>NC_041387.1:246517919-246659122 GCF_002162155.2 Triticum dicoccoides | reverse complement strand
TTTCATTCGTTTTGCGGTATGCCACACCCCTCCCGATCAACAGGACCCCCGTTTCGACCGTAGGAGGTCCGTTTCGTCCGTTTTCTGGTACGCCACACCCCTCCCGATCAACTGGACCCCCGTTTCGACCGTAGGAGGTCCATTTCCTCCATTTTGCGGTACGCCACACCCCTCCCAATCAATAGGACCCAATGTAGGAGGTCTGTTTCCTCCGTTTTGCGGTACGCCGGGTCTTGTTTTCATCGCCTGTTCCGTCCAAGCCCTCCCGATGAACACGACCACGCATTCCGTTCCGACCCAGCCAGTTGGCTCCACATGAACACGACGATGACGCTGTTTCTCTGTTCCGGCCCAGCCATGTACGTATGTGCTAGTAGGCGTTCGAGACCCTGCCCGTATGTACGTACGTAGCCGTATTTTCTTTCTTGCACCCTAGCTGCTGTACGTACGTGTACATGCTATGTGCGCGCCTCTACTACGACACGTGTGCGCCTCTACATCGACCAGTATATATGTACATACACGTTCGCGACCAGAATGACAACGCTATGTACGCTTCGACCAGGTGGGTCCCGACTGTCAGACACTTCCTTGCGTGCGAAGATGTAGTTGGTGGGTCCCAGCAGTCAGGGGGGCGAATCATTTTTTTGCCCGGACGCACTTCCTTGCGTGCGAAGATGTAGCTGGTGGGTCCCAACAGTCAGGGGGACGAATCGTTTTTTTTGCCCAGACGCACTTGCTTGCATGCAAAGGTGTAGCTGGTGGGTCCCAGCAGTCAGGGGGGCGAATCGTTTTTTTTTTGCCAGGACACACTTCCTTGTGTGCGAAGATGAAGCTGGTGTGTCCCAGCAGTCAAGGGGAAACATTTTTTCCATGAAATACAGTGGCTCGTCCGGTGGGTCCCAGCTGTCAGGTGGAGGAGTCATTATTTTCCGCGTAATAAGGAGGCACTTCCTTGCTGCGGCCGTGGACCTAGCTGTCAGCCTCTCCACGTACAGTCCACGTCCGATGGAAGTCGTTCCTTGACCATGTTGACCAGGCCGCTCTGAGAGCACCACGGTGGTGGACGACGGCGAGGCCTAGGAAGGGGACGATGCGGAGCCGGGGAAGAGGCGGTAGTGGAAGCCCGCGCGGAGAGGAGTACGAGGGTTCACTGGTTCGGCTGCGTTGTGAGGCTACAGTCGCTGTAGGGCCTGGCCAGCGGTGGGAATAGTAGGGGGCGGTGAGGCCTCTGCGGTAGCACAGCCGGCCATGGGAGGCAGGAGCATGCGGCACAATCGGCGCTGCTTTGGGCGGCTGGAGCAAGAAGACCAGAGGTTGAAGAAGCACTACGGCCGTTGGATGGACATCGTACGGTCACTGGAGCTACAATCGTTCATATTGACTAAGTTGACAAAGCCCTCCGTCCCCGTCAACTTAGTTGGCCCACAAGTCATCCTCCCACTATGGTGGGTCCCAGCTAGCAGGGGGTATTCACTTTTTTTGTGCGTAATAAGGAGACACTTCCTTGCGTGCGAAGATATAGCTGGTGGGTCCAACATGTCAGCGGGGGGAACGTTTTTTTCGTGAAATACAGAGGCCCTTCTGGTGGTTCCCAACTGTCAGGTGGAGGAATCATTATTCTGCGTGTACAGTCCACGGCCGATGGATGTCGTTCTTTGACCATGTTGACCAGGCCGCGCCGAGAGCACCATGGCGGTGGATGGCGACGAGGCCTAGGAAGGGAACGACATGGAGCTGGGGATGACTCGGCAATGGTTGCCCACGCAGTGGGGAGTATGAGGGTTTACTAGTTCGGCTGCCATCGCCGGAAAATAACAGGAGGTGTGGGTGAGTAGAGGAATGGCGTGGCCAGCAAGTAGGATGGGGCGGTGCGGCCTGTGCGGCAGCACAGCCAGCCATGGGAGGCGGGAGCAGGCAGTCCCACCGGAGCTGGTTTGGGTGGCTGGAGCAAGAAGATCAGATATTGAAGAAGTAGCACGGCCGTTGGATTAACATCCAACGGTCACTGCTGCTAGAATCATTTGTGGACTAAGTTGACAAAGCCAAAGTACACGTCAACCTAGTAGACCCACAAGTCAGCCTCCAAATCTGTCCCAAATAGCATACAACCCGAAATTTCTAGCCAGATTCAAATTAATTTTAAATCTAAATATACCTAAATTTAAATTCAATGAAATTTTACCCGCACAAAAACAATGAAATTTAAAATATCAAAATCCGAAAGAAAACAGTATTTTGGAACTAATTGCCTGTTTGCTGTATTTTTTCATTTTACAGCCCATTTATTATTACTTATAGCCCATTTCTTATTACTTATAGCCCATTTTCTGGGCAAAATGCATCCCTCCTCGTCTTGAAAGATTTCCGTCCCGGCAGGGCATAGAAAAGCAAGTAGGCCTACATTGGTTATTCTTCAAAAAACAAAATAGCTGGCTAACCATTTTCAGAAAGGAAAAAAAACAAACTGGGTTGGTCATGTACTAAACATATGAAATAAAAGCCTGGGCTAGACGGGCCATGGGTCCCGCACAACCCAGTTGATACCCTTATCCGTCCCGAAAAAACAAAATTACTGCGCGCGCTGCTGGGTCCCTACTGTCATTCTCACCATGTACAGTCCTCTCCTTATTCCTCTCGGTTGTTGACCATGTTGACAACATCGGAGGGCGGCGCCGCGGCAAGTGAACCAAGGCGGAGGACGATGGTGAGGCCTCGGACGGGAACGAACAGGAGCCGGGGAAGATCGCAGACCGTCGTGGGAGGCGGGAGCAGGCGGTCTCACCGGCGCTGGTTTGGCTTTGGCGGCTCGAGGAAGAAGAGACTGAAGAAACAGACAGACGTTGAATGTCAATCCAACGGTCAAGGTTGGCACAATCGTTTGTTGACTAAGCGGACACCAAGTAGCATACTTTTTTATATATAGGAAGAAAACTGCGAGGAAAATGCGTTCGTCTGCTGTCCTCCTCACAGGGAACGTTCGCCACATAAGTGACTAGCACCCTTGGTTTTCAACCGAGAGGTCTTGGGTTCCAGTCCCAGGAACTCTCAATTTTTTTCCTCCTTCCTTCCTTGCAAAAAAAGGGAAAGAAAATCAAAGACTTGGGAAGGCGTACAGAACAAGCTAGTGTACCAGTAAAGAGACGTTGCCGAGTTTTAGAAAAAAGAAAGACGTGCTCCTATAGCTGGTTCGAATCCAAATCTAGACTATGACTATATATGGTGCTATGCTACTCTGCAAGTAATGAAACTGACATATCCAACATTCGCTTCTCCTCTTCTCTACTTACTTTGCCTAGCATCAGAAGCTCTAGCCGCAACAACCATGTCCGCTGGCTGCTCGTCCACCTGCTCTTCAGCAGGCAACAACCAGATATGCGCCAAGTCGCCACCCATACCATCGCCTGTGGGTCTCATCACACCCCCACCGGCACGCGCACCGCAGCCGATTGCTCATCGCAACCCAGTGCCGTTGGTGTGGTGCCACTGCTGCAAATCACGCAGAGTCATCCGTCGCGTCTCAACCACAATCCGCAACCCTGGCCAAGTCTTCTACAAATGCCCGAATCATGGGGTAATAATATGTTTAAGTGTTGTTCTGCTGCTTTCAGTTGCTGATTTTTTTAATAGTTTGGTTGATGATCTTCCAATTTGATTCGTGCAGAAAAGGGAAGATTCATGTGATTTGTATTTCTAGGAAGTTGCTGATGTGGGGGAATGAAACTACGCCGATTATTTGGTTAGCCGAGGAATCCCAATACCAGCAGGTTGGGGTGTTGGACAAGTAACTGAAGGAATGGCAGAAGAGGAAGATGCAGAGCAGAAGGTTAAAGATGCAGTTCCTCTGATCATGGCCAAGCAACAGCTGCTGAACGACCTTGACAACAATGAGGAGATGAAAGAGCTTTTGAAGATAATGGGCAAAATCGATGTGTTCTGTAGGATGATTGTCTCTTTATTTGCAGTGTATGTAGCACTCGTGATGTATTCAGTGGCTACGACATGAACACTTTGCTGAAAGTAGTAATGAATGAAACCTATGTAGCAGGTTGGGCGTAGTGTTGTGAACATCTAATGATTTCTATTAACGGAAATCAGGGGGTATCCCCTTTTGCTCATATAAATAAATAAATAGCAGAGGCCCTATCGGGTCAGCTTTGTTCTCATTCGAAGACGTCGAGAAAATTGCAGTCCAACAACAAACTATGTCATCAAATTCAAGTTTCACAGCCAAATATGAGTACAACGAAACAACAATCTCATCATGTTTTAGTTGCCATACAATCACCAAACACAAATAAGCATACATAACAAGTAATGTTCTCACAGCAAAATACTAAGCAACATGTTCATCAGGTTTCAGTTGTCATAGCAAACACAATTTCACATAGTAGATAAAAACGTCTTCTGACAAGCAAATACGACAAAAGCAATGTAATCATCATCTGCAGCAGCAGCATCAACATCTTCGCCATGTGTATCAGTCTGAATCGTAATTCCCCATGGTGTCATCTTCCTCTTCGTCCTCAACATCCTCGAACGTTGGCTTCTTCTTGATCAACTCTTATAAGTCCACAACACGACATGCAATCTTTTCGCCGGCGTCATTGACGTGATGGTTCTCAAAGATATTAGGAACATCTTTGTTATCTTGTACATCAGGAGCAGTGTACGCATCATCTTGTTGTGCAATTTCATTAAGCGAATTCCTCTGCTCAAACCTTTGCAATACTCTCTAGTCATCGCTACGTGCAAATGTGTCTTCCAAGAAAAATATATGTGTTGCTTGATTTGCCAAAATAAAAGGCTCATTGGTCTTGTACGCCGCCTTGACAATGATGGATTTGAAATAATCATCAGCTTTGGGTTTTGCGATCCTGGAAAACAGGTTATACCAACGACAGCACAACAGAACCACACACCGATGATCCTCGAAACTGGATATATACTGCAACTGAACAATGTCTGTTATGTTAGCATACATTTCAGTTGTCTCTTTGTCATACGTATTCGTGCTCATGATGGCACTGTTTTGTGTCTTCCTTCCTTCATCTCGTGCAAGGGTGTTGTAGCGCACATCTCCAACAAAGCAAGATTCATAATGTCTTACCCGAGTATCAGGACCCATTGCTAGTGAGTAAAGGGCATGATCAACTGCCAGCCCATCCTCCCGCATCTTCTTAACCTATGGTTAGAAAATAGACAAGCTTCATCTTATGTACTCAATATATTAAAAAAACTGACAGTGCACTTCAAAAGCTTACATGGTTCTTGAACCATTTCGCAAATCCTGCCATAACCAGTTTGTCAATGTTTCTTGAATTTTGCGGCAGTAACTCCTCTTTGTAGATGCTGCACAACATAGTGATAGCGTCAAACATCTAAATATATAAGAATGTGCTGCAAGTTTAGTAGATTATGATGTATAAGCTGTAGTACTGCACTTACTTGATATAAGGTAGTATCTCAGGACAGTTATTCAACACATACCAAACCATTTTGTCCAAATCTTTAGGTTTGTCCTCTTGTCAACTCTTCCATGTAACTCGAACAGAATAATCAAAAACATTGAGCCCGGGATTGTCTTCACCCACCTCTTTGCTAAGCTGGTCAGCTGTTTCAATGTATTTTGAGCAGAATGTCAACGCTTCTGTAGCAATGCAGGCCTCTGTAATGGAACCCTCAGGTCTAGCTCTGTTCCTAACATAGCCCTTGAAAGTGCCTAGCCGCCTTTCAATAGGGTACATCCAACCATACTGTACTCGATCTCTAAGTAGTGCCTCATCAGGTAGATGAACAGCCAAATGCACCATCACATCAAAGAAGGCTGGAGGATATATCTTCTCAAGGTCGCATAAGATAGTTGGTATCTTGTCTCTAAGACGCTCCAAAGCATCTATCCTGATATTTCTACTGCAGAGTTCCCTAAAGAATTGTCCCAACTCTGCAACTGCTCTATATAAGTCAGGGCGGCCCAATCCTCTAAGGATAACAGGTAAAACCCTTTGAAGTAGGACGTGGCAGTCATCAGTTTTCAACCCTTGTACTTTGTTTCCATCTGCACTGACTCTCCTTTCAGCGTTGGAAGCAAATCCATGTGGGAATCTCACACGTGACAGGACCTCGCAGAATTCTTTTCTTTTTACCTTGTCCAAGACGTACACAGCTGGTGCCATATCCCATGGTTTACCTTCATCTTGCACCTGCAAATCCTTTCTGATACCCAGGTGTGTCAAATCAATCCTAGATTTTAAGGTATCTTTCGTCTTGCCTTAAATATTAAGAAGTGTGCTGATAATGCTGTCACATATATTTTTCGATGTGCATCACATCAAGATTATGTCGCAGATCCAAATCTTTCCAATACTCCAAGTCCCACAAAGTGGACATGCGGGTAAACAATAATCTCTCTTCTACCCTGCCACACTTCCTTTTCCCACTACCATTACCAGGATGGTTTCCTGGTGTAATATGCCTGACCTTCTCTAATTCCACTTGCAACTCATCGGCGGTGAGCCTCTTTGGCGCATCATAGTTTTCATGCTTTGCATTGAACACATGTCTTCGGTATTTTTTAGGATGCGGCTTGTCCTTGGCAAGGAAAGACGGTGTCCAATGTAACAGATCTTGCTAAGTATTGCGTATGAAAGCGGATTCCTGTCATAGCGAACACATGCGTTGTAACCATGTGTCGTTCGCCCTGACATAGTGCCCAAAGCCGGATAATCATGGATGCACCAAATTATAACAGCACGCAGAAAGAAATCAGTTGGTGGGCTGCTATATAGGTCTCGAGTGAGAACACCCTTCCATAGCTGTTGAAGTTCCTCCACAAGAGGCTCCATGAACAAATCAAAATCCTTTCCATGACTTTTTGGACCTGGGATGAGAAAGGCCATCATGTAGTTTGATTCTTTGGGGCAGACATTTGGAGGCATGTTGTAAGGGATAACAAGCACTGGCCACATGCTATATGTGGCGCTCTGGTGGCCAAATGGGTTAAATCCATCTGAAGCTAAGCCAAGTCTAATGTTTCTCGGGTCAGCAGCAAACTCTTTGTGTTTATCATTGAAGCTTTTCCACTCACTACCATGAGATGGATGGCTCATTACATTCTGATCTCTATACTCCTGGTTCCTAGAATGCCACAGTACATCCTCTCTTGTTTCAACGTCATGAAACAACCTCTGCAATCTTGGTGTAATTGGAAAATGTCTCAGAACATTCTGAGGAATCCTCTTCACAGCATCACCATCTTTCCATCTTGATGATTTGCATTTCGGGCATTCACTTAAGTTGGCATAATCCTTCCGGAACAGAACACAATTATTCTTACAAACATGGATCATATCATATCCAATTCCAACTGCACAAAGGAAATTCTTCATTTTACTGTAGGTGTGTGGTAGCTCAGACGCATCTAGGAAAGATTTGCGAAAAGCAGCCAACATCGCATCGAATGATTTGTTGGTCATCCACTCAGATGTCTTCACCTGAAGAAAGGTGACCATAGCAGAGAATACTGACAGCTTATTTCCTGGGGTGGCAGCAACGTTGCATTGTTCCAGCATGCGGGCCCACCGTTTTTCTTCTGCAGGTGAAAGTTCAGGGAATGCACGAGCATTTCGTAGCATTGTTTCAATGTTGGTCAAACTCACTGGCTCCACCACCACCACCTCCTCCTCCTCTTCCACCTGAGCATCAGGAAGATCAAGATGGTGATCTGCTGCTTCCACGTAGTTAATAACATTGACGTTCACAACTTCACCATGATGAACCCACCTAGTATATGTGACCGACATCCTATACAAGTGTAGATGATTTTGCACAGTTGACTGGGGTCTTGTAACTGAATTCATACAACTGCTACACGGGCAGAGCACATCTGATTTCGGACCACCGTACTCAGCTCTGATAAAGTTCATGAAGTTTTCAACCCCCTCGACATATGCATCGGAGAATCTTCGAGCAAAAGTTATCCAAGTCCTGTCCATCTATTAGACATACAAATTAGTTCTTCTACTAGATATTACAGGAAAAACATATATGCTTTTTTATGAAGTCTAGAAAAAAATACCTAGATCGATGTCCAAAGCTATGGCAAGATATTTGGACGAGCAGATCTAAGTAACAAAATATATGTAAAGCTAGTTCAGCAAACAGATTTGAGTGCCAAATTATGGCAGGCTGTTTCAGCAGTCAATGAGGCCGAGTACACAGCCATCAAACTATCGAAGGCCATCGCAGCAACAAAGATCGAGTATAAAACGGTGTAGAGCTATTTCACCTAACAGATTGGCTACTTGACCATGGCAATCTATGTCACAATAAATATATGGCAGGATATTTTAGCAATTAATCGGCCTTGGCATGCCATCTCAGCTAAGCAGATTGAGTGCAGAACAGGGTACGGAAGCTTCTTAAGCAGAGCATATTGACAGTAAACTACTTCGGCAAACAGTGAGATTAACAGCGTCCGTCAGCTAACATTCAGCGCTACACCGACATGAATGGGGCCTCACTCTAGAATGCGCGTACCATGGGAGAAGCTGACCGCTGTGCGTCTCCACACGAACATCGCCAGCGGTGGCGGCGCTGACCGCCGTGCGCCTCCACAAGAACGTAGCCAGAGGTGGCGGCGCGGCTAGAGGACGGCAGTCTACGAGAGCGTACTGTGGGAGCGAGAGGATCGCCGAACCGCGGCGCCGACGTATCGGCGCGGCAGGGAGGGCGGCTTTGGCGGAGCGAATGGAGTGGAGGAGGACAGGGGGGAGGGATTTGGGGAATATTATTCGCTAGTTCGCCGAAGGGAGGTTGAATCGGATTTGGGGGGAATTTTTGGGTGTGAGGGTTGGGGAGGATTTTCGCGCGGTGGGCGGGGGGAGTTTGGCCCATGGTCGGTTTCTCCAAGTGCAGTCCCACGTGTCAGTGAAGAGGCAAGCCGAAGTGCGTTCCATTTGCATGAGCCGTGTGCAGGACCGAACGTGTGTGGGGTGCAATGCGACCGCGACAGGAGTGATGTGAGTGTACCACCTTTTTTCCTTTTAAACTAGGTGCTTTGCCCCCTCAAAAAAAATGTGTTGCTTCGCGCGATCCATCGATACTACTACTAGTAATCCGGTAACCCCGACTAAAATGGCGCGGCCGGGTCTTTTCCCGCGCGATATGCTGGGAGGTTGTCTTAGTTGGGTTTTTTAGGACGAGTAATGCTACACCTACGTAATCCCAGTTACGTAATTAACGTAATGTGAAACGTGTGAGCTGTTGATTGTAGATTGGGGGGAGGGAGGGGCCCACCACCATGAAAATCAGGGGAGGAGAGATATAGGCAATTTACGTTAACCCTTTCGTAGGTTCCCGTAGATGTAGAAAGATGTGAAATGCGTGAATGTGTAGTGGACGTACTATTGGAGTGCCTAAGATAATTTGTGTATGTATAGACCCTATGTGTTTATTTTACTTCGCATGTTAGATTTGTCTCGGCTCAATAAAAAGAAGAGTTGGTGATGATGGTGTGCCTGTCATCCTGCAATATAGGCCGTCCGATCTATATCTAACGGATAGGAAGGAAACTATGACAATTTACCCGCACTCCTCTCCACATTTGCGGATAAGGCTTTCCCTCGTTCATCCTTTTCTCCCACAAGATCTTGATCTTCCGTGCAACGCACGGGCATCTTGCTAGTACTCCTACAATATGTATATTATTGTGAAAGTTCATATACACCGGCCGAGATTAATGCAAACATGATAGATTTTAATTACATTTCGAACTTTTATAGGACAAAAAAATAAAAGAAACTCGACCCTAAACCTATTCTACGACGGCGACCGACATCCTCCATCTGCGATCTCTATGTACGGGGGCGGGGTTCAAGACCCGTGAAGTGAAGGTGCGGTCTCCGGCGAGGAAGAGTAGAACACGGGATACGGACCGGCCAGTTGGCACACCATGCCCTGCCGCCTCCCATGCCCTACTCATCCTCGGAGGAGTCTCCGACCTCGGCGGTGCCGGACATTGGACGACATCAAGTAGGATGCGTGGCTGACGGTGCTCCCGTCGTCAACTGCCAGCATGGCCACCGCTTGTGCGGTCGCGTCCACGTCCGACTTGAGTGAGGGCCTTCGACCTCGAGCTTCATCCCCGAAGACAAGCTCTCCTACAGAGCGTTCGCACTTGTGGTCATGGCGGATGTGGTGCCAGGTAGGAGGACGATGCGCTATGGTGTGGAGGTTAGCTGGGCGTTGCCGCTTTAAGTAGCACATTCCGGTGAGGCCAAGCGTCCGGGTGCGTCATTAAGTCGCCGGAGTTGGTTCCTCGGGCACCGAGCCTCTTAGCAACGACACACGAACGAATGACATGAATGCGGGCAGCTAGCACCGGCTGGGAATGCACCGCGTGACGGTGCGAGGGACGAGGGTTTTGGTGTGCCACGGTAGTCAGCTGTGGTCGTGGCAACGTTGGAGATGCCCTTTGCTCACATGTGATCCCCGCATGTCATTGAAAAAGCAAGATGACCTGGCATGGTCTCAGGTCCAGAGGATGCAGTTGCCGCGCTACACCACTCGCGGAGGAGTCGCGGCGCCCCGTGCATCCTTGACGAGCCGGGTGTTGGGGTGTGTTTGGATTGTGGCCAAAGTGCACCTTACCAAAATTTTGGTCATGACCCAAAGATTGGTCTTTGTTTGGATGGTTGCCATTTTTTTGGCATGCCAATGAACTCTAGCCAACTCTAGTTCATTTTTCTTGCCAATGTCTTCCAAATTATGTGCAACCAATAGCTCAACCAAAATTTTGGTCATGACCCAAAGATTGGTCTTTGTTTGGATGGTTGCCATTTCTTTGGCATGCCAATGAACTCTAGCAAACTCTAGTTCATTTTTCTTGCCAATGTCTGCCAAATCATGGGCAACCAATACCTCAACCAAAATTTTGGCTACCCAATGCTTTGATGGGGCAACCTTGGGCACAAACCAAACGCAACCCTCGGCACACTGAAACCGACCGTGTCTAGCGATGATATGAGCGTGTCGCTCACCGCGGTCGCTGTGTCCAGAGGTGGTGCTGGAGCTGCGCCCCGTTGTTGGCCCCAACGAACCACATGAACGGTTGTCGGGGGTGAGGAGGTCGTGGGCCAGCTCCTCCATTGGACTAGTCTGCGCTACGTCGTCCTGACGGGTGTGCCCCACATGTCGGTTTCCCTGTTTTCCCGGCCATATTCGAGCGTCAGTGCTCCGCGTTGCGCATTAGGCCTTTCACTATGTAGGCCAAGCGAGACAACTTATTGTTTATTTGAGCCGTTCAAGTATAATCATGTGGCGTTTGCTTATTTCTCATTCCTCTCCAACCCTCTTCTCCATCGATCATGTCGCCCTCCAGTTGAGTCCATCCTCACGCATGCCTCATTTGAACATTCCGCCGAGTATCATTCGCATGTACCCACCCTAGTCCTCTTTCAATAGATCTCCGGACCCCGAGATGAAATCGAGAGGGAACGAGTGGGGGCACGTGATACCTAAGGCGGATTCAAAATTTTGAACCGGTGATCATAGCATCCGCAAATCATATATAAAGGGTATTGAATGTTCATTTCATTTTTGAACATACAATATGCTCCCTCCTATCCTTTCTAGTTTACATATAAGTTTTATGTGTAGTCAATGTATCTCTACTTTGATAAAAAAGGTATCAACATTCAACAACGCCCAATCAATATTGTTAGATTCGTACGTAGTCCTAGATTTGTACTCGAGATGGTTTCCAATTTTACTATTGACAAGATTAATAGTACATGAGATGTATAATGTGAAAATTATATCATTGGAAACTCCTTTCACATACGAATTTGACCGTATGCTTTGTGTAAGTTGCATGTCATATATTATTACTCTAGCATTAGGTCAAAGTTAGCCTCGAAAAACGTATTAGACCGTGTATGCTTTGTGTAAGTTGCATGTCATATATTATTACTCTAACATTTGTGTAAGTTGCATGTCATATATTATTACTCTAACATTTGGTCAAAGTAGTATAGTGGAAGTGGATCCTATGACGTAGGTATCTCTGCCTTAAGCTCCCTTTCGGTCACTTACTGGGCGACCCCATGCTTGCTAAGCCCCGCATGTCAGTTACTCAATGGGTTCGTCCATGTTAGGGGATCCTCATCCGCAGTATACTCCCTCTGTTTTTATTTACTCTGCATAAAACGGAGGATGCTATAAATGACGCGGGCGGGGGAGGGGGAGGGACGTCGGTTTGCTCTCAACTGCGGTCCCACAAGCGAGCGAGAACGCAAGACGAAGCGCGTTCCATTCGGTGAGCGACGTGGAGGGTCCAGCGTGCCGGGCCGCAACGCGAACGCGACAAGAGCGATGTACAGTCAAAACCGATTGACCGGTCGTCACCGGAACCACTATTCACACCAGAACCTTCGCTGCTCGGCCTACGCCAGCCACTGCCCTAAAACCACACCAAATCTCCATCCAATTCCCCCACATTTCGATCCCCAAGCCCGCATCAAGCGTCCCCTAGTTTGCCGGAAAGCCATGGTGCGCCGCAAGATCACTTACTACAAGATGCTAACACCGGAGCGCCACGCAGAAATCGCGGCGGCGGTCGGCGCCACAGACTTCCGTTCCCAAGCTCTCTTTGCGGCGGGCCAATCCCCGAGTTCTCTGGAGCCAAGCTACGAGGAGGAGGAAGCCGATCCAATGTTCATGGCAGAGATCGCGGCCCAGAAGGCCCCCGATGGGTATGAGACGATTGACATCGACTTCGTGCCGGCGTCCGAGTCGCCCATGGTGCAGGTGGACCAGCGGTTCAACATGGTGATACTAAAGGAGGACCGGGAGGCAGAGGCTCAACTCGACGCGGAGCGCGCGCATGCCGCTGCCATCAAGGATCTCTTGCAAGCGGAACCAGATGCCGTGGATGTGAACCGGGTGGCGGAGGCTCAACTTGAGGTGGAGCGCGCGGATGCCGCTGCCATGGAGGCCCTCCTGCAGGAGGAACCGGATATGCTGGACTTGAACCGGGTGGCAGAGGCTCGACTCGACGCAGAGCGCGCATATGCCGCTCTCATCGACACCCTCCTGCAAGCGGAACCGAACATCGTGGACTTGCGGGCGGCGGAGGCTCGACTTGATGCGGAGCGCGTGGATGCCGCTGTCATCGAGGCCCTCCTGTAGGCGGAACCGGACGTCCTCGACGTGAACCGGGCTGTGCTCTTGTCCGTGCAGAGTGCCCGCACGCTCCACTTGAACGAGTAGCTGGAGGCCGAGGACAACCACGGTGCGGAGACACATGTCGGCAGCGACGACTGGTTCACGCCGGTAGCCAAAGACGACGAGGCCGTCTCTTTCCGCGAGCAGTGATAGTTTTTCGTTATGTTGTTGTTTTTATGGATCTTTTGCTGTGTAAAAACATATATTTGTTATGCAAGTCGCCTGACTTGGGTCAGTCTACCATTTCGGGCGGTTGGAGGAATATCCTATGTCTCCAAACCCTTCTTTCCTTCTTCCTCACCTCTTCTTCTTCCCCAACAGACCACCGCACGGGCCGTACGAATACTCCCCAACATGTGATTGGATAAACATACTCTATGAACGAAAATTATGTGTCAGCGATAGGATGGCTGAGTTTGGTTTGTTCACATGCGACAACACGTGTCAGTGAGGGTGCGTTCCCTTGGTGGGTTTGCGGCGTGCAGGTGCGACTGTGTGAGGGTGCAGTGCGACCGCGGCATGTAGGAGTGACCGTGTGAGGGTGCGGTGCAACCGTGATAGCCGTTCGCAAGTGTACCTCCTCATTATGAAAACTTTAGTCAAGCTTGGCAAAAATGTGTGGCGAAGTTTGGCAATGCAAGGCCTAGACCCAAACAGGATAAGTACGTACGTACTAGGAGTACTAGTGTTAAAAAAGAAAGGCGGGGTTTTCCTTCGCGGGATTTAATTGATACAAATCCTTGTTTCACGTGTCAATTAATGCGTATTTTTTTTCTCCAAAGACCAAAGAGCTAACCATCTCACTCCTCATCGCTTGATTAATGCAGCGCCATGCAAACTGCTACCTCTTGAACACTGCGTTGGATTTCCCCGAAGAGGAGAGGATGATGCAGTAAAGTAGCGTAAGTATTTCCCTCAGTTTTTGAGAACCAAGGTATCAATCCAGTAGGAGACCACGCACAAGTCCCTCGTACCTACACAAAAGGATAGCAACTCGCAACCAACACTTAGGGGTTGTCAATCCCTTCACGGTCACTTACGAGAGTGAGATCTGATAGAGATAATATTTTTTGTATTTTTGATAGATAGATGCAAAGTAAAAATAAAAGGTAAAGTAAAAACAAAGAAAGTAAATAAAGTGATATAGATTGATATGATGATAATAGACTCGGGGGCCATAGGTTTCACTAGTGGCTTCTCTCAAGAGCATAAGTATTCTACGGTGGGTGAACAAATTATAGTTGAGCAATTGACAGAATTGAGCATAGTTATGAGTATATCTAGGCAATGATCATGTATATAGGCATCACATCCAAAACAAGTAGATCTAAACGATTCTGCATATACTACTATTACTCCACTCATCGACCGCTATCCATCATGCATCTAGAGTATTAAGTAAAAATAGAGTAACGCCGTAAGCAAGATGACATGATGTAGAGGGATAAATTCATGCAATATGATAAAAACCCCATCTTGTTATCCTCGATGGCAACAATACAATACGTGCCTTGCAACTCTTTCTATCACTGTGTAAGGACACCGCAAGATTGAACCGAAAGCTAAGCACTTCTCCTATTGCAAGAACTACCAATCTAGTTGGCCAAACCAAAAAGATAATTCGAAGAGACTTGCAAAGATAACTCAATCATACATAAAAGAATTCAGAGAAGAATCAACTATTTTCCATAGATAATACTGGATCATAAACCCACAATTCATCAGTCTCAACAAACACACCACAAAAAGAAGATTACATTGAATAGATCTCCACGAGAGAGGGGGAGAACATTGTATTGAGATCCAAAAAGAGAGAAGAAGCCATCTAGCTACTAGCTATGGACCCGAAGGTCTGAAGTAAACTACTCACACGTCATCGGAGGGGCTATGGTGATGATGTAGAAGCCCTCCGTGGTGGATGCCCCCTCCGGCGGAGCTCCGGAATAGGCCCCGAGATGGGATCTCGTGGATACAGAAGGTTGCTGCGATGGAATTAGGTTTTTGGCTCCTGTTCTGATCGTTCGGGGGTACGTAGGTATATATAGGGGAAGGAGTACGTCGGTGGAGTTCCGAGGGGCCCACGAGGTAGGGGAGCGCGCCCAGGGGGGTGCCCTCCACCCTCGTGACCTCCTCGGGCACTGCCTGGAGTAGGGTCCAAGTCTCCTGGGTCACGTTCGGTTGGAAAATCACGATCCCGAAGGTTTCATTCCATTTGGACTCCGTTTGATATTCTTTTTCTTCGAAATACTGAAAAAGGCAAAAAACAACAATTCTGGGTTGGGCCTCCGGTTAATAGGTCAGTTCCAAAAGTAATATGAAATTGGAAAATAAAGCCCAATATAGTCCAAAACAGTAGATAAAGTAGCATGGAGCAATCAAAAATTATAGATACGTTGGAGACGTATCAAGCATCCCCAAGCTTAATTCCTGCTCGTCCTCGAGTAGGTAAATGATAAAAAAGAATTTTTGATGCGGAATGATACTTTGGCATAATTTCAATGTAAATCTTCTTAATTGTGATATGAATATTCAGATCCAAAAGATTCAAGACAAAAGTTCATATTGACACAAAAATAATAATACTTCCAGCATACTAATCAAAGCAATCATGTCTTCTCAAAATAACATGGCAAAAGAAAGTTCATCCCTACAAAATCATATAGTTAGGCTATGCTTCATTTTCGTCACACAAAGATGTTCCCAACTTCTATACCCCCGATGACAAGCCAAGCAATTGTTTCATACTTAAATAATCTCAAACTTTTTCAACCTTTACGCAATACATGAGCGTGAGCCATGGATATAACACTATGGGTGGAATAGAATATGATGATGGGGATTGTGTGGAGAAGACAAAAACGGACAAAGTCTCACATCAACTAGGCGTATCAACGGGCTATGGAGATGCCCATCAATAGATATCGATGTGAGTGAGTAGGGATTGCCATGCAACGGATGCACTAGAGCTATGAATGCTCAACAAAAGAAAACTAGTGGGTGTGCATCCAACTTGCTTGCTCACGAAGACCTAGGGAATTTGAGGAAGCCCATCGTAGGAATATACAAGCCAAGTTCTATAATGAAAGATCCCCATTAGTATGAAAAAGACAACTTATGAGACTCACTACATGAGGAACAAGGTGCTACTTTGAAGCACAATATATGAGACTCACTACATGAAGAACAAGGTGCTACTTTGAAGCACAAGTGTGGAAAAAGAGATAGTAGCATTGCCCCCCCTTTTTTTGGGCCTTTCTTTTTTTCTTTTGGCCTTTTTTTATTTGGGCAATGCTCTAATAATGATGATCATCACACTTCTATTGATTACAACACAAGGATTAGAACTCGAAACTTAGAACAAGATATGACTCTATATGAATGCCTCTGGCGGTGTACCGGGATGGTGCAATGAATCAAGAGTGACATGTATGGAAAATAATTCATGGTGGCTTTGCCACAAATACGATGTCAACTACAAGATCATGCAATGGCAATATGACAAAAGTAATGTATGTCATGATGATGATGGTGGAAGTTGCATGGCAATATATCTCGGAATGGCTATGGAAATGCCATGATAGGTAGATATGGTGGCTGTTTTGAGGAAGATATAAGGAGGTTTATGTGTGATAGAGCGTATCGTATCACGGGGTTTGGATGCACCGACGAAGTTTGCGCCAACTCTCAAGGTGAGAAAGGGCAATGCACGGTACCGAGGAGGCTAGCAAAGGCGGAAAGGTGAGAGTGCGTATAATCCATGGACTCAACATTAGTCAAAAGAACTCATATACTTATTGCAAAAATTTGGAAGCCATCAAAAATTCAAGTACTACGCGCATGCTCCTAGGGGGATAGATTGGTAGGAAAAGACCATCGCTCGTCCCCGACCGCCACTCATAAGGATGGACAAGCCAAGTACCCTTCATGTTTCAAATTTGTTACACAACTTTAACCATACATGCATGCTACGGGACATGCAAACTTCAACACAAGTATTTATCAAATTCATAATCACCCAACTAGCACGACTTTGATACTATCACCTCCATATCTCAAAACAATTATCAAGCATCAAACTTATCTTAGTATTCAATTCACTCAAAAGAAAGTTTCACATATCTTGAACACCAAGTATAATAACATTAAGCAAATTACCATGCTATTAAAGACTCAAAATAATCTAAGTGAAGCATGAGAGATCAAAAGTTTCTTTAAAACAAATCCACCACCGTGCTCTAAAAGATCTAAGTGAAGTGCTAGAGCAAAAATTATCACGCTCAAAAGGTATAAGTGAAGCACAATGAGCAAAACTATCAAGCTCAAAAGATATAAGTGAAGCACATAGAGTATTCTAACAAATTCCAATTCATGTATGGCTCTCTCAACATATGTGTACAACAAGGATGATTGCGGTAGACTAACAAGCAAAGACACAAATAATACAAGACGCTCCAATCAAAACACATATCATGTTGGTGAATAAAAATATAGCTCCAAGTAAATTACCGATGGAAGTGGACGAAAGATGGGATGCCTTCTGGGGCATCCCCAAGCTTTGACTTTTTGGTGTCCTTAGATTATCTTGGGGGTGCCATGGGTGTCACATCCCTAGCTTCTGGTGCTGCCTGGTGTTTGCATCATGTCTAAATTTCTGAAACTTGAACTGAGGAAATTTGGAAGCCTGAAAAATTTCAATAAAAGAGGGGCAAAGAACCCTGGAAAATGCATTCAATGTTTCCAAAATGGCCTTAACTAATGTTGGTTATATTTTGGCAAGGGTTTTACACCAAACCAAAAATAATGAACATTTTTGAGGAATATTTTGAGCATTGAATTTAAATCATATTCTATTTTGAATTTGGAATTATATTCATAATATATAATGAATATATTTTCAAATACCCCTGAAATATTTTATGAGCTTTTGGAAAAGTCCATCTAGCCAAACAAAAATATTCAGAGGAGTTTTTGGCATTGTTTGAATTATTTTTAATTCAAAACAGTGGCAAAAGAATTAAATAAAAATAAAACAGAACAGAAAAGTAAAACAGAACAGAAACTTACCTGGTCTTACCTGGCGCTCACCGAAGCCCACCTGGACGGCCCAACACTTCCGGCCCAGCCCATCTCCACTCCTCCCCTGTCGTCTTCCTCCCCCTCGCCCCGAAGCTGCTCAGTGGTGAGCGCCGACGCCGCCCCGGGCCACCTCCTGCTTGCCGCTTTGCTCTGGCCTCTTCGGGTGACGCCACGCAGCCCCCTCGCTCCTCTCTCTCACTCTCTCCCGACCCCTGCTCCCTTCTCTGCTCTCCCCCTCTCGCGCCCGAGCGCGCTCGTCGCCGCCGTCCACTGCCACCACGGCCACCGGGCCTCCCCCGCTTCCCCGACTAGCCCAGAGGCTCCGCCTCGACCCCCTCTTCCTCTCCACCGAGCCACGAGGTCCCGGACGCGCTGCAACGCCGCCACCATCGCCGTTCCCGTCGCCGGCCACCGAAGCTCACCGCCGTCGATTCGCGACGTCTGGCGCGTCCCCGAGCCCACTGAGCCACCCTGCTGCCTCCCTGTGAGCTTGCCGTCGTTTCCCCTCACCTCTCTCTCTCGCGCGCGCCCTGTAGCCGCCGCCCCACGAGCACCCGAAGCCGCCGTCCGCCATGGCCGGTGAGCTTCGTGCTCCCGAGCTCCTCCACCTGCGCTCGTTGCCTCCGAGTGCTCCTGACGACCCCAGTAACCCGTAGAGGCCCTCAGCTGATCTCGCCATGCCGGGTAACGCCGAACCCGAACACGCCTGAGCTCCAGCCACCGCTGCCGAGCTCGAGGCCATCGTCTCCGGCCGCCCTAGCTGCTGTTGCTTGCTGAAACGGGCGCGGGTGAGCTCCAGCTCTCCGTAGCCACTCTCCTCCGTCCATTTGGACGCCAGAGGAGCGAGCCCGAGCCCTCCGCCGCGTCTGTTGCCACCGGCGACTAACCGCCGGCGGGTTAGGCCCTGTTGACCAGGGGTTTGACCTCCCCTGGGTCGATGACAGGTGGGGCCAGCCCCCTGTTAATTAGTTTAGTTTTTTTTCTAATTTTTTTAGCCACTGTTTCACTGACAGGTGGGCCCAGAGCCCTGCTAATGTTAGCTTAGTACTAATTAACTTTTAGCTAACCCACTAAGTCACTGACGTGTGGACCCGCCCCTGTTAGTTATTAGTTAGGATTAGTTAGTGCTAATTAACCTAGATTAGTATTTAACCTAACACTAACTAATTCGGTTAGTTAGTAGTGTCACTGATCAGTGGACCCCACTGGTCAGGTTTGACCTGGGGCGCCCAGTTGACCTGCTGACATCAGCATGACCTAGTGCTGACCCAATAAATCATTTTCTGGATTTATTTTTATTCAGAAAATTCCAGAAAATTGTATAAACTTCTAAAATTCATAGAAATTCAACCGTAACTCCAAATTAAATAAATTATATATGAAAAATTATCAGAAAAATTCGAGGAATCCATCTGTACCATTTTCATGCATGTTAGAACAACTTATAGCTGCTGTTTAGCACAAATCAATTAAATGGCATTTGAATAATCACATATGGAGTTTGAATTTGAATCTTGTATTCAAACCAACTTCATTTAATCTGTTGCTAGTTGCATTAGCTCAAAACACATTCATATTGCCATGTCATGAGCATGCATCATATTGTGCATTGCATTGATTGTATTTCTTCCTTGTTGCCGGTATCTGTTCCCTCCCGATAGACGATGTTCCGACGTTGTGATCGTTGACACTGATGAAGACTCAATGTTATCTTCAGAAGTGCCAGGCAAGCAAAACCCCCTTGTTCATTCCGATAAAATCCCACTCTCTCGCTCCTGCTCTCTTTTACTGCATTAGGACAACAACGACATATTTGTTACTTGCTGCGGTAGCTGAACCCCTTTATCCTTTGCATGACCTGTCATTGCCACAGTAAGTATATGAAACCCACTAGCATGAGTAGGAGTTGTTTGAGCCCTGTTGTGCCTACTCATTCATGTTCGTTTGTCATGCCTGCTACTGCTTAGAGTTGAGTCAGGTCTGATTCATCGGGGATGAATCAGAGGAGTGTGAACATGTCCTACTGTGTGTGAGCTAAGTGTGTGAACACGATTTGGTAAAGGTAGCGGTGAGAGGCCATGTAGGAGTACATGGTGGGTTGTCTCATTGCAGCCGTCCTCAGGAACTGAGTTCTGTGTTTGTGATCCATGATCAGTTACTACCACACATTGGGCTCCGGGCGCTCCAAGCTCTCTCGACTTATTAATCAACATGATCTCTGTCCAGGAGTTGCAACTAGTTTCTGGTGTTTGTAGGTAGTGTTAGTAGTCTACCAAGTGGCACCCGGTACAGGTGGGCTTGGGACAGACTAGGCACAGTGGCACGGTGTACCAAGCATACATCCACCCGTCGAGGTGGGCTTGGGAACCCTGCACACATCGTTTGGGGCCGTAAGCGACACCCCGGCCGGATCTCCTTGCGGATGGAACCCGAATAGGCGATAAACCTGGACTAGAGACTTGTTCGGTTAGTCAGGTCGTGGCCGACTCCCTCGCCCGGCTTCCGCTTGAAGGTTGCCGAGGTACATGACGTGTACAGGGAGATAAGTGGCGAAAGCGTGTGTGAAGAAGTACACCCCTGCAGGGTTATCATTATCTATTCGAATAGCCGGATTCCTTGGATATGGAAACTTGGACCCCTTGCATAGTTCATAGACAAGTGAAAGTGGATACTCTAAAATACGCAAGATAAGCGTGAGTGCTATGGATGGCGTTCTCGTAGGGAGACGGGAGCGGTTCCATAGTGGTGTATTGGTTGGTGAATATGTGGTCTCGTGTGCGCCACCTCAAAAGAGTTACTTGCAGTCGTAGTTCAGGTTAGCCACCGAGTCAAAGCTGGCTTGCTGCAGTTAAACTCCACCACCCCCCTTTGTTGATAATGATGCATATGTAGATAGATCTGATGTAAGTCTTGCTGGGTACATTTGTACTCACGTTTGCCTATTTTATGTTTTTGCAGAGAGACTTCAGTCTCACTAGTAGTTCCGCTTGGACTTCGACGTTTAGCTTGTTACCTCAGCTACGATCTTGTGCCCTCGGCAGGATTTGGTAGATAGTCAGGCTTCTCAGCCTTTTTCATTTATAGTTGTCTGTACTCAGACATGTTAAGCTTCCGCATGTGCTTTGATTTGTATGCTCTGAGTGTTGGGTCATGAGACCCATGATTGTAATATCTCGCTCCTCGGAGCCTATTGAATAAACTGCTTGAGTCGTAGAGTCATTTTGTGATGCCATGTTGTATTGCACATATCGAGCATATTGTGTGTATGTTATTGAAATGCTTGGTATGTGTGGGATCTGACTATCTAGTTGTTTATCCTTAGTAGCCTCTCTTACCGGGAAATGTCTCCTAGTGTTTCCACTGAGCCATGGTAGCTTGCTACTGCTCCGGAACACTTAGGCTGGCCGGCATGTGTCCTTCTTCGTTCCTGTGTCTGTCCCTTCGGGGAAATGTCACGCGATGAATACCGGAGTCCTGTTAGCCCGCTACAGCCCGGTTCACCGGAGTCCTGCTAGCCCAGTGCTAGAGCCTGGATTCACTCGATGATGACCGACACGTTCGATGCTGGGTCATGGATGCCTGTTCCTGTAAATTAGTGCCACTTTGGGTTCATGACTAGCCATGTCAGCCCGGGTTCTTTGTCATATGGATGCTAGCGACACTATCATATACGTGAGCCAAAAGGCGCAAACGGTCCCGGGCCAGGTAAGGTGGCACCCGTGGGAATACCGTGCGTGAGGCCGCAAAGTGATATGATGTGTTACATGCTAGATCGGTGTGGCATTGAGTCGGGGTCCTGACAGCGTTGGTATCAGAGCTTGACTGCCTGTAGGTTTACCAAGCCAAACTGGTCGAAGTTGAGTCTAGAAATTCTTTAGTTATATAAGGGAATTGATTGTGGGATGGAACGTAAGGCTCTTTTTACTCCTTATACCTTATGCCCTTCTGATCTGAGTCATCTTATCTTTCCTACGGGGATTAAGAACTAGGCTATCTCTTCTTTCTATCAGGATCACGTGTTACTAATCCGTAGACTTATAAGATTGTTGGATTAAGCCTCAGTTCAGTTTCTACTACTTCCCTATGTTAATTGTTGATCTCGAAACCTTGATATTGTGCTTTTGAGTGGTTATGCCACCATTCTTGTGAATGTCTCAAGTCTTTTCTGAGCATTTACAGCCGTTACGCTGTCCGAGTCATCCCAGGTTTCTAAATAGTCTGATGCATTTGCAAAATCCTTTTCCTCTGGTTTCAATGTCTTTCTAGGCCAGGTTAATCACACAAATTGTTGAGTTGAGGTACTCTACCGCCTCGACCTTTATGTTGGAGTTATTAATATGACCCTAGGTGTCTCAGGGGATCATCTAGTAGTCTAGCCATGTTTGGTGTTCCCTGCGTGATGATTCTGGCCTTTATTCTCGAAAGCATCCCGTGATGCCACTTAGTAGTAGGTATTCTACTCCTTGGGTTTTGAACCCGAGATTCACCCTACTTACTTCATGTTGTTAGTAATTGCTAGTGCCTTTAGGATATTAGTAACCTTTGCGATAGTCCTTGAAGTCCGTGGTATCTTCTTCTTCCAAATACCATGAACTACTTTTGGCAGAAGTTCCTCGTTGAACTGAACGATCACAACAGGAGTGCTCTCGATGGGTTCTCCATTCTACATTGTGACTCTGCCAGTTCAACCTTTCTGCATAGGTTATCCGGAAGAAACATGTTGAGCTCTGCTCGACATACTAATCTATGCATCCACAACTCAGAAAATCGTATGTTCCTTTGAGTTGTCCCTCTTTAGTTGTCTTCTGACCCTTGTTTATCAATTGATAGTCAAGAGTATGCGTGCTATCGTTCATCGATACCTATTATTCTTGTGGTCCGTCAAGCCATTCTATTCCAGAATGACTAGGAGAAACAAACTCCAGTACCTCATCCATATCTAGGATTGGGTCAAAGCAATTGTGCTCCGCAGATCAAAATGCCAACCAGCTTTTGATTCTGTTCTACCCTGAAGTATTACCGTCTTTATGTCAGGATTTTCATGCGAATGGCACCGGCTCTTGTGAATTCTTGATGTAGTGATACTTCTTGCCATCATTGTTCATTCCTCGGTTCCCGTGTTATTGTAACCGGAATGCCGACAAATGAATCATGGCGTGTGAAATCAATATTGCTAGCAACTCTATTGCCCGGTAGTTAAATGGACGATAATTTCATTCTTAGCGTGTTGGTTCTTGAATCATCATTCCAAGACTGATCGTGCTATCTAGTCCTTATTTCCGGTGCACCCTTCGATCAATGAGTTAGGATTTTGGCAATCCCTCGCTCTTTTGATCATATCGTCTTGCCCTCAAAAGCGAGATTGTTCTCGAGCTTAGTAACATACCGGTGGTTCGTGATTTTTCGAAGATCTTCTCGGAAGTATTACCAGGTTGTCACCTGACCGCTATGTTGAGCTCGTGATCAAGTTGGTTTCTTGTGAACCACTCTCTCTCCAAGATTGGTGTTAGATATCCCTGAGCTAGTTGGTTAAGCTAGACAACAACTTGGAGAGTTGGAAGATAAAAGCTTGCCTGACTTAGTTCGTTCCAAAGGGATATTCTTGTGTAGTGTGTGTCGAAGAAAGATGATATCTTCATCGATTGGTCCCTGTGATCAGTTGCTGGACCTATTGTCTCATCAATCCTTTGATTTGAGTGTGGGCTATCATCAAATCAAATCAGTACCAATGATGTTTGTAATGTTGTGTTACTCGTGGTTTTTCCTCGAGCATACACCATTATATTCTTTGGGTCTGACCAATGCTATCACCCGTTCACATAATTAGGGAATTCCATCCTCATGGGAATCTGGATGAATTGTTGTTGAGCCCATTGACAACATCCTTATCTCCTCCATAATTTTGCTGAACATCAAGCTAGTGTTGGAACCTTTTGAAAGCATTTGTTCATGCTAGCTCATGAAGCATATGTTCGGATGTAAGGAGTGACTTCCTCTAGTTCATGTGCATTGGATGCAAGTTGCCGCCGTGGACTCGAGAAAGTCAATGTTGTTTCCTTTGGAATCATCCCAAATCAGTCATGCACGTGCGAAGAATTTTGTGATCTGTTAGACTGATCATGTTCATTCCATATGTATATCCTAGCACACCAAGCCACTGATTGAGTTGTTCAAAGATAAAGGAGTCTGTCCAAGGTGAACTCTTTGGACTTCCACGCGTGGAGACTTCGATGTCATTAATAATGGTTCCCCACCTGAACTCAGTAGTGTTTTATTGTAAGACTACCATGTGATAATGTTTGTCTGGGACAACGTGTTCACATGTGTGTAGCAGAACCAGCTCATGTTTTGGAGCTTGCTATCATAGTTCATTTCCTGAGAATCTCGCAACGTCATCTTGTCGATTTGTGTTGCAAACTTTCATTTTTCTTCCTAGACTCGATGAGTCTGGAATATCCTGACACCAACCAGATCTGAATCTCAGGCAGATATGATGGTTGGAACATTTCCCAAGAACTATAATATTGGTCCCTCGATAACCGGTAAAGTGGATGTCGTGGCCAACACACCCAGCCGGAAGACCTATTATTGTAGTATCTTGTTTGAGGAAGTTGGCCACCTCCCCATAAGGATTTCGTAGGATTTACCTCCGTAACTGTTCCTTATGGATTCTATTGCTCCCGAAGTCCGACCTTTACCTGATGTTCTAGTTATCAAACCATATCTATGAATGGGATACACTAGCACGTCAAGGAGAACATTAGAAGCCGAGTGCTAAATGTCTCTCGGTTGATCATCCAGATTTTATTTCCTTGGCCCCGCCAAGGGTGAAATCTGAGAAAGTGTTATCCTCCTTTGCATCTGCATCATCCATCGCTGGTCATCATGGTAGTATGTTGTGTTGTCAGCACCCTTGACATGGATGTTGGTAAAACCTTGATGATTGTGGAAATGCTCAAGTTCTTGAGAGCACGCGCAAGTGCTAGGTTTGATCGTCGGCATTAACTGTATAGTGCTCTCAGTTTCCTCGGCAATGCTATGACCTTTTCAAACAATGAATTCACTCTCTATTGTTGGGTTCTTCCCCAGTTACCAGAATCATTCCCAGCATTTGCATTTTGTTCCCAGCTTGCGCCGCCAATGTGCCATTCTACCATGGATCTCTTCCATTTCCGGTGATAAGCAAATTCATCCATTACGTTGTCTTCAACAAGGTAATCCACATCATCCAAGTTCGAGTATGCCATTCTACCGACCCCCGCCAATCGATTGCTGTGATTTTCCTTTGGCTGATATAGAGAGTCTCAATGATCTCTATATCAAAGGTAATTCTTTTTGCCACTTAAGGTAATAATCTACGAATCACCCTCCTCCAGGATGTTTCGTCGTGGTATCATGGCAACTCAACTCCTCGCTACGTTGACAATCGTTTACCACCTTCTTAGGTGTGGAATTGTTGTCTACCTAGTGAACCCTCGTCATCTGTTCCACTCCATCCCTCTAGATGTGTGCTTCGTGTCTCAGTTCGAGAGATTTTGTTCTGCCTCATTCTGTGAGTTAATCCTGAGTTGTTCGATCTTCGAGAAGATCGACCCTTCTAGAGTCTCCTTCTTCTCTCCATGTCATGTTGGCAGGATTTCTCACAGCAAGACTTCGAGACAATGATGGTGAACGAATCAACGTTCAATTAAAGTGCAACCTGGATCGTGAAGATTGTGCTAGTTTACGTTCCCCCTTCATCTTACCCTACGCTTGAATCTCGAGACGAGATTCTTGTTTAATGGGGGTGAGTTGTCACATCCCTAGCTTCTGGTGCTGCCTGGTGTTTGCATCATGTCTAAATTTCTGAAACTTGAACTGAGGAAATTTGGAAGCCTCAAAAATTTAAATAAAAGAGGGGCAAAGAACCCTGGAAAATGCATTCAATGTTTCCAAAATGGCCTTAACTAATGTTGGTTATATTTTGGAAGGGTTTTACACCAAACCAAAAATAATGAACATTTTTGAGGAATATTTTGAGCATTGAATTTAAATCATATTCTATTTTGAATTTGGAATTATATTCATAATATATAATGAATATATTTTCAAATACCCCTGAAATATTTTATGAGCTTTTGGAAAAGTCCCTCTAGCCAAACAAAAATATTCAGAGGAGTTTTTGGCATTGTTTGAATTATTTTAAATTCAAAATAGTGGCAAAAGAATTAAATAAAAATAAAACAGAACAGAAAAGTAAAACAGAACAGAAACTTACCTGGACTTACCTGGCGCTCACCGAAGCCCACCTGGACGGCCCAACACTTCCGGCCCAGCCCATCTCCACTCCTCCCCTGTCGTCTTCCTCCCCCTCGCCCCGAAGCTGCTCGGTGGCGAGCGCCGACGCCGCCCCGGGCCACCTCCTGCTTGCCGCTTTGCCCTGGCCTCTTCGGGTGACGCCATGCAGCCCCCTCGCTCCTCTCTCTCACTCTCTCACTCTCTCCCGACCCCTGCTCCCTTCTCTGCTCTCCCCCTCTCGCGCCCGAGCGCGCTCTTCGCCGCCGTCCACTGCCACCACGGCCACCGGGCCTCCCTCGCTTCCTCGACTAGCCCAGAGGCTCCGCCTCGACCCCCTCTTCCTCTCCACCGAGCCACGAGGTCCCAGACGCGCTGCAACGCCGCCACCATCGCCGTTCCCGTCGCCGGCCACCGAAGCTCACCGCCGTCGATTCGCGACGTCTGGCGCGTCCCCGAGCCCACTGAGCCACCCTGCTGCCTCCCTGTGAGCTTGCCGTCGTTTCCCCTCACCTCTCTCTCTCGCGCGTGCCCTGTAGCTGCCGCCCCACGAGCACCCGAAGCCGCCGTCCGCCATGGCCGGTGAGCTTCGTGCTCCCGAGCTCCTCCACCTGCGCTCGTTGCCTCCGAGTGCTCCTGACGACCCCAGTAACCCGTAGAGGCCCTCAGCTGATCTCGCCGTGCCGGGTAACGCCGAACCCGAGCACGCCCGAGCTCCGGCCACCGCTGCCGAGCTCGAGGCCATTGTCTCCGGCCACCCTAGCTGCTGCTGCTTGCTGAAACGGGCGCGGGTGAGCTCCAGCTCTCCGTAGCCGCTCTCCTCCGTCCATTTGGACGCCGGAGGAGCGAGAACGAGCCCTCCGCCGCGTCTGTTGCCACCGGCAACTAACCGCCGGCGGGTTAGGCCCTGTTGACCAGGGGTTTGACCTCCCCTGGGTAGATGACAGGTGGGGCCAGCCCCGTGTTAATTAGTTTAGTTTTTTTTCTAATTTTTTTAGCCACTGTTTCACTGACAGGTGGGCCCAGAGCCCTGCTAATGTTAGCTTAGTACTAATTAACTTTTAGCTAACCCACTAAGTCACTGACGTGTGGACCCGCCCCTGTTAGTTATTAGTTAGGATTAGTTAGTGCTAATTAACCTAGATTAGTATTTAACCTAACACTAACTAATTCGGTTAGTTAGTAGTGTCACTGATCAGTGGACCCCACTGGTCAGGTTTGACCTGGGGCGCCCAGTTGACCTGCTGACATCAGCATGACCTAGTGCTGACACAATAAATCATTTTCTGGATTTATTTTTATTCAGAAAATTCCAGAAAATTGTATAAACTTCTAAAATTCATAGAAATTCAACCGTAACTCCAAATTAAATAAATTATATATGAAAAATTATCAGAAAAATTCGAGGAATCCATCTGCACCATTTTCATGCATGTTACAACAACTTATTTTAGCACAAATCAATTAAATGGCATTTGAATAATCACATATGGAGTTTGAATTTGAATCTTGTATTCAAACCAACTTCATTTAATCTATTGCTAGTTGC
Organism: Triticum dicoccoides; assembly: GCF_002162155.2. Classification (NCBI taxonomy): domain Eukaryota; kingdom Viridiplantae; phylum Streptophyta; class Magnoliopsida; order Poales; family Poaceae; genus Triticum; species Triticum dicoccoides. The sequence continues at coordinate 246,630,999 of NC_041387.1, read as the reverse complement.
ATTAGCTCAAAACACATTCATATTGCCATGTCATGAGCATGCATCATATTATGCATTGCATTGATTGTATTTCTTCCTTGTTGCCGGTATCTGTTCCCTCCCGATAGACGATGTTCCGATGTTGTGATCGTTGACAGTGATGAAGACTCAATGTTATCTTCAGAAGTGCCAGGCAAGCAAAACCCCCTTGTTCATTCCGATAAAATCCCACTCTCTCGCTCCTGCTCTCTTTTACTGCATTAGGACAACAACGACATATTTGTTACTTGCTGCGGTAGCTGAACCCCTTTATCCTTTGCATGACCTGTCATTGCCACAGTAAATAGATGAAACCCACTAGCATGAGTAGGAGTTGTTTGAGCCCTGTTGTGCCTACTCATTCATGTTCGTTTGTCATGCCTGCTACTGCTTAGAGTTGAGTCAGGTCTGATTCATCGGGGATGAATCAGAGGTGTGTGAACATGTCCTACTGTGTGTGAGCTAAGTGTGTGAACACGATTTGGTAAAGGTAGCGGTGAGAGGCCATGTAGGAGTACATGGTGGGTTGTCTCATTGCAGCCGTCCTCAGGAACTGAGTTCTGTGTTTGTGATCCATGATCAGTTACTACCACACATTGGGCTCCGGGCGCTCCAAGCTCTCTCGACTTATTAATCAACATGATCTCTGTCCAGGAGTTGCAACTAGTTTCTGGTGTTTGTAGGTAGTGTTAGTAGTCTACCAAGTGGCACCCGGTACAGGTGGGCTTGGGACAGACTAGGCACAGTGGCACGGTGTACCAAGCGTACATCCACCCGTCGAGGTGGGCTTCGGAACCCTGCACACATCGTTTGGGGCCGTAAGCGACACCCCGGCCGGATCTCCTTGCGGATGGAACCCGAATAGGCGATAAACCTGGACTAGAGACTTGTTCGGTTAGTCAGGTCGTGGCCGACTCCCTCGCCCGGCTTCCGCTTGAAGGTTGCCGAGGTACATGACGTGTACAGGGCGATAAGTGGCGAAAGCGTGTGTGAAGAAGTACACCCCTGCAGGGTTATCATTATCTATTCGAATAGCCGGATTCCTCGGATATGGAAACTTGGACCCCTTGCATAGTTCATAGACAAGTGAAAGTGGATACTCTAAAATACGCAATATAAGCGTGAGTGCTATGGATGGCGTTCTCGTAGGGAGACGGGAGCGGTTCCATAGTGGTGTATTGGTTGGTGAATATGTGGACTCGTGTGCGCCACCTCAAAAGAGTTACTTGCAGTCGTAGTTCAGGTTAGCCACCGAGTCAAAGCTGGCTTGCTGCAGTTAAACTCCACCACCCCCCTTTGTTGATAATGATGCATATGTAGATAGATCTGATGTAAGTCTTGCTGGGTACATTTGTACTCACGTTTGCCTATTTTATGTTTTTGCAGAGAGACTTCAGTCTCACTAGTAGTTCCGCTTGGACTTCGACGTTTAGCTTGTTACCTCAGCTACGATCTTGTGCCCTCGGCAGGATTTGGTAGATAGTCAGGCTTCTCAGCCTTTTTCATTTATAGTTGTCTGTACTCAGACATGTTAAGCTTCCGCATGTGCTTTGATTTGTATGCTCTGAGTGTTGGGTCATGAGACCCATGATTGTAATATCTCGCTCCTCGGAGCCTATTGAATAAACTGCTTGAGTCGTAGAGTCATTTTGTGATGCCATGTTGTATTGCACATATCGAGCATATTGTGTGTATGTTATTGAAATGCTTGGTATGTGTGGGATCTGACTATCTAGTTGTTTATCCTTAGTAGCCTCTCTTACCGGGAAATGTCTCCTAGTGTTTCCACTGAGCCATGGTAGCTTGCTACTGCTCCGGAACACTTAGACTGGCCAGCATGTGTCCTTCTTCGTTCCTGTGTCTGTCCCTTCGGGGAAATGTCACGCGATGAATACCGGAGTCCTGTTAGCCCGCTACAGCCCGGTTCACCGGAGTCCTGCTAGCCCAGTGCTACAGCCTCGATTCACTCGCTGATGACCGACACGTTCGATGCTGGGTCATGGATGCCTGTCCCTGTAAATTAGTGCCACTTTGGGTTCACGACTAGCCATGTCAGCCCGAGTTCTTTGTCATATGGATGCTAGCGACACTATCATATACGTTAGCCAAAAGGCGCAAACGGTCCCGGGCCAGGTAAGGTGGCACCCGTGGGAATACCGTGCGTGAGGCCGCAAAGTGATATGATGTGTTACATGCTAGATCGGTGTGGCATTGAGTCAGGGTCCTGACAGCGGGCATCCCCAAGCTTAGGCTCTTGCCACTCCTTGTTCCATAATCCATCAAAAGAATTCACCCAAAACATGAAAACTTCACAACACAAAACTAAACAGAAATCTCGTTCGCTCCGTTAGAGAAAGAAAACAAAAGACTACTTCAAAGTACTGTAATGAACTCATTCTTTATTTATATTGGTGTTAAACCTACTGTATTACAACTTCCTATGGTTCATAGACTGAATTACTAGCCATAGATGCATTGAAATAAGCAAACAACACACGAAAAACAGAATCTGTCAAAAATAGAATAGTCTGTAGCAATCTGTAACTAACGCAAACTTCTGGAACTCTAAAAGTTCTACCAAAATAGGAAGTCATGGACAATTTGTTTATTTATCAGCAGCTAAAGAATCAACGCAAAAGCACGTTCCTTTGATTTATCACAACTAAATTTGTGCGTGCAAAGTTTCTGTTTTTCAGCAGAATCAAATCAACTATCATCGTAGGTTATGCTATAGGTCCTACTTGGCACAAACACTAATTAAAACATAAAACCACATCCAAACAGAAGGTAGATGGATTATTTATTCCTAAACAGAAGAAAAAACAAAAAAACACAAAATAAAATTGGGTTGCCTCCCAAAAAGCGCTATCGTTTAACGCCCTTAGCTAGGCATAAAGCAAGGATAGATCTAGGTATTGTCATCTTTGGTAGGCAATCCATAGGTGGCTCTCATGATAGATTCATATGGTCATTTTATTTTTTTTCTAGGGAAGTGTTCCATACCTTTCTTTAAGGGAAATTGGAATCTAATATTCCCTTCCTTCATATCAATAATTGCACCAATCGTTCTAAGGAAAGGTCTACCAAGAATAATAGGACATGAAGGATTGCAATCTATATCAAGAACGATAAAATCTACGGGCACATAATTCGTATTTGCAACAATAAGAACATCATTAATTCTTCCCATAGGCTTTTTAATAGTGGAATCCGCAAGATGCAAGTTTAGAGAGCAATCATCAAAATCACGGTAATCTAGCAAATCACATAAAGTTTTGGGAATAGTAGAGACACTAGCACCCAAATCACATAAAGCATTAAACTCAAAGTCTAGGTTCCCACTCACCATAGAGTTTTCTAGGGATAGAAACTTTCATCTCAAGTTTTTCTTCTTAAGATTGCATCAAGGCATCAACAATATGTTCGGTAAAGGCCTTATTTTGACTATAAGCATGAGGAGATTCTAGCACGGATTGCAACAAGGAAATACAACCAATCAAAGAGCAATTTTCATAATTAAATTCCTTGAGATCCAAAATAGTGGGTTTAGTAACATCAAGTTTTCTATTTATTTCAATCCCACTTTCATCAATTTCATCATCAAGATCTAGAAACTCCGAATTCTTAGAACACCTTCTAGGTAAAGGAAGATAATCTTCAGATTCATCAAGATTCATATTGCAAAACAAAGATTTAATGGGGGACACATCAATAACTTTTAGATATTCATCTTGATTTTCATAGGGATTGGAAGAACGCGCTTTAATAAAGGCATCTTTAGAAGCACGCATCCTAGCGGTTCTTTCCTTGCACTCATCAATGGAAATTCTCATGGCTTTGAGAGACTCATTGATATCATGCTTAGGAGGAATAGATCTAAGCTTTAAAGAATCAATTTCAAGAGAAATTCTATCAACGTTCCTAGCCAAACCATCAACTTTAAGCAATTTATCTTCAAGCAAAGCATTAATTTTTTTTGTGAATTCATAAACTCTTTAACACTACTCTCAAATTCAGAGGGCATCTTATTAAAATTTCCATAAGAGTTATTGTAGGAGTTTACATAATTATTAGAAGGATTACTAGGATAAGGTCTAGGATTAAAATTCCCTCTAAAACCGTTGTTTCCAAAACTATTCCTACCAACAAAATTCACATCCATAGATTCATTATTATTCTCAAGAAAAGTAGACAAAGACATATCATTGGGATCAAGAGGAGTATTTCTAGGAGCAAACATCTTCATAAGTTCATCCATCTTTTCACTCAAAACATTGATTTCTTCTATAGCATGCACTTTTTTACTAGAAGATCTTTCGGTGTGCCATTGAGAATAATTAGCCATAATATTATCAAGCAATTTGGTACCATCCCCTATCGTAATTTCCATAAAAGTGCCTCCTGCGGCCGAATCTAAAAGATTTCTAGAAGCAAAATTCAATCCGGCATAAAAAATTTGTATGATCATCCATAAATTCAAACCATGAGTAGGGAAATTGTGAAGCATTAATTTCATTTTTCCCAAGAGTGGGCAACATGCTCATGATCAAATTGTTTAAAATTCATGATATCGTTCCTAAGAGTGATAATCTTAGCGGGAGGAAAACACTTAGAGATAAAAGCATCTTTGCACTTGTTCCAAGAATCAATACTATTTTTAGGCAAAGACGAAAACCAAACTTTAGCACGATCTCTAAGTGAAAATGAAAATAACTTTAATTTGACAATATTGTTATCCGTATCTTTCTTCTTTTGCATATCACACAAATCAACAAAATTGTTTAGATAAGTAGCGGCATCTTCACTAGGAAGGCCGGTGAATTGATCTTTCATAACAAGATTCAACAAAGCGGTATTGATTTCACAAGACTCATCATTATTAAGAGGGGCAATCGGAGTACTAAGGAAATCATTGTTATTGGTATTCGAGAAATCACACGATTTGGTATTATCTTGTGCCATGGCAACAAGTAATCCAACACACAAGCAAATATAAAGACAACGGAAAAAGGCAAATGGGAAAGAGAGGAGGAGATTGGGAAAGAGAGGGCAAATAAAACGGCAAGGGTGAAGTGGGGGAGAGGAAAACGAGAGGCAAATGGCAAATAATGTAATGCGAGAGATAGGGATTGCGATGGGTACTTGGTATGGTTGACTTGCTTGCGTGAGCCTCCCCGGCAACGGCGCCAGAAATTCTTCTTGCTACCTCTTGAGCACTGCGTTGGATTTCCCTGAAGAGGAGAGGATGATGCAGTAAAGTAGCGTAAGTATTTCCCTCAGTTTTTGAGAACCAAGGTATCAATCCAGTAGGAGACCACGCACAAGTCCCTCGTACCTACACAAAATGATAGCAACTCGCAACCAACGCTTAGGGGTTGTTAATCCCTTCACGGTCACTTACGAGAGTGAGATCTGATAGAGATAATATTTTTGGTATTTTTGATAGATAGATGCAAAGTAAAAATAAAAGGTAAAGTAAAAACAAAGCAAGTAAATAAAGTGATATAGATTGATATGATGAGAATAGACCCGGGGGCCATAGGTTTCACTAGTGGCTTCTCTCAAGAGCATAAGTATTCTACGGTGGGTGAACAAATTACTGTTGAGCAATTGACAGAATTGAGCATAGTTATGAGTATATCTAGGCAATGATCATGTATATAGGCATCACGTCCAAAACAAGTAGATCGAAACGATTATGCATCTACTACTATTACTCCACTCATCGACCGCTATCCAGCATGCATCTAGAGTATTAAGTAAAAATAGAGTAACGCCGTAAGCAAGATGACATGATGTAGAGGGATAAATTCATGCAATATGATAAAAACCCCATCTTGTTATCCTCGATGGCAACAATACAATACGTGCCTTGCAACTCTTTCTGTCACTGAGTAAGGACACCGCAAGATTGAACCCAAAGCTAAGCACTTCTCCCATTGCAAGAACTACCAATCTAGTTGGCCAAACCAAAAAGATAATTCGAAGAGACTTGCAAAGATAACTCAATCATACATAAAAGAATTCATAGAAGAATCAAATATTTTCCATAGATAATACCGGATCATAAACCCACAATTCATCGGTCTCAACAAACACACCGCAAAAATAAGATTACATCGAATAGATCTCCACGAGAGAGGGGGAGAACATTGTATTGAGATCCAAAAAGAGAGAAGAAGCCATCTAGCTACTAGCTATGGACCCGAAGGTCTGAAGTAAACTACTCACACTTCATCGGAGGGGCTATGGTGATGATGTAGAAGCCCTCCATGGTGGATGCCCCCTCCGGCAGAGCGCCAAATTAGGCCCCAAGATGGGATCTCGTTGATACAGAAGGTTGCGGCGGTGGAATTAGGTTTTTGGCTGCTGTTCTGATCGTTCAGGGGTACGTAGGTATATATAGGAGGAAGGAGTACGTCGGTGGAGCTCTGAGGGGCCCACGAGGTAGGGGGCGCGCCGGGGGGGGGGTTGGAGGGGGGGCGCCCTCCACCCTCGTGACCTCCTCGGGCACTGCTTGGAGTAGGGTCCAAGTCTCCTGGGTCACGTTCGGTTGGAGAATCACGATCCCGAAGGTTTCATTCCGTTTGGACTCCGTTTGATATTCTGTTTCTTCGAAATACTGAAAAAGGCAAAAAACAACAATTCTGGGCTGGGCCTCCGGTTAATAGGTTAGTCCCAAAAGTAATATAAAAGTGGAAAATAAAGCCCAATATAGTCCAAAACAGTAGATAAAGTAGCATGGAGCAATCAAATATTATAGGTACGTTGGAGACGTATCACAAACCAACCTTCTCACTTCCGCATGCATGCAGGGGATATTAATGTCCTTGGTTGCTAACCCCATCAATTTTGCCTCGATTAGTGTTAGTGGCCCTTTGCAAATTGTAATTTTGATATACTGGCCTTGTGTACAAAAAAATGGAGATAGTAACTATATTTGACTTCCTTCCCCATTGCGGTGACGTCGATGATATCTTTTTTTGTGGTTTGGTGAAGTGTGTTCGACGTAGATCACCATTGAGGGAGACCACGGTAAGTCGTTCGCAAGTGCCTCCTGCAAGCCGAGACAACCGCCTTATTTGCATGCAGGAAGTGCTTTACTAGTACTACTAGGATTACTAGTGCGGTGAGATGGTTTCTCGAAGAAGACGATGGAGAAGCGGAGTCAGCGAAGAGTGAAATGATGGTTGCTTCGTCCGTGCTTTTGTGATTTGACGCCTCACTGCTTTGTGATTTGTGATAGAAGGGACAGGGGAGTAGACTCTATGCTCTATACTGTACTACATGCGTCCAAGTATGGGAGAAAGAGGAGAGATGTTGCATTTATCTATTCCTTCAATCAATCAACCAGGGAGCTTCGGTTCCATCTTTTTGGCTTTGGCAACACCGTCCACAATGGTTCCCATGATGCCAAAAGCTATTTTCACATTTGGCTACACATTGTGGATGCCCTTAACCGTACCACTTGGTTTTGCTCCTGTGTGCTATCTATACAAATCTCAATTATATTGATCTAAACAATTATAGAATCAAGATTAGTAAAAAGGAGGTGATTTTGCCGCGCGGATGGCGGGGGAGGTTTCTTATTTGAGCAATGCTACATCCACGTAATGATTTACGTAAAGTTACGAACTGATGTGATGTGGGACAATTTGATTGGATTAAAGGAGAGGATTAGGCCCACCCCACCTGAAAATCAGGGGCGGGGCATATATAGATTAGATGGAAAGTATATTTAGCAGCTACGTAGCCCTTTGTAAGTCTAGGATTAGGCTTCTTATTTTCGGAGGATGTTGTCCTGGCAGTTTGCTAACATGCGGTCCCATGTGTTAGTGCTTTACCAAGCCAATCCGCGTCCCACTTGAGGCAGAACAACGGCAGAAGCAACACATGGTTAAGTTGAAGAAGATGAGGGAGAAGCGGATTCAGCAACGAGTGAAATCATGGTTGCTTCGTCCCTCCAACTTCTTTTTTTAGCATTATTACTTCGTCCCTCCAACTTAACTGCGGGAAAGGTGCAACTTTGTGATTTGACGCCTCATTGCTCATTACTACGCCGGCGCCATGACTGGGGTGCTTCACCCCGGCTGCTCTGCACTATATTCCGGTATGGCACGTGGACCCGATAGCTTGATGTCCCACATGTCGGCGAAAGGGACTAGAAGATTTATGAGAGCGAGCGCTCCACTCTTACGACGGAGGAGTAGACGACACGATGGCCCAGTGAACTGTCACTTGTACTGTATAGTACTATAGTTTTGCTATTTCGCACGATCCATCGATACAAACCTGATTAAATAGGAAAGGGCGGGATTTTTTCCCGCGCAGTAGATGATACTCGCCATACATTTCAAAGGCAATTTTATTCTATGCAAACTGAATAATTATAAGTAACAATATGATATCTAGTAAACCTAAAAACACATATGATTTATTGTGTTAGAGTGTAGTAGTAGTGTTGTATTGCATAGTTGTTAGATGTAACATGCGAGAACGTGTAGAGATGTAGTTTTGGAGGGCCTACAGAGAGAAAAGCGTAATACGGTCACCGAACTTCAGAATAAGCTGATTACGGTCACTATATACGTTTTGCGGTGATTATACGGTCACTTGCTCATAGTTCAGCATCGGATTGCACTCTGTTGACCGGCCAAATAGTCTGCGTGGCACCATGTTGACTAGTTAAATTGACCATGTTCCTTGTGGGTCCCACCTGTCAGTTCGCATAGGGAAAAGGTCAGATAAACACAAATTTATGCAGGCGCGACAAGGCTCCAACCCGTGCGCGGGAATCACCTAGTTGTGTATGTGTCTGTCAGGGCCTGATGTGTGCGCATGCACGTGTAGGTTGAGCACTTGAGCGTGAGAGTGTGTGTTGGTCGTGTGGTGTACTGGTGTGTGCATGCATGCGTGCGTGTGTGCGTGTGAGTGTTGCATGCGTGCGTGGCTGTGTGTGTACGTGTGAGTGTTATGTGCGTGTGTGGGTGCATGTGTTTGTGTGAGTGTTGCGTGGATGCAGTTCATGTGCATGTGTGTGTGTGTGTGTATAATCACCGCACCAGCTCCTGTGTGTTAAAACAGACGGCTCAGCATACCAATACAAGGCCACCTTGTCCGCTGTGCCCGCGGTCATGACTTCGAACCACCGTCCAAATATTTTTTTGTCGTTTGTTTTCATTCTTACTAGCAAGATGCCCATGCATTACACATAACATCAAGATGCATTTGTATGACTTTTTATCTTGTGAGAGAAAAGGATGAACGAGGGAAGGACTTATTTGCAAATGTGGAGATGTGTGTGGGTACCTTTTTGCAAAATTGCCATAGTTTCTTTCCTATCCGTCAGATATAAATCGGACGACCTATACTGTAGGATGGCAGGCACACCATCATCACCAACTCTGTTTTTTATAAGAGTGTATTTTATGTATTTTATAAGAGTGTAGATGTAGAGTAGATACAAGTTGACAAGTGGGCACGATGGTAGTGAGATAATGTGATGCAACACTAGAGGTGCCACGTGGAGCGTTTAACTGGTCAACTAGTCATGTCATGAGCAAATACAGAGTTGTACGGTGAGCCCGTGACTGTATAATAACCACTAAACGTAAATGGTGACCATAATGAGTGGATTATGAAGTCCAATGTATGTATCATGCTTTCGCTTCAAATACAATGATCGTCATTGCATATATCCCGAGAGAAAGATGAAACATGCGTGAATTTTCTGGGGGCTTACTTTTAGAGGACCTGGAGATAGTTTTGTGTGCATACGTGAAAGGGGTGTACAGGGAGGGTATGCGATGGAGAGAGAGAGATGCTCTTCGTTTCTCTTTATTATGACTAACTTTGTATATAGTATAAAAATATACAAATTCACAGTGCGGAATAAATATCATTGTGGGCACCATGTGATGTAAATTAGCATTCGTACTCCTCCATATAACTTTGTAATGTTATATATATGTAGAAACTCTAAAATAATTTTTTGGCCACACTTTATTCAAAAGGAATGTTCTATGCGAAATAAACGTGAAGAGAGGGCTTTTTAGATCAATGGGGTACGTGATGTAACATGTGTGAATGTGTAGTTGATGCATTTGGCAGGGCCTAGAGAGGTATGTGTGTGTATTACGTATTCGAGAGAAGCATGGATAGAGGGGCCGACGGGGGGGGGGGCGTGGGAGAGATAGCACGAGAAATGAGAGTGGTCCAGAGAGAGAGAAGTGAAAATGACGTCATGACAAGAGATTCCATTCCCTTGAGTGTGTATATGCAAGGGGGGAGGGAATAGAGGCACCAGGAGAAATTTTATGTGTGTGTGGTGTTTGTGTTGGTATGTGCAGGTGTGAGAAGATAATGAGACGTGGGAGCAGAGGGTGTGTCACCGCGTGAGGTCCGGTGGTCGAGGTGAGGCCCTTCATTCGGTTCCGTCCTGCACCAGATTGGTCGGCCCGTGACGCATTTTGGAAGACCCATGGATGACTAGTCGTACAAGACAAAGATAGGAGAATTGTGAAGGACTCTGTGTCCACTGACAAAGCCGGCTAGGATTTGTAACCCTAGGTTCTCGGACTAAGGTAACTCCTTTATCTCTAATATTACTATTCATCCAACCTAACTTTAAGGGGCATCCTACAGAATGCTCTGCTAGAATCATACTCGTCGATTAGGAAGAGAGGTGTGAGACAATGTGTGAGAGACAGGCGTAAAGATAATGTGCGTACATGAGACACGTAGGCAGGTCCATGTATATAGAAAGGGTCGATGAGGATTGTGCATGTGTATGTTCGCGAGAGGAAGAGTGCTTGTGATAAAGGTTAGTGAAAACTGTTGTAAATGGTTACGAGAGGGAGGGAGGGTTATATCTAGAGCATGTGTGCGAGAAAGACACCTCGGGAGAGAGTGTGTGATCATGTGTGAGAGACCACCGATGGAGAGTGAAACTACATGTAAAAGACAGCTCTACACATTGATTAAAGATATAAATTGTATCCAAATATTAGGATGGGATCATGATATTTGCAACTCGCGTAAGGAGCGGTCATTGATCCATCAGACATCTAGATTCTATCGAATTTGAGCATGTCTATGTTATTATTCGACACAATTGATCCACATAGTTAGTATTTTGAACTCCAGACAATGCATCGCTTTAGCAATCGAATATAAACGTGAGTATAGTTCATGTTGTGTGTGTAAAGCACATTATACATACGAAAGTTACACAATGGACATTATAAATAGCTACCTATGAACTAGCATACATTTGAATTCAACTTAAGGTGGTTTAAAAAAATCTAATTCAACATGAAGTCCATTCAATTATTTGAATTTGATATCATGGCATTTGTAAACTATACCTAAATTATGGGGCACTAATCTTTGCTCTGATTTTGTACATAATAGCATATGTAGTCGTGTACAAAATAGATTCAAATTTAGCTCGTCCATTCCAAAATAATCGTAGTAATAGGATTTTCAAGTGTCAAAATTTCAAAAAGAAGCGGATAATTTAATGAGGTTTTCAAACATACTAGGTCAAATATAACGTTGTCTATTTAGGTCAATCCTCATAGTTCAAGAGTACTCTAAACATGAATGCTTGTGTTTCAAAATTTCGAACGAAGCGCCAAAAGAGCCTCTACTCGCCCAAAACCGCGTGAGACCAATGTTTGGTAGTACAAGGAAATTACTTTTCTAATAACTCCGATCCATGAAACCTACTGGCCCGACGTCCAAAGGTCTAAACTGGGGTAGGTTTGTAGCTTCATCTAGACGCCAGGCAACCGCCTCCGAAAAACATTCATACACAATGGCCGCCTAAGCACACATGCGCGCGGCCGAAATCGCTCCCGCCCACTATTTGGGACACCTGGGATTAATATCCTACCACCGACCCACAGTAGGTCCGAAATTTAAGAGGGGGGCAAAGTTTGTACTTTCCCCAAATTTCAAACAAGCGCGTCCCATCTTCTGTTCAAAAAAGCCAAAAACAAGCGCGTCCTAGACCGAAACATGCCCCCCACCCGTCTGATTCCCCATTCGTACTCCGTGGGCGCCAAAACTACCTCTCCACCAGCTGTGAAACCCCGGCGTCCCCCGTCCGCCACCCCATCCCACCCATCAACCGCCGCCCTCCTCCATCACACTGGAGACGATACCCCGACGTCGTCGTCCACCGCAACCTCAACCGCAACGCCCTCCACGGCTAGTAGTTGAAGCTGAGGCCGAGCCGTCCATACCCGAGCCAGTTCAACCACGCCGTCCTGCGCCTCACCGCTGCCGCTCCAACTTCGCCACCCTCCATCACACCGAAGCTGTTCCTGCAACGCCATCCTTCGCCGTCTCGAATATGCTTCCCCTCCGCCGACATACGGCCACGGCAACACAGTCAACAATTTGGCCATGGGTTCGTCCAAGCCTGCACCCTCTAGAACATCGGTTTCCCAGGTAAAAAGAAGAAGATCGGCGCGACATGCGGAGGCGACCACACCGACAACCGAAAAAGGTACTCCTCTTCGCTTATTCGTGCAAATCTTACGTCTCTGCTTGCACGGTATTCATCCCACAGAAGACACTAGTTGACCGCTTCTTCTTGATACTAGATGTTCCTAGTAACTCGCGATGCACAAGGTTTCTCCTCATATACTATTTCACCTTAGCTAGAGGTCCGTCGCCCCCCTGAATTTCAATTTCTGGCCAGTTGATTCCCAATTAACGGAAGCATTCCCCGGCGTAACAGGCGCTAGCACGCCTATTACGCCGAGGAAGCAGCACCTTGGTGTTTATCCTAGGGGCGTGTGCGGCCTAGAGCTACTAGCGCCCGATCTGGAGGTCGGTCGGGATTAAAGGGATGGCATGTGGGCACTACCAAGCATGGCGGTGGTGTGAGGTCGATGGGAGGGCGGGGCGGCGGAGGCAGGGGTCTGGGCTGGTGGTCGCTGGCGGTTCGAGAAAGATCGTCAACAGTGACTGGCGGGAGGTAGACGAAGGCCATCTTCCCGTTCCTTATAGATCGGACGGTTCATTTAAGAAAATCGACTGCCCTATTTATTTTCAGTCGACTGTTATCTTAGATATGACCACGTGTGGTGGTGTGCTAGAGGAGTACCTGCATTTCCTGTGCTCATATATTACAAAATCATACGGAGTAGAATCTAATTTTGTTTGCCATGCAATCTTGTAGAGCTATGATATGTCTCCTGTCATTTATTTTTCAGCCACCTGCTATCTGCTACTTTTACAGTGCACTAGTTCTGCACACACTTGACCGTTACTCTCACTATTGTGTTTTTATGCAAGGGTATTTCAGACTCTGCTGCCATGAGAGAAGCCAAAAAGAAAAGAGAGAAGTTGCTCTAGCTTCGTATGCGGGTAGGCAAGACACGTTACAGCGCTATAAAGGGTGCAATGACGGTAAACGTAGCTCTGGAGTTGATGACCTCGCTCGCAATGAACCACCATCCCAGGTGCTTGCTTTAACTTCGCGGTGTCATATGTGGTTGCATGTTCCATATGGGTCTAGCTTGTATTCGAAAGGCCAAAGTCGGTAAGATAAGGAAAGATATATTTTTTTACATGAACCACCATCCCGTGAGCATCAAAAGACAAATAGCTAGTCAGGGCACTAGCCGAGCCAGTGACAAGCCCAGCACAGATAGGCATCACCTGGAAGCCAACTAAAAAGCTGTGATGGTGGTGAAGCAGCCCCCCTCCCACAAGGTCTCAGGTCCTAGATGATCATGCTCACCACTCCAGCCGGATGTCTAGATTGTATTGCTTCCAATTTGGTTAAATTGCATCTGCTTAGCTTACACATTATGCCTTTGAATATGACATGCCTTTCTGTTTTTGGTACATACTAGTACATCTATGTATTAACCATGTTCTTACATCAAACTAATGTTCTTGTGTATCCCTCATCAATCACTTATGACGAGGCAAGCAGGCAAGGGGACTACTCCTCATTTAAAGAATACAACGTCAGCCTCCCGACATGATTCTCAAGAAACAGAAATGCTAGATGAAGAGAGTGAACATAGCTCTGTAGTTGATTACAGCATTTCCCCTACACTAGCATCACAGGTGCTTGCTCTAACTTGGCAGCGTGATATGTGGTTGCATGTTGCATATGTGTCTACGTAGTAATTCTTCCAATCTGGTTAAACTGCATGTGCTAGTCTGCTTAGCTTATACATTATACCTGTTAATGTGACATGCCTTCCTGTATTTAGTACATAGTACATCTGTCTATTAAGCATGTCCTTACATAAAACTATTGTTTTTTTGTATCCTGCATCAATCAACATGACAAGACACCTTTAGTATATGCAGTGCGATATTAGTTGCATCTTTCATATGATTTATAGAATGCGATGCTTCTAATTTGTTGAAATTCCATTTATGATGGGACACTTTTAACTTGGCAGAGTCATATTGGTTGCATCTTTCATGTGGTGTCTAGCTTGCATTGCTTCTTATTTGCTGGAATGGTTTCTGCTTAGTTTACACAAACAGTTGTGAACATGCCATGTCGTCTTGTTTTTCGTACATATTCCATCCTGGTATCATGTGTTTGCCTTACATCAAAGTAGTGATTGTCAGTATCATGCATCAATGAGTTCTGAAGAGAGAATTTTATTGCTTTTTCTTGTCGGTATTACTTGAGAATTCAAAATCAATAAAGTGGAAGGAAGTTAGCAAGGCAGCGGATAAAGGTGCTCCTTCCGAACGGAGGGCCTCTACAGTTTCTACTCCTCCACACCCCCAAGATGATTTCCAAGACAACACATGCATAGACACTCAACAAAGTTGTGTTTACGATGAGCACGTCTCCCCTAGTGCAGCATCACCGGTGCTCCCTCTAACTTGGCACTGTTATATGTGGTTGCATGTTATGTGTGATGTATAGCTTGTATTGCTTCTAATTTTGTTGAATTTCATCTCCTTACTTTACACATTATACTTGAATAAGACACGTGTTCCTGTTTCTAGAACATACAATATCTGTCTATCACACCATGTTCTTACATCAAATTACTACTATTGTGTAACCTGCAACGATCACTTATCATAAGACACATTTGACTTCGGAGTGTGATATAGGTTACATCTCACATTCTTTTCTAGCTTGTACTACTAATTTGTTGAAATGGCACTTATGACGAGACAGTTTTAACTTGGCAGAGTGATATTCGTTGCATCTTTCATATGGTGTCTAGCTTTCATTGCTTCTAATTTGTTGAAATGCCTTCTCCTTAGTTTACACATCATAAGATGTGAATATGCAATGCTGTGAATATGCAATGGCACTAATATCGAGAGACCTCTAACATGGTAGTGTGATGTTGTTTGCATCTTGCATATGATTTATTTCTTGTAGTGCTTCACATTTGTTTAAACGCCATTTATGATGAGACACTGTTAACTTGGCAGAGCGATATTTGTATCATCTTTCATATGGCGTCTACCTTCCATTGCATTGCTTCTAATTTGGTGAAATGTCGTCTTCTTAGTTTACATATCATAGTTCTGGTTATCTCTTCCGTCCTGTTTTTCATACATATTACATCCTCCTATCATGTGGTTGTCTAACATCAAAGTTCAATTCGTCTGCATCATGCATCAATTTGTTCTGAAGAACTAAATTGTTATTGGTTTTCCTTGTCGGCTTGACTTAACATGGCACAGAGAAAAGGAATAAACACACAATGGCAGGGAATGAGAAGCGGATGCATCCTGCAGATTCTGCTGGTGCTGATGGTGCAATAGAAGGTCAAAGTCCAGCGGAAAATTCTACAAACACGGCACCCCATGCTACACGAGTTGCAAAAAAAAGCCAAACAGAAACAAATAGCTGCCACCAAACAAGTAGAGACAGCCCTAGTTCTTGCAACACCTACCACAGTACTACCAATTGCACGACTTACTCGTGCGTCAACTGAGCTAGCAACACATTCCCAAGCTCCCTTGCCACCTGACACTACTTCCCAAGCACTCTTGACACAAGACGAGTTGGCAATATCAGATGAACCTTGTGAGCTTCAATAGCAAGAAGGTAGTTGCTGGAGTCAAGTTATAGTTGCATGTTTCTTTATATGTACTCTCACAGTTTGATGTACACTAACACTTCCTATGTTCGTTGTTGGACTAGCACCTAGGCGCAAGAGGAAACAAACATCAGGGATAATGCTCGATAGGTTAACTAAATCTAGAGGAGGAAGAATGGAGATCTGTTTTGAGGCAGGTTTAAAAAGGCCACGTGATGCTACAGAGTCAGCCAAGTTAGTATCAGAGGCAGCGGTTGCCGTTAGGTGTCATGTACGTATCCTCCAACATGGATTCAGTACAGGAATGACAAAGATGAAACCTAGTTCAACACCTTCCTCAACAATTTATCTGTAAGTATGGTTATGTATGGAAACTAGTAATATTGTCTTGCTCTGTCCCATACTTTCTAGGTTGCTGATAATGAGACTCCCATAATTTTCAACAGATGAGGTTCAAGTTGGATAGCCAAGATGATGCAACCAGACAAGCTTGCACCCATGTTTTCATGTCTGCTCTACGACAGTATCGGTATAACTTGAGGAAAACTCACTTTGAAGGCAAGGCTAACAGTGAACTTTGCCAAACATCTCTAGTGGAAAATATATCGTATGAAGACTGGAGGGGCCTTGTTAAACACTGGTCTGATCCGAAGTATCAGGTACATTATATATATGTGATCAGATCACATGTTGAAGTCCTATTTACGCATGTGCCACACAAATCTATCTTCTTGTAGGTGTACTATTCAAAGAACAAGGCCAGCCGTACGAAAGTGAAATTCCAACAGACGACAGGATCTCGTAGCTATATTGCACACTACGAGGCTCTTGTAATTAGCTATTGTTTCACTCTTTTCGGCTGTACCATATTATCATATCTATATTGACTTGTTCGAAATGCAGAGGAAAGCCCGGAAGGACCAAAAAGTACCTGAACCAAATGCTGTGGAAATCTTCAAGGACTGTCACACCAGCAAGAAGAAGGGCATGACTACACCAGTCAAAGCCGCTGTTGTAAGTCCTTAATCCTCATGCCTTTTAACTACTACTTACTCTAACTTGTGCCTTGAACTGCATGGTTTGCAGCCAATGTCTATTACTCTTTTCAATTTTATACAAAATTTTCTTAGCATATCATTGCACCTTACAAGGTTTAAAAGAGAGGAGTGATGTTCCTTTGATCTGGACCCGTAATCTAGTTCCGTGCTGGACTTGCCCACACAATATTACAATTGCCTGTTTGTCTGTTCTCAGTTGTTTTGTGATATGAATGATGTCATACTATGCTTACCGTATTATAAACTTCGTCTCTTTATCCTTAGCCCTCAATACAATTTGAAGAAATAGACAATACATTAGCGATGGTACATGGTCATATGTTTGGAACCTGGTTTTATTATGTACTTTGCAATAAAATACAACTAATATTTTACATGGGTTCACCAGAATAAGTTCTGTATATAGACGAAAGTTATTTTGTTTGGTTTTGTTGCCTCCTTAATATCTTCTATTCTGGTACTACTAATGTAAAACCTCAACTTTTCAGCGAGCTATCAAAAAAATGGTGGAACCGCCACCTTCTGAAGGTGGCGAGGCAACTATAACCGCAATGTCAACTCTTGCTGCAGTGGGTCAGTACCTGTCCACTAACAGTGCCAAAAGCACGTTCCTGCGTAATACTGGGTTGGTTGTTAAGGCAATATCGTCCAAACTGCCTCATGATCAAGATATGCAAGCTCAAAGCAATGTTGTATCTGTGCTCCAGACACAAGTCCATTCCCTAACAGAGACCCTTTGTGAAACAAGGAGAAACATTGCTCAATGCCGTCAAGATATGCATGGTTTTGAAACCAGACTATCAGACATTTGCTATGTTGTTCAAGAGCCTAGGGGAAATGAAGGCGAGGGTTATGGTGCTCCATCGGACAATACAGCATGAAAATGTAATAGTTAGGTCAAATGAACTGAGCTTCTAAACTTCTGGTGGTGCATTTATCTGCTAGACTGTTAAGTTTTATGCCAACCTTCCTTTTGTTATATAGTTGTAATTTGTTTTGGTGCAATAAAAAATTTATTCTTAACGTGCAGCCACCGGCTAAAGAAAACAGCAAGCCATCTTTTTATAGTGTAGGGTGTTCCCTATATTTGCACTGGTGGCGATCTTTGATGCCGAGTGGATGTAATCTGTGCAATCGCCTTAATAGCCTAGCGTTAGTTTCGGCCTTATTTATTTCCTAGTCTTCTTTTTCCCTGGTTTGCTAGTGGCCGCAACTACCATGGGCCATATACGGGCCGTAGGATCCATGGGTCTCCTACGGGCCATCGATAAATGGGCCTGTAATCGGTGGGCCTCAGGCCATCGGATAAATGGGTCTATGTGGGTCGTAATCGGGCGTAATTGGTATCGACCCAGCACGGTAACGGGCCGTAGGACAGCAAAGGCTTAATTCTGTCACAGGCATAACGGGTCGTGAATGGGCTAGAATATAGAACGGGAGGGAAACGGCATAACGGGTTAACAGGCCAGAAACGGGCCGACTCTTGCCATGGGCCGAATTTGGCCCATTAGGGTAACAGGCCAGTAACGGGCCGACCTTGCCATGGGCCAAATTTGGCCCATTAGGGGAACAAGCCAGTAATGGGCTGACTCTTGCCATGGGCCGAATTTGGCCCATTAGGGGAACAGGCCAGTAACGGGCCGACTCTTGCCATGGGCCGAATTTGGCCCATTAGGGGAACAAGCCAGTAACGGGCCGGAAGTAATCGTGGGCCGAAAAGGAGCCCAAGAACGTATGGGCCGTCAATAGGCTGAAAGCTAACACGGGCTGGAAACGGCCCATGTAAATCACGGGCCATTAACGGGTATAAATAAAATTACTTTTCATTATGTGCTAGAGTCACCGTGGGCCTATAAAGGGCCAAAAGATACAAAGGCCTCATATGGGCCGAAAGACGTCGTGGGCCATACATGGGCCAAAAGTGAAATGGGCTGGTGTTATATTCGACGGCCCAAATGACGTTGTTGGGCCGATTTCCTTTAGGGCCTAATGGGCCGTGAGTTAACGGGCCGTAAAATGGGCTATTTGCGAAGAGACCGTTAACAGGCTTTTCATGGGCCATCCCGTTAACTTTTGACCAAGTCAAACGGGTCGACTTTGTAAGCTAAATGGGCCAATGGTGGGCCGTGGCACGTGTTGACATATCATGGCGCCTATCTGACCCACTGACGAGCTGACACGTGTTTCGTCCGGCCAATAATAATTTTACACATGGAAACGGGGCTGTTAACGGGTTATCGGATCCAAAACCCGACCCGATAGCTTAACGGCGTTCCGTTACGGTGGATGCCACGTGTCGGTCACGCTTGACGAAAGCACTTCTGTGACGCGTGATTTATCGTCATGGAAGTGGACACTTCCGTGATGATAATTTTGGTAATGTCATGGAACACTTCTACGACAGCACAGGTATGCCTATCTTGATTCTGTCATAACATCGTCATGGATGTACATGCATGACAAAAAACGCGACCTACTATGACAAACACGTATCATCACAGAAGTGTTTTTTTTTGTAGTGGAGGAAGCTATAATTCGTTAGTAGATGTTTTATAGTAGTTGACGCGAACCCAAGAGTTGAAAGGAACGATATATGTTTGGTTTGGCATGCAGGACCAATGGATTATCCGAACCCAGTTCGTGAACAAGAGAAGTTTTGCAATGCTTCTAAGGATGCCCGAGTGTTAGAATGCGAGATTTTCTAAACCATATACAAGGTAATGATTTGGGTGCGGAATGGATTGATCACCATGCCAACTTACTCTTATTATTCGCTTTTGTTATATGGGATGGTAATCTAGAGTGACTTACCTATAGTACAGTGACGATGAGAGCATGGATATTTGTTTAGCATTGGTGCAAGGAGTGTAAGACATATCTGTAAAGGATTTCCTCGAAGGAGTAAGATTTTGAAGACCGGTAACTCTTATTCTAAGGGTGATAGTACTCCACACTCTTGGATGAAGAATGGATATTCAAGGAGATACCAACCCTAGTCTTTCTTTCTAGCATCTTCGAATCTCAAGGACGATATTCATTTAAGGGTAGTAGATTTGTAACATCCCAAAATTTCAGATTTGGAATGTTAATAGGATCATTCTTTTTCATCATGATTTCTATGCATTTTTGAATTTTCTGAATATTCAAAGAGTTCTCCAACTCAAGGCAAAATATTTGGAGTGGAGATAATATGACTTCTCCCCTAATAATTATAGAAAATGCTAAGGATATATTGTGGAGTCTTCATAATTTATGCTGGCTTTGTAGAGCCTCAAAACTGTTTTCAATATAATGCTCTTTGTAGGCTCCTATTACCTAAATTAATTTTTTTATGCATCAAAATTGTTCACTGTTTTATATAGTAGTAACAATGTTTTATTGTATGTTGGGTTATTTTTAGGAAGACTTCTGGTATTTTATGTTTAGTCAAAACATTTGTTGTGTAAACGTTTTTTGCCAGATATTACTGTTCCGCAATGTGAAGCCCATCTTTATCCATGGCCCAATGCACTGGAGCAATATCAGCATAGAAGTAACCAGCAGGCCGACCCATTTCGGCGCAACACCGCAGCCCCTTATTTTTTTTCTCTTCCAGCTCCTCTCTGGCACTAACCACCTAGCCTCGCCTGTCATCTTCCCCAGCGAGAGTGTTCCTCATGGACACTTTAGCTCGCCAAACCGCAGCGAGATTGAACTGATGGATTTGATCGATTCTCGACCCCTAGGCCACGGGGACACCCTATAGTATCTACAACACTTCCTTAACCATCAGGCCTTGATTGTTCGTGTGCTGGAGACTGCTCCAAGTGCCCGATCTAGTGTCGCCCGCCATTTCCAGTATGAGGAGATGTGGGCAAAGCATGATGGGTACGATCAGATGGTGGAAACGGCATGGGCAGGTGCTGGATAGGGGGGAATCTAGTGAATGTGTGCAACAAACTTCAGCAGATGACACGTGATATGTATGCATGGGGGTGCGATGGGTTTGGCTCAGTTCGTCGGTGTATAGCCTTACTAAAAAATCAATTAAGGACGCCAAAGAAAGGTCACTGATGACAAGGTATATGCAAGAGGTGAGGGACATAGAAGGCCAGCTAAAAGAGATGTATGAGAGAGAAGGATCATGCAAAAGCAGCGTTCCAGGGTGGGTTGGCGGAAATAAGGAGATCAAAACACAAAGTATTTCCAGAATAGGGCAGCACATAGGAAACATTAAACTACAGTGCACGTACTACACAGGGGGGATGGAACCAAGTGCACAATGGATGAGGCATGCGCGAGATGGAGGCATCATTCTACGAGCAACTTTTCAAATCCAAGGGATCGGCTCATGCACATGAGGTGTTGGACTTGTTTGACAATGTGGTAATGGAGGAGATGAATTGGAAGCTAATGGCACAATTACAAAAGAGGAGATAGAGGCGGCCTTGTTCCAGATGGGGCTGACAAAAGCACCGGGGCCGGATGGACTTCCTGCGTTGTTCTGTCAGAGGCATTTGCCTTTGGTTAGGGATGATGTGTGCGGGGTTGTAAAGGATTTTCATCGAGGAGTGGCGACGCCTGACAAATTTAACAACACGGTTATTGTTATGATCCCAAAAGTTAACTCACCGGAGGTACTTTTGCAATTTCGGCCAATAAGCCTTTGCAATGTGTTATACAAGATTGTCGCCAAAGTTCTTCCAAATAGGTTGAAGGTGATTTTACCCATACTGATCTCTGAAGAACAAAGTGCGTTTGCACCGGGCAGGTTAATAACGGATAATGTCATTGTATCATATGAATGTGTGCATGCACTCAGAGTGAGGAAAAGGAAAAAGCCTTTGTGTGCTATCAAGCTGGACATGATGAAGACCTATCATAGAGTGGAATGGGTTTTCCTGCAGAGGACTTTGGAGAGGTATGGCTTCGCGGCAGGCTGGATTGATATGATTATGAGATCTGTGACAATGGCTCGCTTCTCGGTCAAGTTAAACGTGGGATTTTCTTGGTTTTTTGTTCCCTCAAGGGGGCTTCGATAGGCTAACCCCCTTTGTCCATACTTATTTCTCTTCTGTGCTGAAGGTTTTTCAGTTCTTCTAAGAAATTCCCAAAGAGAAAGTTTGATAAAGGGAGTTAGTTTTGGGAGCACTGCCCCCCATGTTACTCATTTGTTGTTTGTAGATGATAGTGTGGTGTTCATTGAATGGGAAACCCCTAACCTTCGAGCCCTTAAGAACATATTGAATACTTATGAGGCGACATCGGGTCAGAAAGTAAACCTACAAAAATCTGCTATATTTTTTGGTAAGGGGTGTAAGGAGGAGGACAAGGAACATTTGAAGCAAACCATAGGCATTGATTCCGAAGTGTTGAGTGAAAAATATTTGGGGCTACCAATAGTGGTTGGCAAGTTCAAGGAGGGCTCTTTCAAATATGTGAGAGAAAGTTCAGCTGGGAAAGTTTTTGGATGGAAAGGGCAAGGACTATCTAAAAAAGGAGGAGAGGTGCTTATCAAATCAGGACTACAATCAACACCAACTTTTACCATGAGTTTCTTTCAGCTCTCGAAGAAGATGTGCCGGAACCTAAGTACAATCTCTTCAAAATTATGGTGGGGTGAAACCAATGGTGAAAAGAAGGTGAACTGGATTGCGTGGGACAAGATGTGTCTGGCAAAGAGCGAGGGCGGTATTGGGTTCAGAAATTTTGAAGCCTTTAATCAAGCGTTACTAGCTAAACAAATGTGGCGAATCCTCCAAGTCCCCTCTTCTCTGTGTTCTTGAGTTCTTAAGGCAAGGTATTTCAAGAATAATTGCATTATGTCATCAACATGTCCTAGTGGAGCTTCATACACTTTCAGGAGTATCTTACATGGACGTGACTTGCTTAGAGAGGGGCTGGTCTGGAGGATAGGAGGTGGATCATTGGTAAATATTCATCATGCCAACTGGATCCTGAGAAAAGGTAGCATGAGACCCCTTGGTCAGGTGTACATCACAGGTACGACTCGGGTGAATGATCTTCTAACTCAGGAGGGTGATGCTTGGGATCAAGCGAAGCTGTAGGAAATGTTTACTGTTTCAGATGCAAATGATATAAAACAAGTAACCATTGGGGGTCCAGGCACATCTGATGTTTTGGCATGGAACTATACAAAGAGTGGCCAGTTCACTGTGCGCTCAGCGTACCATCTGCGGATGTCCATGAATAAAGCGAGGTCTGGACGGCCGGAACCCTTGTAATCAGCTATGATGCACAAAAACTGGCTGGCGGTATGGAATACAAATGAACCTGGTAAAGCAAAAATTCATATGTGGAGACTTATCCAAAATGGATTGGCTCTTGGATCAGAACTACACCGAAGGAATATCAAGCAAGGGGTCTTCTGTCTGGCTTCCGGAAGAGAGGAGACCTTGCTCCATCGATTATAGACATGTGCACACTCAATCATGTTATGGAAGTTTTTAGGCTCGGAGAAAGGGGTTCCAGTGGCGATCCCACCGGCTTCGGATGGATCCCAACACGAGCTCGCTTCCTGGCTGCTACAATGGTTCAGATGGGGGAAGTGAGCAAGAGAAAGAGTTAATAATCCAAGCAGTTTACGGGATCTGGTTAGCAATAAATGAAGCAAGAGATGGCAAACAAATTGCTGATGCTCGAGTTGTAGTATAAACTATTTTCTCGCATGTGCAGGAGTGGGAAATGGTAAATGGACGACAGCCCAAAGTTCCATCCGCGACACTGGTCGAGCGATGGAAACCACCGGAAAATGGATGGCTAAAACTGAACTCGGATGGGGTGCTTGCCAAGAGCCTGGACAGAGGAGGTGGCGGTGTTGTTCTCAGGGATCATGTTGGTGCGTTCAGAGGGGCGGCGAGCTGTGTGTTCAATGGTGTAAGTGATCCTGAAGTGGCTGAGATTTTGGCTTGCGGCAAAGCAGTGCAGATGGCAGTCCAGCGAGGCGCGCAGAAGATTCACCTTGAAGTGGACAACAAAGGTGTGGTTGCAATGATAAATGACAAGGAATGCAACCTGTCAGCGGTGGGGGCGGTCATTCAAGAGGTCAAAGCACAACTCAATACCAGGCAAGACTACAAGGTCACTTGGGTAAGGCGTTCTGGGAATAATGCGGCACATGTGCTCGCGAGAGAAGGGTTAGGACTTGTTTCCAGCAAGGAGTGGCCTATAGTGCCACCAGACTGCATTTTATCTGTAATTTCAAACAAAATCCCATCTGTGGGTAACTAAATAAAACAACGTAATAATTCTAAAAAAAACTGCCTTGACTGGTTTTTCGCAAAATCGCACGCTCCCGTGCCCTATCTCACCTGTACCAGAAGGTCGGATCTCGCTGGAGCCCGCCGCCACAGAAACTCCTCCGCTGGTCAAATTCGTCGCAACCGCGGGTTCCCAACACCTCCTCTACCCCCTAGTTCATCTAGTCGGTTCCCTCAACCTTCCTGATCTTTTACTTCGCGCATTGGAGCACCTTAGTGATTGCACTAACCTCCGCCTGAAGCTTCGTGTTGCCATTACTGCTCCAGTCGGGCATTGCTGATGCGAGCGGAAGTCACGGTCGTCCCCGAGGACGTTTTCCAGTTCGCGGTCACCTCCCTCACCCCGTACATCTACCTCCCGACTCCGGTAACCTGTAACATCCCAATTTTCAGTTTGGATCTTATACATAGATCATTCATATGCATTCATATTTTATTTCATTCTTGGATTTTATTTGGTAGTGATCCAAGAAATCTTAAGCAACTCAAGGACCCAAGAGAGAGTTGGAGGTTTCATATAAATTTCATTTTTTATTTTTTTTTCAAATTTGAAAAATGGATCAATTTGATTTCAACAAATTCTTTCCAAGTATGTCAAACAACTAAAATAAAGAGAGAAGATAAAAGGACTTCTTCAACATAGAGGGGAAATGTTTGAAGTCAAATTATTTTTCATTGAGATTATTTGCAATTTCATTCGGTTGCATTTTATTTAAATTAGGGAAAAAGATGCATTTTTAAAAATTGTATTTAGTCTTGAAAAATGTTCACATTCTCCCAAATATTAGGAGGGGATGGTGAAAACTGTTTTTGGAATTTTAGAATTTTTTTTATTTTTATTAGGATTTTTCTTTGCGACGTTGTTTTAAAAAAATCCCACTGGGACGGCCCAGCTCGCGCCACCGCCTTGGTCGCCGGCTCGGGACGGAAGTCCCGAGCGATCCCGCCGCCGCCCCTCGTGCAAGCCGACCCCTCCCCTAGGCCTTTGTAAGCTGGAGCCCCGCTGCCCTCTCCACCCCTGCACTCTCACGCCGGCCCCTCTGCCACCACCGCCCAATGTCGTCGCTCGCGTAGTCGCCGCCACCTGCGCAAGCCGCCGTCGCTCGCCGTTGCTGCCACGCCGCCGCCGCCCGCAGTCGCCGCCGCCTGCTACCGCTGCCGCCCCACCACTGAAGGCCCGCCTCGCCGGAAGCTGCCGCCGCGCTGCCGAGTCGTAGCCCCGCCCGACGCCGCCATTTCTGCCATTGACTGAACTGGTATAAAAACCGAACCGCCCTGTTTTTTTTTTGGTTTTCTCGGTTTTGCGTATAGATCGGTTCGGTTTTTTAGATAGTTTAAATAGCGGATGTTCAACCGATTGGTTCTGTTAACGAGCGATTTCGTTCATTAGTCTCTGTTAGCGGATGATCGTCCGATATGTTTTCCTTTTTCTGTTTATTTTCAGCCAGGGACCTATCTACGAATAGTTTTATCGCAATTTAGCCCCTAATCTTCAAACTAGCGTAACTTTTAGCTCGTTTATCAAAATTAGATGAAACCAATGCCTAAATATTTGTAACGATCTCTTCTATCCAGTAAGCCAACTTGAACATGATTTTGATAATTTAAAATTTGAGTTTAGTTCAGATTAGTATTTGATCTTGTTTTGTTCGTATCTGGAGTTTCGTACCTCCGTTTGAGTTGATTCTTTTTGCAAATCACATATACCTTCTTATAAGATCAAATCCACATAAAAATATTGCTATTATAAGTTGTTTTCTGTTTATTTAGTTATTTGCTTGTTTTGAGTTTTATTTGGATCTTTTCTCAATTTCTCTTTGCATCGTTTGCTTGATTGCTTATGTATGTTATCGTTTGTCTATGATAGATTTTCCGGAGTGCGAAGCTTGTTTCTATGAATCTCTAGAGTTTTCCGATCGTCAGCAAGGCAAGTTACACTTTGATCATACTCTTCAATACCCAGTTTTCACTATGCATTAGTATTGCCCCTCAAATATTTGCATGAGTAGGATTGGGAACATGTGGTTTGGTTGTAGTATTTGAGGTAGGAACCTAATACATTTGATCGCCCCAGGAATATACGTTATGCTCAATTATTAATTAGGCATGCTCGTAGACGGGGATTGGATCATGATGTACATGGAAGTTGTGAGAGTTAATAATTTTGGATAACATTAAGGTGGCAACTTTAACATGTGGGTGGATTGGTTGGGGCACCTAGAGAAACCAGTGCTTGCCCATTTGGGAAATCCCGGAGTACCCGTGTGATTTTTCCTTGGTTCGCCACCCAGGCTCAAAGGGAACATATGATATTTCATGCCTAGAAACTTCCGTGTGCAGCCACAAGCCATTATGGGCTCTGGCATAGTTGAGTAAGTTGTGTGAGCCCTTGAAGAGGTGGACTAGCAGATGTAGGGGAAAGTAGGTGTACCGGTCTACCCAGAGTAGAGAGTTAATGCTTCAGAAAGACTATGTCTCGATCTTTCTATCATGGATGCGGTCGAGTCTTATGGGGAAAAGTGTGCAGCCTCTGCAGAGTGTATAAACTAATCATGGTTATCCGTGTTCCCGGTTATGGACATCTTGAGTATCTAGAAGTGGATATTATTATTGATCTCATCACTCTTTAATTAATTAATTGGGTTTAATGATGATACTTGATTAATGGTGGGATTTGAGTTGGAGGAACCTTCTCAAATATTGGTTTAACTTGGTAGTAAATAAAATTGATTCCTTTGTTGTAGGGTAAAATTAGCTTTATGCAAAACATTAAACATAGAGCCTCCACGAGTCAAATATGCATGCAGATATAGTTTCTTGCATTCATTTGCTCTACAGTGTAACTCTGCAAGCATATTCCATGTGCTGACCTACACGGCTGCAACGTCTCATGTTGCAGACTATACCGACGAAGATTAAGGTGCGATAGATCATTGTCATGCACTCAACTATGCAGTTGGAGTTGATGGAATCATTTACCTTTGAAGCTTCCACAGTTATTCAGTTTAGATGGCCTTCAACCATTTTATTTGTGTAACATATACTCTTTATGAGGACCTCAATGTAATAAGTGTGTGATTGGATTCAGTTATGATTCCTTGAGTACTGTGTGTGTCAGCATACCGATCTAGGGATGACACTTAAGCACAGAGACTTCGGTCCATTGGGATTGTGGTCGCTACAAGATGGTATCAGAGCACACGCTAATTGTAGGACATGACCACTAGGGAAAGCCACATGATACTCTTCTTTGCTCATTTCTAACTCTCCTCTATTTCTACTCTATAGATGGCGGACCCCAGGAACAAGTTCACTCAACCAGATGACGACACCCCTTTCGGATGACACTTGAAGGAAGTCACTAAGTACCTGAACATGGGACTACCAAGCTTCACTGGAGCCTTCACTGCAACTTTACCTGAAGAGGAGCACTGGAGGATCAAAGTTCGTGTACCTGGGAGGACATTTGTGCCAACAATGGAGCCCATTGATTTTACCTTGGATGCACCAAGTTGGAACTTGGGAAAGAGCATCGCAGCCCACATCACTTTTGGACGCATTTGTGAGGTGTACCACAAGGAGCTTGAAGACACCGTCTATCAGATATGTGGACGCCGAGACGAAGAATGGGAGATGATTCATACCATGAAGGATGGATCAATTGCAGCCTACATTCAGGAGATGGATCAGCACATTCGTTGATATGAGAACCAGATGTGCGCTATCATGAAGAAGACCCAAAGCTGATGATGAGTAATATCGAGCCAGAGGAGAAGTCTACACGCGATGGATATGAAGAAGAAATTGTTGTGCTACTGGAGAAGCATGAAGACCTGAAGAAGAAGCTAGGAATACCAGTGATGAACCAGAAGCGAGAGCCTGAAGTGGAGATTCGTTCGGAGGACTACATCATCTTGGACGACCCGACACGGACAGTGATGCAAATGATGACAGTGATGACGACTATGAAGACGAAGCTGGAGCAGATATTATGGAGTCTTCCATTGATCAAAATTTCTGACGACCACCATGTTACTAGTAGTATTCTTCCAAGTAGTTAGCATCGATCGATGTGTAATCATAGTTTAGATCGTTTGTGTGAACCTTGTTTGATATTGCATGAAGTGAATTAATTGTATTTGTCTCATGTACATATGGGTAGTGAACTCTCTCTTAGACCTTATTCTATTATGTTTTCTCACCCCTTCTAACCCATTAGATGCCTCCAAGACGTGACACTGGATTTGTTTTTCTGCCGGAGCTCACCTAGTTGATCCAGCAGCAGAATGCCTTGATGCAGATGTTAGTCCAAAATTAGAATCAGAACCAAGGCAACAACAACAACAACAACAACAACCCACCACCACCACCCCCTGTTGACAACCTAG
Source organism: Triticum dicoccoides (assembly GCF_002162155.2). Taxonomy (NCBI): domain Eukaryota; kingdom Viridiplantae; phylum Streptophyta; class Magnoliopsida; order Poales; family Poaceae; genus Triticum; species Triticum dicoccoides. The sequence goes on along the minus strand of NC_041387.1, from coordinate 246,602,221 downwards.
CCCGTTTTCCGAGGTTGATAGAATCCGCCGGTGTTCTCTAGCAGCACCGAGCCGATTGTTGCAGATGATTGGCTCCGCAAGATTGGAAGAGAGCTAACCACTGCAGGATGCACAGATGCGGAGAGAGTGCGCGTTGCCGCACATCAGCTTGATGGACCCGCAACATCTTGGTGGGAGAATTTCACCACCACTTACCCCATAGCTACAGTTACATGGGATCGGTTTTAGTAGGCCTTCCGCACCGCACATGTCTCAGCTGGAGCTATGAGTTTGAAGAAGCGCGAGTTTCGCAACTTAAGCCAAGGGAGTCGTACAGTGGGACATTATGTGGATGAGTTCAGCAAGTTAGCATGCTATGCCCCCAGATGATGTGGCCACAGATGCCGCAAAGCAGGAAAAGTTTCTTGAGGGACTCAATGATGAGGAAAGCACGCAGTTGATGGTGGAAACTTTCAACAGCTACCAGGATTTGGTAGACAGGTCCCTCATGATAGAAGGCAAACAACGACATATTGACAATCGCAAGAGAAAGTACGAACAAGGGAGGTACACTTCTGGAGCTCAGCAGAAGCCCTGCTATTCCCAGTACTCTGGAGGACATACTCATAAATATGAAGGGCATAACCATGAAGGACATTCCCACAATGGAGGAAGTTCACACAACCACAGTGGCCCTAAGAATGGCAATGGGAATGGAGGAAGCAACAGTCAGAACCGTTCCAACCCTGTGACACCCGCCGAGAAGGACCTGAGTCACATTACTTGTTTCAAGTGCGGGAAGACCGGACATTATGCCACTGAATGTTCTGAAGCAAAGAATGGAAATGGCAACGGAAGTTCTGGAAAGAAGCCCAACCCCTTCACTAGAGGTCAGGTGAACCACGTCAGTGTGAAGGAGATTGAGGAGCAGCCCGACGCAATTGTCGGTAAGATTTGATTAATGCATTTATAGCACCTGTTCTTTTCGATACCGGTGCATCTCATTCATTCATATCAAGGGGATTTGTGGATAAGTTTAAGTTGCCAACCGTATCCCTTAAGTCACCTGTGTTAGTGAGTTCCCCAGGAGAAGAGTATATGGCTGGTAGGGGATGTTATAAGTTGCCGGTAACCATAGGTAGACATGTTTTCCCCACCGATCGTATTGTCCTGGAGTCACAAGGATTGGATGTGATACTAGGCATGTATTGGCTATCCAAGTTTGAAGGAAACATCGATTGCGACAGTAAATCAATTCTTTTCACCACCCCGGAAGGGAAGAGGATCAAGTATGTGTCTAGGCATTCACCGAGGAGGACTCAGGTGAATTCCCTATCGGGAGTTGTTCAGGAGGAAGTACCACTGGTGAATGATTACCCCAATGTATTTCCAGAGTTACCAGGCATGCCACCAGATCGCGATTGAGTTTTTGGATTGAGTTATTGCCAGGCACCAGACCAATATCAAAGAGACAGTATCGGATGCCTGCAAATGATCGAGAGGAAATTAAGAAGCAGATTAAGGAGTTACTGGAGAAAGTTTATATTCGACCAAGCTAATCACCTTGGGCAGCCCTAGTGCTTCTAGTGGAGAAGAAGGATGGATCTTTGAGGATGGTTGTTGATTATCATGCGCTGAATGAGGTGACGGTCAAAAACAAATACCCTCTGCCGATGATCAATGATTTGTTTGATCAGCTGCAAGGAGCTATGGTTTTCTCCAAGATCGATCTTCGGTCAGGTTATCACCAGCTGAAGATCCGAGAGCAGGATATACCAAAGACAACTTTTACCATGAGGTATGGGCTATATGAGTATACAGTTATGTCATTTGGTTTGACTAATGCCCCTACCTATTTCATTATTATGATGAACAAGGTGTTCATGGAGTTTTTGGACAAGTTCGTTGTGGTGTTCATTTATGATATATTGGTCTACTCGAAGAATGAAGAGGAGCATAAGGAACATTTGCGCTTGGTTCTCTAGAAGCTCAGGGAACATCAGTTGTATGCCAAGTTCAGCAAATGTGAGTTTGGTTGAAGGAAGTTGGATTCCTCGGACACGTTATATCAGGAGAAGGAATAGCGGCAGACCCCACCAACGTTGCATGTGTCACTGAGTGGTTTGCACCCACCTAAGTTTGAGAGATCAGGAGTTTTCTTGGACTCGCAGGTTATTATCAGAGATTCATTGAGAACTTTTCCAAGATTACGAAGCTAATGACGGAGTTATTGAAGAAGGACACCAAGTTTAAATGGACTGGGGATTGTGAGGCCAGTTTTCAAGAGTTGAAGAAACGTTTGGTTACAGCCCCAGTGCTGATTCTCCCAGACATACGCAAATATTTCCAAGTATATTGCGACGCTTCACGTCAAGGACTAGGAGGTGTGCTTATGCAGGACGGAAGAGTTGTTTCATATGACTCACGACAGCTTCGACCTCATGAGTTGAATTATGCTACGCATGTTTTGGAGTTTGCAGCCGTAGTGCATGCGCTCAAGACATGGAGACACTTTCTCATCGGTAACCGTTGTGATGTTTACACGGATCATAAGAGTTTGAAGTACATCTTCACGTAGAAGGAGTTGAACCTCAGGCAGAGGAGATAGTTGGAGCTCATAAAGGATTATGACATGAGATTGCATTATCATCCAAGAAAGGCCAATGTCATAGCAGATGCGTTGAGCCGCAAGAGTTATGTTAACACGCTCATAACCGGAGGATTACCTCAGGAGTTAGCAAATGACCTTCCAGAAATTCGCTTGCAGATAGTTCTGAGAGGTTATGTTGCATCATTGGAAATTCAGTCCACTTTTTTGGGAAAGATCAGAGAAGCCCAGAAGACGAACAAAGAGATTGCAGAGATAAAGGAAAGGATGAGTAAAGAAAAGGCTAAAGGTTTTCATGAGGATGAGCACGAGACTTTATGGTTTGAGGATAGTATCTATGTGCCTCATGACCCTGAGATCAAGAAGTTGATTCTTCAGGAGGCTCATGATTCACCTTATTCGATTCACCCAGGCAACACCAAGATGTATCTAGATTTGAAGGAGAGTTTCTGGTGGACAGGAATGAACAAGGATATTGCAGAGTATGTAGCAGTATGCGATGTATGTCAGAGAGTTAAGGCAGAGCATCAGAAACCAACAGGGTTACTTCAGCCTTTGTCGATATCCGAATGGAAGTGGGATAAACTTGGCATGGATTTTATGACTGGATTACCCAGGACCCGTTCAGGCTATGACTCTATCTGGATTGTAGTCGATCGCTTGACGGAAGTAGCCCGTTTCATCCTCGTGAAGAAAACTTATACGAGTGCTAAGTTGGCAAAGATTTACATGACCAGGATCGTATGTCTGCATGGAGTTCCGAGGACCATCATATCAGATAGAGGAACACAGTTTACTTCAAAGTTTTGGAATCAGTTGCATGAAACTTTGGGTACCAGGCTAGAGTTCAGTACAACCTTTCATCCACAGACAGATGGACAGACCGAGAGAGTCAATCAGATTCTGGACGACATGTTGAGATCTTGTCGCTAGATTATGGATCTAGTTGGGATGATAATTTTCCCTATCCAGAGTTCTCCTATAACAACAATTATCAATCCAGTTTGAAGATGGCCCCTTTCGAAGCTTTGTACGAAAGGAGGTGCAGGAAACCATTTTCATGGGATGAAGTTGGAGATAGACAGTTGTTCGGACCAGACTTAATCAGAGATTCTGATAGAGACAAAGGTGTCCCGTCTTTCGATGAGATGGTGATTGTCGTTTTGGAGGAGTAGACTTTGATGATCCGACTAGTACGTGCGTCGCGCCTTAGCAATCGCTAAACCAACTCCGAGAGGTTATTGACCACGCCGGAGCATGATCAACCTGACCATGAGGGTCTATTTCCTGCGAGCAAACGAAGAACAAGCAAGAAACTGAGATTGCTATCTGGATATTGCGAATATAAGATGAAAGCTTTATTTATCAAGATGGGGTTCTGTGACGTCTTGGTCTGGTCGTTAAATACAAACAAAGTACGCGAAGTTGTAGCTATCCCAAACTTTTAATCTAAACAAAACCCAAAGTCTAAATGGTGCCCTAAGGGCTGTATATATGGAGGAAGAGGGGGGAATTTCATGGCCCTTGGTGGAGGGGTCCGAAACCAACCCTATCTCTTGTTTCCCCACACATACGAACTCTAAAAATAGCCTATACTTATGTATTTCGAAATTACATGGGCCTGGCCCAATAAAAAGGTGACGCCACACCTAGAATAGCCTCTAGACGAAATTTATGAAGTGGCATCTTGTATATTTCGTCCAAGGCTTCATGCACTCGTTATGGTGGCTTCAAAGCCCTGAAATCATCACTTGTAACTCCGTTCTTGTTCCCCTTGCGCATTCCATCATCTCCATGCTTATTCTTGCGCCAATGTTCATCCTTCTCCAAGCTAGGCCCCTCATTTGTAAGCAAAACAAATGTATCCAATTTAGGCAGCATCATATTCTCATGAAAATTAGAATCATTACCAAGAAACAAAGTACCTGGTAATTTAGTTGGCATGCGTGAGCTCTAGTAATTGGTCCAATATGTATAGAAGAAGGGGCTATGGGTGTAACAATGGTATTGAAGTCATCATCATCCTCCCCTTCTTGAAATGAAGTCGTCCTCGGCGGAAGTTCATCTTCCTCACCCAAATAAGGCTTCAAATCTGCAATGCTAAAAGTGGGACTAACCCCAAAATCTGCAGGCAGCTCAAGTTTATATGCATTATCATTGATTTTCTCTAACACCATAAAGGGACCATCAACACGTGGCATTAGCTTTGATTTGTGCAAATCAGGAACTCTATCCTTACGCAAATATAACCAAACAAGATCTCCAGGTGCAAACACAACATGTTTTCTACCCTTATCTCCAGCAAGTTTATATTTAGCATTCATACACTCAATGTTTCCTTAGTTAACTCATGCATTTTTAAAATCAATTCAGCATGTTGTTTAGCATCAGAATTAACCTTCTCCGAAGATGGAAGAGGCAACAAATCAATAGGTGCACGAGGTAGGAAACCATGCACAACTTCGAAAGGGCACATCTTAGTAGTAGAATGCAATGAACGATTATAAGCAAATTCAATATGAGGCAAGCATTCCTCCCACATTTTCTTATTATTCTTCAAAACAGCCCTAAGCATAGTATAAAATGTTCTATTGATGACTTCAGTTTGGCCATCAGTTTGGGGGTGAAAAGTAGTACTAAAAAGCAGTTTAGTCCCCAATTGAGCCCGCAAACATCTCCAAAAGTGGCTAAGAAATTTAGTATCATGATCTGAAACAATAGTATTTGGCACACCATGCAAGCGAATAATTTCATGAAAGAACAAATCAGCAACATTAACAACATCATCGTTTTTATGACATGGTATAAAGTGTGGCATTTTCGAGAATGTATCCACAACAACAAATATGCTATCCCTCCCCTTCTTTGTTCGAGGTAAACCTAAAACAAAGTCCATAGATATATCCTCCCAAGGAACACTAGGTACAGGCAAAGGCATATATAAACCATGAGGATTGAGTCGTGACTTAGCTTTTTGACATGTAGTGCAGCGAGCAATAAAACGCTCAACATCCCGTCTTATCTTTGGCCAAAAGAAATGTGTAGCAAGTACGTCCCCAATCTTCTTCACGCCAAAGTGTCCCATTAATCCTCCTCCATGCGCCTCCTGCAACAACAAAAGACGAACAGAGCTAGCTGGAATGCATAGCTTGTTAGCACGGAACACAAATCCATCATTAACGACGAACTTGTTCCACATTCTTCCTTCTTTACAATTCTGCATTACATCTTTAAAATTAGCATCATGCACATATTGATCTTTGATGGTCTCCAAACCAAATATTTTGAAGTCAAGTTGTGAAAGCATAGTATAGCAACGAGACAATGCATCAGCAATAACATTTTCTTTTCCCTTCTTGTGTTTAATGACATAAGGGAAAGTTTCAATGAATTCAACCCATTTAGCATGTCTACGATTCAGTTTAGCTTGACTTTTAATATGTTTCAAAGATTCACGATCAGAGTGTATAATAAATTCTTTGGGCCATAAATAATGTTGCCATGTTTCTAAAGTCCGAACAAGAGCATATAATTCTTTATCATAAGTAGAATAATTCAGACTAGGTCCACTCAATTTTTCAGAAAAGTATGCAATAGGTTTGCCATCTTGTTATAACACACCTCCTAATCCAATTGCACTAGCATCACATTCAAGCTCAAAAGTCTTATTAAAATTAGGAAGTTGGAGTAAAGGAGCATGTGTCAACTTATCTTTCAGTACCATGAAGGCTTCTTCCTATGCGGTAACACAAAGAAACGGCACATCTTTCTTTGTAAGCTCATTGAGAGGTGCTGCAATGGTGTTGAAATCTCTCACAAAACACCTATAGAAACCAGCGAGGCCAAGAAAACTCCTCACTTGTGTGACCATTTTGGGCTGCGGCCAACTCTCAATAGCTTCAATCTTGGCTTTATCAACTTCAATTCCCTGTGGAGTAACAACATAGCCAAGAAAAGATACTCGGTCGATGCAAAAGGTGCACTTCCCAAGGTTACCAAACAAACGTGCATCACGTAGAGCAATAAAAACAGCACGTAAATGTTCCAAATGTTCTTCCAAAGATTTGCTATAAATCAATATGTCATCAAAGTAAACTACCACAAATCGTCCAATGAAAGCACGTAACACTTCGTTCATTAATCTCATGAAAGTACTAGGTGCATTAGTTAACCCAAAAGGCATGACTAACCACTCATATAATCCAAACTTAGTTTTAAATGTTGTTTTCCATTCATCTCCCAATTTCATACGAATTTGATGGTATCAACTATGCAAATCAACTTTGGAGAATATTGTAGAGCTACTCAATTCATCAAGAATATCATCTAGCCTAGGAATAGGATAACGATAACGAATAGTAATATTATTAATGCCTCTACAATCAACACACATACGTGATGTACCATCCTTTTTCGGCAATAGAAGAATAGGAACAACACAAGGACTAAGGGATTCGCATATATAACCTTTGTCGAGCAGCTCCTGTACTTGACGCATAATCTCCTTCGTCTCCTATGGATTGGTACAGTATGGTGCACGGTTGGGTAATGAGGCACCGGGAATTAAGTCAATTTGATGCTCAATCCCTCAAATGGGAGGTAATCCCGGTGGCACGTCTTGTGGAAAGACGTCAGCGAACTCCTGCAAAATGTTAGTGACAGCAGGAGGCAAAGAGGAAGGCACGTCCTCGAATGAAAATAATGCCCCTTTGCACACAAAAGCATAGCAAACAGATTTGCTAAAATCTAGCTCATCAATATTAGAATTAGTGGCAAGTAAACATGCACTTTTCAATTTAATTTCAGAAACAACATTAGAAGGTTTACTATTAGGCTTCATTTGTTGCTCAAATTCTTTTGCCACAATCTGATTTTCACTCTTATTTTTCTCCTATTTTGCTTTATTAGCTTTATTAATATCATCTTTCAAAATGGAATCAGGAGTCATAGGAAGCAAAGTAATATTTTTATCCTTATGACCAAGAGTATACTGATTGTTTCTACCATGGTTGATAGGGGCAAAGGTGTCCCGTATTTCGATGAGATGATGGATGTCGCTTTGGTGGAAGTCGACTTTGACGATCCGACTATGAACGTGCGAGGTCGTCGCGCCTTAGCAATCGCTAAACCAACTCCGAGAGGTTATTGACCATGCAGGAGCACAATCAAACTGACCACGAGGGTTTGTTTCCTGTGAGCAAATGAAAAACAAGCAAGAAACTGAGATTGCAATCTAGATATTGCGAATATAAGATGAAAGCTTTATTGATCAAGGTGGGGTTCTGTGATGCCTTTGTCTGGTCGTTGAACATAAACGAAGTACGCGAAGTTGTAGCTATGGTGAACTTTAATCTAAACAAAACCCAAAGTCTAAACGACGCCCTAAGTGTTGTATATATGGAGGAAGAGGGGGGGATTTCGTGGCCCTTGAGGGAGGGGTCAAACCTAACTCTTGTTTCCCCACACATATGGACTCTAAAAATAGCCTATAATCAAGTATTTCAAAATTACATTTGCCTGGCCCAATAATAAGGTGACGCAGCACCTAGAATAGCCTCTGGACGAAAATTATGAAGTAGCATCTTGTATATTTTGTCCAAGGCTTCATGCACTCATTATGGTGGCTTCCACGTCCTGAAATCATCACTTGTAACTCCGTTCCTGTTCCCCTTACACATGCCATCATCTCCATGCTTGTTCTTGCTCCAATGTCCATCCTTCTCAAAGTTAGGCCCTTCATTTGTAAGCAAAACAAATATATCCAATTTAGGCAGCATCATATTCTCATGAATATTAGAATCATTACCAAGAAACGAAAGTACCTGGTAATTTAATTGGCGTGCGCGAGCTCTAGTAATCGGTCGAGTATGTATAGCAGCAGGGGCTGTGGGTGTAACAATGGTATTGATGTCCTCATCATCCTCCCCTTCTTGAAATGAAGTCGTCCTCAACGGAAGCTCATCTTCCTCACCCAAATAAGGCTTCAAATCTGCAATGTTAAAAGTGGGACTAACCCCAAATCTGCTGGCAGCTCAAGTTTATATGCATTATCATTTATTTTCTCTAACACCTTAAAAGGACCATCAGCACGTGGTATTAGCTTTGATTTGTGCAAATCATGAAATCTATCCTTACGCAAATGTAACCAGACAAGATCTCCAGGTGCAAACACAACATGTTTTCTACCCTTATCTCCAGCAAGTTTATATTTAGCATTCATACGCTCAATGTTTTCCTTAGTTACCTCATGCATTTTTAAGATCAATTCAACACGTTGTTTAGCATAAAAATTAACCTTCTCCGAAGATGGAAGAAGCAACAAATCAATAGGTGCACGAGGTAGGAAACCATACACAATTTCAGAAGGGCACATCTTAGTAGTAGAATGCAATGCACGATTATAAGCAAATTCAATATGAGGCAAGCATTCTTCCCACATTTTCTTGTTATTCTTCAAAACAGCCCTAAGCATAGTAGACAAAGTTCTATTGACTACTTCAGTTTGTCCATCAGTTTGAGGATGACATGTAGTACTAAAAAGCAGTTTAGTCCCCAACTTAGCCCATAAACATCTCCAAAAGTGGCTAAGAAATTTAGTATCATGATCTAAAACAATTGTATTGGGCACACCATGCAAGCAAATAATTTCACGAAAGAACAAGTCAGCAACATTAGTAGCATCATTGCTTTTATGACATGGTATAAAATGTGACATTTTCGAAAATCTATCCATGACAACGAATATACCATCCCTCCTGAGGGAGTCCTGGATTAGGGGGTGTCCGGATGGCCGGACTATGACCTTTGGCCGGACTCCCAGACTATGAAGATACAAGATTGAAGACTTCCTCCCGTGTCCGGATAGGACTTTCCTTGGCGTGGAAGGCAAGCTTGGCGATATGATATGAAGATCTCCTCCCATTGTAACCGACTCTGTGTAACCCTAGCCCTCTCCGATGTCTATATAAACCGGAGAGTTTTAGTCCGTAGGACGAACAACAATCATACCATAGGTTAGCTTCTAGGGTTTAGCCTCTCTGATCTCGTGGTAGATCAACTCTTGTACTACCCATATCATTAATATTAATCAAGCAGGAGTAGGGTTTTACCTCCATCGAGAGGGCCCGAACCTGGGTAAAAACATCGTGTCCCTTGTCTCCTGTTACCATCCGCCTAGACGCACAGTTCGGGACCCCCTACCCGAGATCCGCCGGTTTTGACACCGACGTTGGTGATTTCATTGAGAGTTCCTCTGTGTCGTCACCTTTAGGCCCGATGGCTCCTTCGATCATTAACCACGACGCGGTCTAGGGTGAGACTTTTCTACCCGGACAGATCTTCGTATTCGACGGCTTCGCACTACGGGCCAATTCGCTTGGCCATCTAGAGCAGATCGAAAGCTACGCCCCTGGCCATCAGGTCAGGTTTGGAAGCTTAAACTACACGGCCGACATCCGCGGGGACTTGATCATCGACGGATTCGAGCAACGGTCGAGCGTGCCACACTGTCACGATGGGCATGATCTAGCTCTGCCGCCGGACAGCGCCCAGAGCGCCGCTCAGGTGTCCGCTCCGACCATTGGCTCGGAGCCGACTGCGCCAGTCGTGGACGGACGGTTGGATGCCGCCCCAGGAGCCACAATCTCTACGGTGATAGAGCCAAATACTAGCCTTGTCCTTTGCGAGGTCTGTGACTCCAAGGTGCCGGACTCCGTTCCGGACTCCGAATCTTCCGCACCCCTTCCGATTGAACCCGATTGGGCTCCGATCATGGAGTTCACAGCAGCAGACGTCTTTCAGCACTCACCCTTTGGCGATATCCTGAATTCACTAAAGTCTCTCTCTTTGTCAGGAGAGCCCTGGCCGGACTATGGTCAGCATGGTTGGGATGCGGACGACGAAGAAATTCGAAACCCACCCACCACCCACTTCGTAGCCACTATCGACGATTTAACCGACATGCTCGACTTCGACCCCCTCGAACAGGATTCAGCGCAGGAGGACGGAGGAGCCAGCCCTCATGAGAGAGCGGCAGACAGGGAGGTCGAGGACGACAATTATATGCCTCCCTCCGAAGACGAGGCAAGCCTCGACGACGACGAATTCATTGTGCCAGAGAATCCCGTCGAACAAGAGCGTTTCAAACGCAGGCTTATGGCCACGTCAAGCAGCCTCAAGAAAAAACAGCAGTAGCTTAGAGCTGACCAAGACTTGCTAGCCCACAGATGGACTGAAGTCCTGGCGGCCGAAGAGTATAAACTCAAACGCCCCTCCAAGAGCTACCCAAAGTGCAGGCTACTACCCCAACTAGAGGAGGAAGCAACTAAACCTACATCACCAGCGTACAATGCACCCGATCGGCCACCCCATGGCCGCGACAGAGAGGCCTTTCGGCCCTCAACTCAAGCCGCACCCCGGCGCCGCTCCTAATATACGAGAGCACGGGGAAATGCCACAGACCTACGAGACATATTAAAGGATAAGGCAAGGCAAACAAGATCGATCTACGGATCGCGTGGGCGCCCCACATCACATGATGATAACCGTCACGCCGGATATGATAAATACGGCGAGGCCGAACACAATAGACAAAGCTCATCCGAGCTACGTCGTGATATACCCCAGTACAGGGGCGCCGCACACCCACTATGCTTCACAGACGAAGTAATGGATAATCAAATCCCCGAGGGTTTTAAACCCATAAACATCGAATCATACGACGGCACAACAGATCCCGCGGTATGGATCGAGGATTATCTCCTTCATATCCACATGGCCCGTGGTGATGATCTACACGCCATCAAATACCTCCCGCTCAAGCTTAAAGGACCAGCTCAGCATTGGCTTAACAGCCTGCCAGCAGAGTCAATTAGTTGCTGGGAGGACCTGGAATCCGCATTTCTCGACAACTTCCAGGGCACTTATGTGCGACCACCAGACGCCGATGACCTAAGCCACATAATCCAGCAGCCAGAGGAATCGGCCAGACAATTCTGGTCATAGTTCCTAACCAAGAAAAATCAAATAGTCGACTGTCCGGACGCCGAGGCCCTTGCAGCCTTCATGCACAACATCCGAGACGAATGGCTTGCCCGGCACCTAGGACAGGAAAAGCCGAAATCTATGGCAGCCCTCACGACACTCATGACCCGCTTTTACACGGGAGAAGACAGCTGGCTAGCTCGTAGCAATAACATAACCAAGAGCCCTGGCAATTTCGATACCAAGGACAAGAATGGCAGGTCACGTCGCAACAAGCACAAGCGTCGCATTAACGGCGATAATACTGAGGATACGGCAGTTAATGCCGGATTCAGAGGCTCTAAACCCGGTCAGCGGAAGAAGCCATTCAAAAGAAACCCTCCGAGCCCATCCAGTTTAGACTGGATACTCGATCGCTCGTGCCAGATACACGGCACCCCTGAACAACCATCCAACCACAACAACAGGGATGTTGGGTGTTCAAGCAGGCAGGCAAGTTAAGTGCCGAAACCAGAGACAAGGGGCTGCATAGCAATAACGAGGAGGAGCCCCGGCCGCCGAACAACAGAGGACAGAAGGGCTTCCCCCCGCAAGTGCGGACTGTGAACATGATATACGCAACCCATATCCCCAAAAGGGAGCGGAAGCGTGCTCTCAAGGACGTCTATGCGTTGGAGCCAGTCGCCCCAAAGTTCAACCCATGGTCCTCCTGCCCGATCACTTTTGATCGAAGGGACCACCCCACTAGCATCCGTCACGGCGGATTCGCCGCATTGGTCCTAGACCCAATCATTGACGGATTTCACCTCACTAGAGTCCTCATGGATGGCGGCAGCAGCCTGAACCTGCTTTATTAGGATACAGTGCGAAAAATGGATATAGATCCCTCAAGGATTAAACCCACAAAGACAACCTTTAAAGGCGTCATACCAGGTGTAGAAGCCAGCTGTACAGGCTCGGTTACACTCGAAGTGGTCTTTGTATCCCCGGATAATTTCCAAAGCGAAGAGTTAATCTTCGACATAGTCCCATTCCGCAGTGGCTATCACGCCCTACTCAAATGAACCACATTCGCAAAATTCAATGCGGTGCCGCACTACGCATATCTCAAGCTCAAGATGCCAGGCCCTCGCGGAGTCATTACGGTAAATGGAAACACCGAACACTCTCTCCGAATGGAGGAGCACACGGCGGCCCTGGCGGCGGAAGTACAAAGTAGCCTCTCAAGGCAATTCTCCAATCCGGGTGTTAAACGTCCGGACAACGTCAAGCGCGCCCGAAGTAACCTACAACAAAGCCGGCTGGCACGTCCCGAGCAAGCATAGCAGTGCGGCCCCAATCCCAGCCCTTGCTAGATGGCGATGCGGTACCACGCGTACATAATTACGCTTTGGAAATACCATGGGCATAAGGAGAGGGGCACAACCACGGCACGCCCAGAATGCAGCTCAACCACACTAGGGGCTCCCTATTCTGCCGTTTCCTTTATATATATATATATATATATATATATATATATATATATATATATATATATATATATATATACTTTCAGGACCAAACTATCGGGAAGGCCTATCCGGCAATGCACTCGCCGAACACACTATGCAACAGCCAGGGAGAGAAAAGCCACGTCAAATGTCCAGGTGGGCTCTATAATGAGCTAAATACCTGTTTTACTTAAAGTCCCGCAGCTTGCTCTTGGAGGGGGACATGTCAAATAATCCCATCTCTTGCTTATCGCATTATTTGCATCGTTCTGCTTTCGTAGCAGCCCCTTTTAATAAACAATATATAGCTCTTATCTATTATTGTATTCATCTATTTTTACACAAATATGTTCAGTCATGACATTATGCACTCGTACACTTTGGTACGGCCAATACACCAGGGGCTTAAGCACCCCATAACACGGTGTGAGAAGACCGAACACTCTCATGAGTGCGGCACCCCGAACTTATAGCACTATGTGCATCGGCTCCGAATCATGTCTTGGGTCAATAGTTGGGTTTGACCGGCTCCCATGTTTTGGTACCTTACGTTCCGCAATGTTGGCTAAGGTAGCGCTGGGAGAACTACTGCGATTGTGACCCAGTTGAGCTGGGTTAACACCTCAGTAGAGAAAGCTAAAACTGACCGTCATGATAGTGCGAGAGACCAGTTGCTGTTTGCGAGGTTTTTGGAGTCCCTAAAGACTTATGCCGCTTAGAGCGAGGAGCCGTATTTATCTGGCCTAGGCGTGGATAGCGCCCCGAACTCGGTCTTCCGAATACTAGGGGCTTCGCCGAAATTTAAAATTATAGAATTCTATGGCTAAGTGAGAGTGATAAAGCATTATAAGTCCGATGGCCTTGTTCGTTGTGCTGAGCGCCTCCCTAGATGGACCCAAGAATGGGAACAAGAGCGCTCAGGTTTATCCCGAACCCCAGCACTCGTGGCATAGGGGTAGAAGCCGATGACTTGCATCTCTCAGATTTGATAAACGGCCGCATAGAAGGTAATATTTTAAATTAACAAGCGTTGCTTAGCGCATATGAACAAAGTTTTCAGCGTACGGGATAACAGATGCGAGTCTACTCAAAAATTACATCATTGGAGCATTCACCCGCTATAAGGCGGGCACCCTTCAAGACGCCCTCATAATACATCTCGGGCTTGCGATACTCCTTGCCCGGCGGTGGCGCGTCCATCACAAGCTTCTCGGCGTCCATCCTGCCCCAGTGCACTTTAGCACGGGCAAGGGCCCGACGGGCACCTTCAATACAGACGGAGCAGTTGATGACTTCAATCCATGGACAAGCGTCCACCAGTCGCCGCACCAGACCGAAGTAGCTCCTAGGCATGGCTTCTCTAGGCCACAGCCGAACTATGAGGCCCTTCATGGCCTGTTCGGCCACCTTGTGGAGCTCGACCAGATGCTTCAGCTGGTCGCTCAGGGGCACCGGATGTCCGGCCTCAGCATATTGAGACCAGAACACCTTTTCCGTCGAACTCCCCTCCTCGGCTCGGTAGAACGCGGCAGCATCAGACACACTACAGGGCAGATCGGCGAACGCTCCTGGAGAGCTCCGGATTCGGGTAAGTAATAGATAATTTACTTTTATATTCTTGCTATGCATAAAGAATGCCTTACCCGCCCTATCTTCCTTATCGCCTCGATCTCCTGGAGGGCCTTCTGGGCTTTGGCCTCAGCGGTTTTGGCACTCTCAAGAGCCAAGGGGAGCTCGGACTCTCGAGTCTTCGAGTCACGCTCCAAACTCTCGTGTTTCTCCACGAGAGCCTGGAGGTCTTGCCGCACCTCCGCCACCCGCGCGTCCTGCTTCTCTCGCTTGGTGTGCTCAAAGGCCGCATTGTTTTCGGCCTTGGACACTTCTTCCTTCAGGGTCGCCACCTGAGTTGTGGCCCCTGCAACATTCACGTTGGTCATGTCATCATTTGCAACCAGGTATTTCTATATACATTTACATACGGTATTACATACCCTCCTTGTCCTCGAGCTGCTTCCTGGCATGGCCGAGCTCGTTCTCGGACCGCTCGAGGTTCTGCTTCAATGCATCAACCTCCGCAGTCAGTGCGGCAGAGGTCAGCAGCACAGCCTGCATGCCCATATTGACATATTTACGTTAGACTCCTGCGTATATCTCTTTTTTAGATCCTCAGTCCGGCTTTTCTTTCCGAGCACCGCACTGAGCATCAGGGGCTACTGTCTATGCGATAACATTTTTATATGTTTTGAATACATACCTCAAAGCCTGTTAACAGGCTTGTACAGGCTTCTGTCAGCCCGCTCTTGGCGGACTGAACCTTCTGAATCACCGCACTCATAACAGTGCGGTGTTCCTCGTCGATGGAGGCGCCGTTAAGCACCTCCAGCAAATTGTTCGGCGCCTCCAGTTGGACGGAGGTCGCCAGTGTCGTGGGCTTTCCCTTCTTACGAAGGCGCCGCCTGCCGGACTCCGGAACCACTGAAGGTTCCGGAGCAGTGTCCGGCCCAGGACCAGACTTAGACACCTCTGGGGTTTTACCCCCTTTGGGCCTGGAATCCGGGAGGCCGCCTTGCGGCGCCTCCAGGACCACCTCCTCCTGGTCTAGTCCCTTTTGGGACTCCACCTCGGTGTTGTCCGCAGGGAGCGGGGAGGAAGCCGTCGGAAGTGAAGCGCTATTCACGTCCGACGAATCCAGGGAGCCGCTCGACGAATCGCCGAGCTGGGCCTTGGGCGGACTGCATGATTGAATTCGGCGTCAGGAGGTACCATACAATAGAGGATCGCCATAAGTTATTCGGGTATCGGGATACTTACGATTTTGCCAGGGGCTTGACCCTGGATGGCCATTCCTCTCCGCCGTCTTCTGCATCGGAGGCGTAGCCCGGCAGAAGGGTCCTCCCCTTCTTGGACCCTCCGGCCTCCCCAGTTGGGGCGGCCTTCCTTTTCTTTCCTCCCCCTGTTGGAGTGGGGAGGCTTCTTCTTCCTCCTCCTCATCTTCAAAGGCGGAGGGTGCTTCGGGGTTGTCAGGCGATGAATCCGACACCACCAGGCGTCGGGAACTCTTTCGAGTCCCCGTGACCTTCTTCTTGGCCTTCTTCTCTGGCACGACGTGAGGTGCCGGAACCAGCAGCTTCATTAAGCGGGCGTCCACTGGGTCTTCGGGGAAAGGAGCCGGACAGCTGATCTGTACGGCCTTCTTCTGCCAGTCCTGTTAAAGGGATGGGAGTTTAAATCCTGCATAGAATCAAATCTATGGAAAACAAATACCCCGTAATGGGAAAATTAAGCTTACCGCGCTGGCTTGGCGCTTGGCGCAGAATCCGCGATCCTCGGTGATGGGAGGGGAGACCTCGGAGCTCTTGAATAGCACCTTCCAGGCGTCCTCGTGCTTTGTGTCGAAGAGCCGGGACAGAATCTAGTGCTGGGCCGGGTCGAACTCCCACAAGTTGAAAGCCCGTCGTTGACACGGGAGGATCCGGCGGAAGAGCATGACCTAGACTACAGTGACAAGTTTAACCTTCCTGTCGATCAGGTCGTTGACGCAGGTTTGAAGTCCGGTCACTTCTGCTGAATTACCCCACGACAGGCCCGTCTCCTTCCAAGATGTGAGCCGTGTGGGGATGCCAGATCGAAATTCGGGGGCCGCTGCCCATTCAGGGTCACGCGGCTCAGTGATACAGAACCACCCCGATTGCCACCCTTTGTTGGTCTCTACGAAGGCGCCCTCGAGCCATGTAACATTGGCTATCTTGCCCACCATGGCGCCTCCGCACTCCGCTTGGCGGCCGCCCACGACCTTCGGCTTGACGCTGAAGATCTTCAGCCATAGGCCAAAGTGAGGCTGGATGCAGAGGAGGGCCTCACACACGATGATAAACACCGAGATGTTGAGGATGAAGTTCGAGGCCAGATTGTGGAAGTACAGGCCGTAGTAGAACATGAGCCCCCGGACGAATGGGTGAAGAGGAAAGCCCAGTCCACGGAGGAAATGGGGGAGAAATACGACCCTCTCATGGGGCCCAGGGGTGGGGATGAGTTGCCCCTCATCTGGAAGCCGGTGCGCGATGTCGTCAGACAACTGTCCGTCCTTCCTTAACTTTTTGATTTGCCCCTCCGTGACGGAGGAGGCCATCCATCTACCTCCCGCTCCAGACATGATTGGAGAAGGTCGAGGTGGGAAGTGCAGACTTGGGCGCTGGAGCTCGAGTACACAGGGATGGATAAGAAAAGGAGGAAGAAGGCATAAATGGAAAGGGTGGATCCTTATCCCCTTATATGGGCGGCCGAAATTATGAGCCCCTGCTAGCCTAATAAAACTCGCTTATCTCCTAGGCACCATGGTTAATGGCGTGGTTGAGTTACCCACGCCCGTATTGATGAGAATCCCGGAATAAGGGGACACGATATCTGCTTTGAGAAGACGTGCCAAGGAAACCGCCTCGCTAAACACACAGAGGTAGAACAGTAAAACGATTCGAATAAAGGCTTGGCCGTGGCATGATGTCACGCTGCGGAATACGTCAGTAGATTAGATTTGTGCAGATATTATTCTCTCTACGATGGTATGTGGAACTTATTTTGCAGAACCGGACACTATCCTTGTGTTCAACATCTTCTATGAAGTATTCGGAGGAGGAACCCGCCTTGCAATGCCGAAGACAATTTCCACGCCGGACTCGTCGTCATTGAAGCCTGGTTCAGGGGATACTAAGGGAGTCCTGGATTAGGGGGTGTCTGGATGGCTGGACTATGACCTCTGGCCGGACTCCCGGACTATGAAGATACAAGATTGAAGACTTCGTCCCGTGTCTGGATAGGACTTCCCTTGGCGTGGAAGGCAAGCTTGGCGATATGATATGAAGATCTCCTCCCATTGTAACCGACTTTGTGTAACCCTAGCCCTCTCTGGTGTCTATATAAACCGGAGAGTTTTAGTCCGTAGGACGAACAACAATCATACCATAGGCTAGCTTCTAGGGTTTAGCCTCTCTGATCTCGTGGTAGATCAACTCTTGTACTACCCATATCATCAATATAAATCAAGCAGGAGTAGGGTTTTACCTCCATCAAGAGGGCCCAAACCTGGGTAAAAACATTGTGTCCCTTGTCTCCTGTTACCATCCGCCTAGACGCACAGTTCGGGACCCCCTACCCGAGATCCGCCGGTTTTGACACCCACACCTCCCCTTCTTTGTTCGAGGTAAACCTAAAACAAAGTCCATCGATATATCCTCCCAAGGAACACTAGGTACAGGCAAAGGCATATATAAACCATGAGGATTGAGTCATGACTTAGCTTTTTGACATGTAGTGCAGCGAGTCCCGTCTCATCTTTGGCCAAAAGAAATGTGTAGCAAGTACGTCCTCCGTATTCTACACACCAAAGTGTCCCATTAATCCTCCTCCATGCGGTTCTTGCAACAACAAAAGACGAATAGAGCTAGCTGGAATGCATAGCTTGTTAGCACGGAACACAAAGCTATCATTAATAATGGACTTGTTCCATGTTCTTCCTTCTTTACAATTCTGCGCTACATCTTTAAAATCAGCATCATGCACATATTGATCTTTGATGGTCTCAAAACCAAATATTTTGAAGTCAAGTTGTGAAAGCATAGTATAGATACGAGACAATGCATTAGCAATAACATTTTCTTTACCCTTCTTGTGTTTAATAACATAAGGGAAAGTCTCAATGAATTCAACCCATTTAGCATGTCTACGAGTCAGTTTAGCTTGACTTTTAATATGTTTCAAATATTCATGATCAGAATGTATAACAAATTCTTTGGGCCATAAATAATGTTGCCATGTCTCTAAAGTCCGAACAAGAGCATATAATTCATTATCATAAGTAGAATAATTCAGACTACGCCCACTCAATTTTTCAGAAAAGTATGCAACAGGTTTGCCATCTTGTAATAATACACCTCCTAATCCAATTCCACTAGCATCACATTCAAGCTTAAAAGTCTTATTAAAATTAGGAAGTATGACTAAAGGAGCATGTGTCAACTAATCTTTCAATACTGTGAAGGCTTCTTCCTGTGTGGTACCCCAAACAAAAGGCACATCTGATGCGGAGCATCCCTCGCTCATCCCCATGGATGTACCTACACCTCCCTCAACTCCACTTGGACCCATGACAAGAGCTCGAGCAAAGGCTATCGAAGATAAGGTGAACTCGCTTCTCTCCGAACTCCCTCTCTCTACTCACGAGACTTGGCTACTACCTCATACGGAGACTCTGTGCGTGATCAGGTACTTGGAGGAGAGCCATGGACGGCTACATCCAATGGCCAAGGTGGCGAGGACACCAAGCATGAAGACCAAGAGGAAGGACTGCTTTGGAAGCTACAGGACCCGGATGACCGGCCATGCACGGATGTCCGACCCCTGGAAGGTGCTACAGCCGAGAGAAGAAAGGCAGGCCAGAGCTCCAGGTTACGGACGACTAGACGAGCCAGGACGACCGGACAGTCCCAGGCTCGGGACAACCGAGCCCCTACGGACGTCCGTGCCAGCGACCAAAGAATAGAAATTACGGCAATCCGAAGGCTTCCAGACGACCGTGCGCCTGTCAACAGAACTGAATCTACGGTCATCCGAAGAACCCCGGACGTCCGGAACCCCGCTAGCCTCCGGACGACTGGCTCCCCACGGACGTCCGGATCCTAGCTGCGTCCAGCTGCGAGCTGAGGCCCATGTACCCCTTCACTTCGCCCCTCTTTTGCACTAAGACTATATATAGACCACTCCCACCTCCTAGATTGGGTTAGCATGTGATAGCTCATTGAGATAGAGCATTGCTCATCCGTACCGGATCTACTCCACGTGAGGGACCACGCCTCTTCAGAGAAGATCCATTCGGATTCAGGGCCTCCATCCGGAAAAGACAATCAAGACCTCCTCACGGAGAAGAACGGTTACTCTTATATCTTCCTTTGTTGACTTTGGATCTCGTGATACTTTGTGCTTTCGGTGATCTAGCCCTTGTGTGATCAATCACTTGTCGGTTGAGTGTTTCTCTCGTTTCCCCTCGTGATTTCCCTTGTGTTCTTCCGCGCGCTCTTCGTGTTCTCCCTGTAGGATCCACTCCAAACGTGAAAGATCGGCCCCTAGGGTTCCGCCCTACATCATCTTGGTATCATGAGCCACGTTGATCACGTTTTTGGAGCCCCTACCCCATGTTTTCTAGCTTGATTTTGTTGTTTTCTTCCTAAATCCGAAAATTCCCCACCAAAAATAGCCCCCAATTTTTTTTTGTGATTTGTTGGTGAGTTGAAATTTTGTTGGATTTGGTCCATGGATTTGTGTTGCCACGTTTGGATGTAGCTTTCACCACCCTCCCCACCCTTTTCCATCCACAAATCCGCTCAATTTCGACATCACCATCTCCCTCCACCCCGAAATCGTGTTGTTCATCCCATGCCCGATTTTCGCCCAGGATACGGACGATCGGACCAAGCCGGACGTCCGACGACTTCCGTACGACCATGACAACCTGGACGTCCGGGCAACTCTGACGAAACTGAATTTTGTTCAGTTCGGCCACCACCACATCCCCACCATCCACCACATCTTCCAAACCCACATACACCACCATCATCCCCCAATACCTCCTATGACGATTTTGACACGTTTTGATCTTTTAGATTTTGAGTTGTGGCTCCCGTGTCCTATTGTGTTTCGGCTATATAGGTACGGTTCGACTTCATCATCATCGCGACTCATCTTCGCAAGGGTCTCATCATCGCCAAGGACGGTAACGTCGACGACATCTTTGTCATACCTTGCAATTGCATGGATACCCACATAGCCTTACTTTTGCGTAGCTTACCCATCAAGACTAGCCATTGAGTATTGCCGGCAACATGACTTGTGCACATTAGTGATCATACTCCATAACATACATACCATACCATCGTGGTGCAAATCTTGGCATCAACTTGTGTGTCACAAACTTGTCATTGCATACACAATTTCTATCTGTGTTCATGAAGTTTTGCATGAGAAAAGAGCTCAAAAGTGAAAGAGCCACCCAAGCTTTTAAGCAAAGAGGAAAGATAAGCAAAGAGCTTATGAGCAAGAATCATAGCATCATACCACATTAAGATTGTCATACTCGATCATCTTGGATCATAACACTGAAATACCATACATATAGCATACTTGGGATAGAGATCGTTGCATTTTTTCCTAGTAGGTTGTGCAAAAGTTCCGTATCCGCCAATTGTGCAATCATGCTAGCGTCTCTCGTGTATTGTGCAACAAGAGCATTTTCGTGGATTCCACATTTTGGCTCACTATTGGTTTGCACAATCCGATTTATCTATTTGCGTGTGTGTTTCCTTGTGCCCCTATTTTCTTGGTCTACTTGTTGCAGTTGCAAATTTGTGAATCTTTTCCAACATTATTGAAGCTCACTCACAATTGCATCAAATTTTGTGCCACTATCCTAACCAAGCTCCACCAAAAGCTTTTACTTGTGTAGGCGTGAGAACTGACAAGAATTGGTACCAATAGTGCTATTTCATTGTCCGCATTTGAGTGAACTTGATTCATCGTCAACATCGGTGAAGGTACATTGGTATAAGTTCTTCTCTTTCTACCACTCACATTTTGCTTGAAATGATGGATAGGCCAAGTACTTCTACCAACCCACTCTTCATCGAGCAAGACGACGACATGTCATCGTACGTCACCAAGAGCCACCTCTTTGGTGCACAACGAGCGTTGCATCAAGAGCAACAAGCTATGAACGAATGCATCGACAACCTCTCCACCGACTTGCGACTCTACGAGGAACATACCAAGGACTACTTCGACAACAAGCTCGACGCGCACAAGAAAGAGAACGATGCAAGGATGGATTAGAGCTGCGCTTTGTTGGTGAACCGACCTCCTTCCACATCGTCATATTCAAGACGGAGCCACTCAAGTCGACACTCCGACGACTCCTTCTCCAGCTCAAGTACACCGTCATCAAACAATCTTTGACGAGCCACGCGTCAAGACCGTCATGCATCTCGCAATCCGCTACATGACAAGTATTCACAAGAGCAAGTCGATGAGCAAGTACCTCGTCCTCAACCACACCAAGTCGCATTTGCACAAGCTCAAGAACGACTATGACAACGGTGTCAATAGGAAGAAAGAGCGCGTCTACACCAAGAGGAACAAGACACCGAGGCTCAACGTCTTCAACAACAACATCGAGAAGCGCAAGCTCTTGAGGCGCAATGTGCCCTTCAAGAATCAAGTCTAGCCATCGCAAACCGCAATCGCGAACGGCGCAATCAAGAGGAAGCCCTTCGAGAAGAAATCCAAGAGAGGAACTACCAACCGCGAGTGCAACGTCAAGTTCCTCAAGCTCCTTCACAAGCTCGTCAAGCTCCACCTCAACCTCAAGTTCAACAAGAGCAAGTTGATCATGGACTTCCTCCAAGCCAAGAGCAACATGAGGATGATTACCCTCCATGAAAAGGGCGTCATCATCACCATCGCCAACAACACAATGAAGAGCAACGCTATGGCAAGCTCAAATTCACAATGCCCAAGTTCAATGGAAGCAATGGTGCCAAAGAGTACCTATCATGGGCATTCAAGGTCAACAAAATCTTTCGTTTGCACAACTACGAGGAAGAGAAGAAGATCGCTATGGCATCACTTGAGTTCCAAGACTATGTGCTCATATGGTGCGAACAAGTCCTTGAGCGTCGAGAAGCAAGAGGTGAACCACCTATCACCACTTGGGCTCAAATGAAGGATGTCATGCGAGCATGTTTTGCGCCCACCTACTACAACCGCGATCTCTTCAAGAAACTCCAACTCCTCAAGCAAGGAACAAAGAGTGTTGAAGAATACTACAAGGAAATGGAGATAGCCATGATTCGAGCCAATGTCACGGAAGATGAGGAGCAAACAATGGGATGTTTCTTGAATGGACTTAATCATCCCATCAAGATGATCGCCGACTTCCAACCCTACTCCAACCTCATTGAGCTCGTGCATCAAGCTACAAAGGCGGAACGCCAAGTGCAAGATGACTTCAAGTACGCCAAGTACTCGTCCAAGACCTACGGCTTCTCGAACAACCAAGCTTCAACAACTCCTCCAACCTCTACATCAAGCAAGCCTTCTCCAAGCAACGAAGACAAGTCAAGTTACAAGAGAACTTCGACTAATTCGAGTCGTCTTCCTCCTACTACAAGCAACTTCAAGCCGCGTGCTTCATCATCTACTCCATCTGATGAGACTGTCAAGACAAGCTCCTTCAAGTGTTTCACTTGCGGCAGCCGAGGCCACAAGTCATATGAATGCACAAAAAAGTGCACCATGATCCTCAATGACGATGGCACCTATGACTCCATGAGTGATGAGGAGATGGAAGCCCTTGAGCAAGTGGCCATGCACCGGCGCGTGAACGAGGACGAAGATGATCAAGTCTTTTGTGATGAGGATTCGAGCCCTGCTCTTGTTGTCTCCAAGGTCTTGACGCTTCAACATCAACAAGAACAAGTCCAAAGATTCCACATCTTCCACACAAAGGCCGGCATCAATGGAAGGTCCGTCAAGGTCATCATCGATGGAGGTAGTTGTCACAACTTGGCAAGTGAAGAACTATGCTCCAAGCATCAATTGGTCAAGATGAAGCACCCGCACCCCTACAAGGTTCAATGCCTAAGTGACTCCAGCACTATACGAGTTGAGCATACGATCCAAGTCTCCTTCAAAATTCGTGCATATGAAGACACTTTGGAGTGTGATGTCGTCCCAATGTCCGTTTGCCACCTCCTTCTTGGTCGACCATGGCAATTCGACCGTGGTGTCATCCACAACGGGCGTACCAATCACTATAGCTTCAAGATGAAAGGGAAGTAGTATGTGCTACGACCTATGTCTCCTAGTCAAGTGATAGCCGACAAGAAAGCCACCCATCATGGAGAGAAGAGTGAGAAAGTTATCCACCAAAAAGTGAGTGAGAGCCAGAAGCCAAACTTGAGCGCCTCTTCGCCTAGAGAGAAAAACCTAGTCCTATTTGCCACAAAAAGTGAGATGAGAGAAGTGTGTGAGAACCCATCAAGTGTTATGCACTTTGTCCTTGTGTGCAAGTATAGGGAACCAAAAACTAACACCTCTCACGAGCTACCTTTAGTGTTTCAATCTCTTTTGCAGGAATTCCAAGATGTTTTCCCCGATGAGCTACTTCCGTGTCTACCTCCTCTACGAGGCATCGAGCATCGAATCGACCTCATCCCCGGAGCGCCTCTCCCAAACATAGCTCCATACCGCGTCAACCCAGAAGAAACTAAGGAGATCCAACGGCAAGTACAACAACTAATCGACAACGGTCATGTACGTGAAAGCTTAAGTCCTTGTGCCGTTCCCGTTATACTTATGCCTAAGCAAGATGGAAGTTTTTGCATGTGTTCCGATTGTAGACCTATAAATGCTATTACCGTTCGTTATAGGCATCCCATTCCTCGCTTAGATGATATGCCTGATGAACTTAGCGGTGCCGCCTTTTTCTCAAAAAATGATCTTAAAAGTGGCTATTATAAAATCCGCATACAAGAGGGTGATGAATGGAAAACTGCTTTCAAAACCAAATTTGGCTTGTACGAGTGGTTAGTTATGCCTATGGGTTTATCGGAAGCTCCCAGTACTTTCATGCGTCTTATGCATTTTGTGCTTCGACCTTATATTGGAGTCTTTGTTGTGGTTTACTTTGATGATATTCTTGTGTTTAGCAAATCCATGAAAGAGCATCTTAATCATGTTAGGGCTCTTTTGCAAACGCTTCACAAGGAACGTCTTTATGCCAACATGAAAATGTGCATGTTTGGTGTTGACAAGCTAGTTTTCTTGGGTTTTGTTGTCTCTTCCAAGGGTGTCCATGTTGATGAATCTAAAATTGAAGCAATTAAAACATGGCCCCAACCCACCAATTTGCAACAAGTGCGTAGCTTTCTTGGTCTTGCAGGTTTTTATCGTCGCTTTGTGAAAGACTTTAGCACTATTGCCGCTCCTTTACATGCTTTGAGTAAGAAGAATGCCCCTTTTGTTTGGGGATCTTTGCAATCCACGGCTTTGGATGAGCTCAAGTCTTTGCTTACTCATGCTCTGATTCTTGCTTTACCCAACTTTGACAAAACTTTTGAGGTTCATTGTGATGCAATTGGTACCGTAATTGGCGGAGTTTTGATGCAAGAAAAACGAGCCATTGCATATTTTAGTGAAAAACTCTCCGGTGCTCAACTTAACTATCCTATCTATGATAAAGAATTGTATGCTTTAGTGTCTGTGCTACATGTTTGGGAACATTATCTTAGACCTCATGAGTTTGTCATCCATACCGATCATGAAACGCTTAAGTACTTAAAAGGTCAAACTAAGTTGAACAAGTGTCATGCCAAATGGAGTGAATTTATTGAATCTTTCCCCTATGTGATCAAGTACATTAAGGGTAAGGAAAATGTAGTTGCGGATGCACTTTCCCGCATATGCATGCTTGTCACCAAACTTGAGTTGAATGTTATTGGCTTTGAGCACATAAAAGACTTGTATGCTAATGATCCATATTTTGCTAATCCTTATGTAAATGTTTGACGCATACATCTTGGGAACAATATTACATCAAGGATGGTTATCTTATGAGAGCTAACAAACTATGCGTTCCCGAGTCTTCTCTTCGTTTGCTACTTTTGCAAGAGGCTCATGGAGGCAGACTCATGGGACATTTTGGATGCGACAAGACATTCGCCACGCTCTCCAAGAACTACTTTTGTCCCAAGATGTTCCGCGACGTCTCACGCTTCACCAACCGATGATCTACATGTCGCAAAGCTAAGTCTAAAGCTCAATCCCATGGTCTTTACATGCCTCCTCCTATTCCTTATCAACCTTGGGAAGACATTAGCATATATTTTGTACTTGTTTTGCCTAGAACTCAAAATGGAAAGGATTCCATGTTTGTTGTTGTGGACCGATTTTCTAAGATGGCACATTTCATTCCTTGCAACAAGATAGACAATGCTTCACACATTGCAAATCTCTTTTGTAGGGAAATCTTGCGCCTCCATGGAGTACCAAAGACAATCGTCTCCAACCATGACGTCAAGTTCTTGAGTTACTTTTGGAAGACGCTATGCGCCAAGCTCGGTATCAAGCTCTTGTTCTCATCCGCATACCATCCTCAAACCGACGGCCAAACGGAGGTGACGAACCGGACACTCTCCACTCTACTTCGAGTGTTGATCAAGAAGAACATCAAGGAGTGGGAGGCATGTCTACCCATCGCCGAGTACGCCTACAACCGTGCAAGACATTCGACTACCGGCAAATTCCCCTTCAAGGTCGTCTACGGCTTCAACCCGTTGTCCCCATTGGACATTCTACCTCTTCCTCTACAAGAGCGAACCAACATGGATGCGAGTGCATGGGCAATCTACATCAAGAAGATGCATGAGGATACAAGGAACACCATCGAGCGCCAAGCACAATGCCTAGCATCCAAGCTCAACGTCAACAAGCAACCTATGATCTTCAACATAGGTGGTCTCGTGTGGCTACACCTTCGCAAGGACCACTTCCCCAATGAACGCAAGTCCAAACTTCTCCCTCGATCCAATGGACCCTTCAAGGTGCTAGCACTCTACAACAACAACACCTACAAGATCGACCTCCCACGAGACAAGTACAATGTGAGCGACATCTTCAACGTCAAGGACCTCGCTCCATACCATGGTGATGAAACTTTTTATCTGAGGTCAGATCTTTCCCAAGGGGGGGGGGGAGATTATGCGGAGCATCCCTCGCTCATCCCCATGGACGTACCTACATCTCCCTCAACTACACTTGGACCCATGACAAGAGCTCGAGCAAAGGCTATCGAAGATAAGGTGAACTCGCTCCTCTCCAAACTCCTTCTCTCTACTCACGAGACTTGGCTACTACCTCATACGGAGACTCTGTGCGTGATCAGGTACTTGGAGGAGAGCCGCGGGATGGCTACATCCAATGGCCAAGGTGGCGAGGACACCAAGCGTGAAGACCAAGAGGAAGGACTGCTTTGGAAGCTACAGGACCCGGACGACCGGCCAGGCACGGACGTCCGACCCCTAGAAGGTGCTACAGCCGAGAGAAGAAAGGTAGGACAGAGCTCTAGGTTATACACGACCGCCCGAGCCCGGACGACCGGACACTCCCAGGCTCCGGACGACCGAGCCCCTACGGACGTCTGTGCCAGCGACCACAGAACAGAAATTACAGCAATCCGAAGGCTTCCGGACGACCGTGCGCTTGTCAACAGAACCGAATCTACGGTCATCCGAAGAACCCCGGACATCCAGGATCCCGCTAGCCTCCGGACGACCGGCGCCCCACGGACGTCCGGACCCTGGCTACGTCCAGCTGCGGGCTGAGGCCCATTTACCCCTTCAATTCGCCCCTATTTTGCACTAAGTCTATATATAGACCACTCCCACCTCCTAGATAGGGTTAGCATTGTGATAGCTCATTGAGATAGAGCATTGCTCATCCGTACCGGATCTACTCCGCATGAGGGACCACGCCTCTTCGGAAAAGATCCATTCGGATTCAAGTCCTCCATCCGGAGAAGACAATCAAGACCTCCTCACGGAGAAGAACGATTACTCTTGTATCTTCCTTCGTTGACTTTGGATCTCGTGATACTTTGTGCTTTCGGTGATCTAGCCCTTGTGTGATCAATCACTTGTCGGTTGAGTGTTTCTCTCGTTTTCCCCCGTGATTTACCTTGTGTTCTTCCGAGCATTCTTTGTGTTTCCCCGTAGGATCCAGTCCAAACGTGAAAGATCGGCTCCTAGGGTTCCGCCCTACATCAACATCCTTCTTTGTAAGCTCATTGAGAGGTGCAACAATGGTGCTGAAATCTCTCACAAAACGCCTATAGAATCCAGCAAGACCAAGAAAACTCCTCACTTGTGTGACCGTTTTGGGCTGCGGCCAACTCTCAATAGCTTCAATCTTGGCTTTATGAACTTCAATTCCCTGTGGATTAACAACGTAGCCAAGAAAAGACACTCTGTCGGTGCAAAAGGTGCACTTCCCAAGGTTACCAAACAAACGTGCATCACGTAGAGCAATAAAAACAACACGTAAATGTTCCAAATGTTCCTCCAAAGATCTGCTTTAAATCAATATGTCATCAAAGTAAACTACCAAAAATCATCCAATGAAAGCACATAAAACTTCGTTCATTAATCTAATAAAAGTACTAGGTGCACTAGTTAACCCAAAAAGGCATGACTAACCACTCATATAATCCAAACTTAGTTTTAAATGTTGTTTTCCATTCATCCCCCAATTTCATACGAATTTGATGGTATCCACTACGCAAATCAACTTTGGAGAATATTGTAGAGCCACTCAATTCATCAAGCATATCATCTAGCCTAGGAATAGGATGACGATAACAAATAGTAATATTATTAATGCCTCTACAATCAACACACATACGCGATGTACCATCCTTTTTTGGCACTAGAATAATAGGAACAACACAAGGACTAAGGGATTCGCGTATATAACCTTTGTCGAGAAGCTCTTGTACTTGACGCATAATCTCCTTCGTCTCCTCTGGATTGGTACGGTATGGTGCATGGTTGGGAAGCGATGCACCGGGAATTAAGTCAATTTGATGCTCAATCCCTCGAATAGGTGGTAATCCCGATGGCACGTCTTGTGGGAAGACATCAGCGAACTCCTGCAAAATCTTAGTGACAGCAGGGGGCAAAGAGGAAGGCACGTCCTCGAATGAAAATAATGCCTCTTTGCACACAAAACCATAGCAAACAGATTTGCTAAAATCTAGCTCATCAATATCAGATTTAGTGGCAAGTAAACATGCACTTTTCAATTTAATTTCAGAAGCAACACTAGATGGTTTATTATTAGGCTTTATTTGTTGCTCAAATTCTTTTGCCACAATCTCATTTTCACTCTTATTCTTCTCCTGTTTTGCTTTATTAGCTCTATTAATATCATCTTTCAAAATGGAATCAGGAGTCATAGGAAGCAAAGTAATATTTTTATCCTTATGAACAAGAGTATACAGATTGTTTCTACCATGGTGGACATTTTTTTTATCAAATTGCCATGGTCGACCAAGTAATAAGGAACATGCTTGCATAGGTACCATATCACAATCAACATAATCAGCATATGTAGAGATACTAAAATGCATACGAACAGTATGTGTTACCTTAACCTTGCCGCTGTTGTGGAACCATTGGATGTAGTAAGGATGTGGATGTGGTATTGTGGTGAGAGATAGCTTGTCCACCATCTCCATGCTAGCCAAGTTGTTGCAGCTCCCTCCGTCTTTGATAATGCGCACAGAACGTTCCTTCACAACTCCCTTTGTATGGAACAAATTATGCCTCTGATTTTGCTCAGCTTGTGTGACCTACAGACTCAGAACACGTTGAGCAACTAAACATTCATACCTGCCAGTCTCTTCAGGAGCCATGTATTGCGTCTCATGATCAGAATCATATCCACCATGTTCTTCACATGTAATAAGGGCCAAAGCCTCCTCATCATAGCCACTAGCGGACTCATATCCACCATCCTCAGTAGCAATCATCACACGCTGAGATTTACATTCTCGCGCATAATGACCTCTTCCCTTACAACAACGACAAATAATATCACTTGTGTGCCCTATTGATGCCATGGAATAAGAAGAGCTCTGTGTAGGTCCGGCAGGTGCGTTCTTGGCAGATAGTGGTGGTTGTGCCTGCTTTCTTGTATCACGGCTAGAGGTGGCACCTGATAACACTTGATAGGGGCAAAGGTGTCCCGTCTTTCGATGATATGATGAATGTCGCTTTGGTGGAAGTCGGCTTTAACGATCTGGCTATGAATGTGTGAGGACGTCGCGCCTTAGCAATCGCTAAACCAACTCCGAGAGGTTATTTACCACGCCGGAGCACGATCAACCTGACCATGAGGCTATGTTTCCTGCGAGCAAACGAAGAACAAGCATGAAACTGAGATTGCAATCTGGATATTGTGAATATAAGATGAAAGCTTTATTGATCAAGGTGGGGTTCTGTGACGCCTTTGTCTGGTCGTTGAACACAAACGAAGTACGTGAAGTTGCAGCTATGGCGAACTTTAATCTAAACAAAACCCAAAGTCTAAGCAACGCCCTAAGGGCTGTATATATGGAGGAAGAGGGGGGGGCGGGAATTTCGTGGCCCTTGAGGGATGGGTCCAAAGCCAACCCTAACTGTTGTTTCCCCATACATACGGACTCTAAAAATAGCCTATAATCAAGTATTTCGAAATTGCATGGGCCTGGCCCAATAATAAGGTGACGCAACACCTAGAATAGCCTCTGGAAAAAATTATGAAGTAGCATCTTGTATATTTCGTCCAAGGCTTCATGCACTCATTATCGTGGCGCCCACGTCCTGAAATCATCACTTGCAACTCCGTTCTTGTTCCCCTTGCGCATGCCATCATCTCCATGCTTGTTCTTGCTCCAATGTTCATCCTTCACAAAGCTAGTCCCTTCATTTGTAAGCAAAACAAATGTATCCAATTTAGGCAGCATCATATTCTCATGAACATTAGAATCATTACCCAGAAACAAAAGTACCTGGTAATTTAAGTGGCGTGCGCGAGCTCTAGTAATTGGTCCAATATGTATAGCAGCAAGGGCTGTCGGTGTAACAATGGTATTGATGTCCTCCTCAATGGTGTACATAATTTTTATCAAATTTCCATGGTCGACCAAGTAATAAGGAACATGCTTGCATAGGTACCACATCACAATCAACATAATCACCATATGTAGAGATACTAAAATGCACATGAACAGTACGTGTTACCTTAACCTTGCCGCTGTTGTTGAACCATTGGATGTAGTAAGGATGTGGATGTGGTCTTGTGGTGAGAGATAGCTTCTCCACTATCTCCATGCTAGCCAAGTTGTTGCAGCTCCCTCCATCCATGATGACGCGCACAGAACGTTCCTTCACAACTCCCTTTGTATGGAACAAATTGTGCCTCTGATTTTGCTCAACTTGTGTGACCTGCACACTCAAAACATGTTGAGCAACTAAACATTCATACCTGTCAGCGTCTTCAGGAGCCATGTATTGTGTCTCATGATCAGAATCATCTCCACCGTGTTCTTCACGTGTAATAAGAGCCAAAGTCTCCTCATCATAGTCACTAGCGGTATCATACCCACCATCCTCAGTAGCAATCATCACACGCTGAGATTTTCATTCTCGCGCATAATGTCCTCTTCCCTTACAGCGACGACAAATAATATCACTTGTGTGCCCTGTTGATGCCATGGACGAACAAGAGCTCTGTGCAGGCCCGGTAGGTGTGCTCTTGGCAGATAGTGGTTATTGTGCCTGCTTTCTTGTATCACAGCTGGAGGTGGCACCTAATGGAGGTGCTGGTGCAGTGGAAGTAAAGGATGCACGCAGTGTCCATGATGAAGGTCGACCTGCAGAAAAGTTAGTTCGCGCCAATGCTTGTCGATCCTGCACTTCACGTTCAGCTTTACAAGCAAGATGGAATAAACGACTGATATTAGTATACTCCTTATACTCTAGAATGGTCTGAATCTCTCTATTTAATCCACCCATAAAATGTGCAAGCATAGCTTCATTCTCCTTAACAATACCACATCTAATCATGCCAGTTTATAATTCCTGACAATATTCTTCTACAGAATTTTTCCCTTGTCTTAAACACTGTAAATTTTGAAGCAATTCACGTTGATAATATAGTGGAACCCAACGAGGACGCATAGCAGTTTTCAAAGCAGCCCAAGTAGTTGGAATAGGATATAATCTACAATGTTCAGACCACCATACACATGCAAAACTAGTGAAAGCACAAATAGCAGCAGCAACCCATCTCTCCTCGGGATATTGTAAACATGTAAAATGTTGTTCAGTTTCTAACTCCAAAGTAAGATATATATCAGGAACATATCTACCCTCAAATGATGGAATATTCAATTTTAGTTTAGGAATATGGTCATTATCTCGTACCTGAGGTGGTGGTGCAGGCCTACCGTTGCGAATATATACCTGAGGTTGACCTGCTGGTGGTGGTGCTGGTGGCTGCACGTAGTTCTGATTTTGATCAACCTCATCCTCGTAATAGTCCTCTATCTCTGCAGTAGCAGCAGGAGCTACAGAAGCACCAACAACAGTAGCAGCGACACCAGAATTTTGTCCTTGCTCAATAGGAACACGCTGTGCTCGCCCTACTGTAGCATGGTGTAGAGCTGGTTGTGGTAGACGTTTGAGTAATTCGTCAAACTTGGCGTCCAACTTGGTGTCAATTGACTTCTCAATGTCATCCATCTTCTACATTACCTTTCCAAAGCTGACCATCACGTCTTCCACCTGTTGACCCAACATTTTATGAAACTTATCATGAAGCTCCTTGTTCGTCATGTTCTCCCAGTCAATCTCGTCGGCTTGTGTTCCTGCTATAGTTAGCAACAATGGAAACAGACAAGAATATGATCCTACAGACTACTGGAATATGGTGGTGGTGGGGTGTCACAAATCCGTCAAGCGAATCTCAAATTCTTACTAGTTCTTACCCAGCAGCAGGTGGTGATCGGCAACCGTTGTAGTCAAAACTCTCAAAGCTTGGATAGAGAGATTACCAGGGAGAGTCAAACGCACGACGTAGATGTATGTGGAGCTGGGAAGGCTTATAATATGGTAGCAAAAAGGGTCAGCAATAATCAATTCAGAGATGCAAAGTTGAATAAATGCTCAACGACGGTACTGTGCTGGTCCTAGGCTAGACCGTGCTAGAGACGCGAGCCTAGAACACTAACAAAATCACGACCTTGCACGTAAACAAGGGAGGAGCACGCCTTGATTTTTTTTCCTTTTTTTCACTTTTTTTTGCAATTTTTTTCCTCTTTTTTTGCTCCGAACAACTTTATTTCGAAAAAGTCCACAAATGGTCTAAAAACTGCCTAGCCAGAATTTTCTAGACTTAGTTTTTTTTTTGAAACTGGAACAATTTTTTTACTGCAGGTGGCACGGAAGTTGGGGACTCCGACTTGGTCATGACATGGAGTATGCCGCGATCTAGAAATTGAAAACAAAGGTACAAATACTGGACTCGGACTAGGGCTGGTGGCGGAGATGAATCTGGTGGAAACTCGGACTTGTGGCAGATATATGTAGGGCGATGAAACACGGACTGGTGGCGAATCTCTGATGGACGTGGACTCGGATCATCGTGATGGCGGTGAATATGTGGTATATGGCAGCGGTGATGACGATGGTGGTATATGGCAGCGGTGATGACGATGGTGGTATATGGCAGCGGTGAAGACGATGGTGGTATATGGCAGCGGTGACGATGATGGTGGTATATGGCAGTGGTGATGATGATTATGCGGCGGCGGCGTGACAGCTTGTGAACAGAATCGAAAGTCTAATGGACTAGACACTAAGACCAGCAACTCGACACGATGATGCAACCACAAATTCAACAAAGCAAAAGACTGAAAAGAATATGCAATGGCTCAGACTGGTTCGGATAGGATGAACTACCCCTAATTTTTTTGTGCCTTTTTCGTGGACTGTAGGTATGATAGCAGACTCGATCTAAACTATGAAAAACTGTAAAATCTCACCGAGCAACCTGAAAATCTGATACCACTTGATAGGGACAAAGGTGTCCCGTCTTTCGATGAGATGGTGATTGTCATTTTGGAGGAGTAGACTTTGACGACCCGACTACGTACGTGCGAGGACGTCGCAGCTTAGCAAACGCTAAACCAACTCCGAGAGGTTATTGACCACGCCGGAGCACGATCAACCTAACCACGAGGGTCTATTTCCTGCGAGCAAACAAAGAACAAGCAAGAAACTGAGATTGCAATTTGGATATTGCGAATATAAGATGAAAGCTTTATTGATCAAGATGGGGTTCTATGATGTCTTGGTCTGGTCGTTGAACACAAACCAAGTACGCGAAGTTGCAGCTATGGCGAACTTTTAATCTAAACAAAACCCAAAGTCTAAACGGTGCCCTAAGGGCTGTATATATGGAGGAAGAGGGGGGGGGGATTTCGTGGCCCTTGGTGGAGGGGTCCGAAACCAACCCAATCTCTTGTTTCCCCACACACACGGACTCTAAAAATAGCCTATACTTATGTATTTCGAAATTACATGGGCCTGGCCCAATAAAAAGGTGACGCAACACCTAGAATAGCCTCTGGACGCAACACCTAGAATAGTGCAAATGAGGGGCGAAGTGAAGGGGTACATGGGCATCAGCCCGCAGCTGGACGCAACCAGGGTCCGGACGTCCGTGAGGCGCCGGTTGTCGGGAGGCTTGCAGGGTCCCGGACGTCCGGAGTTCTTCGGATATCCGTAGATTCGGTTCTATGGTCGCTGGCACGGTGGTTCGGAGGGGACCGGTGGTTCGGAGCCTGGGAGTCATGGGATGTCCGGTCCTGGTCGGACGTCCGGCCGCTATAGCTTTTGCTGGCCTGTTTTCCTCGGGCTGTAGCGACCTCAAGGGGTCGAACGTCCGGGCTGGGCCGGTCGTCCAGATCCCGTAGCTTCCGAACACTACAAAAAAATTAACTTCCATGATGATACGTGTTTTTCACAGTAGGTCGCGTTTTTTGTCATGCATGTACATCCATGACGATTTTATGACATAATCAAGATAGTCATACCTGTGCTGTCGTAGAAGTGTTCCATGACATTACCAAAATTATCATCACGGAAGTGTCTACTTTCATGACGATAAATCGCGCGTCACAAAAATGCTTTCATCAAGGGTGACCGACACGTGGCATCCATCGTAATGGAACGCCGTTAAGCTATCGGGTTGGGTTTTGGATCCGATAACCCGTTAACAGCCCCGACCAATGGGGATTTTCCACATGTAAAAGCATCATTGGCTGGAGGGAACACGTGTCGGCTCATCGTTGGGACAGATGGCATCCACTCATTGGACAGAAGGCGCCTATGATACATCGACATGTGGCACGACCCAACAGAGGCCCATTCCTATGAAAAGGCCATCCCGTTTGACTTGGTCAAAAGGTGGCGGGCCGGCCCATGGAAAGCCTGTTAACGGTCTGTTCGCATATAGCCCATTTACAGCCCACTAACCCAAGGCCCGTTACGCCCTATCCGAATTAGGCCCAGTAGTGTCATCTGGGCCATCCACTATGATTCCAGCCCGTTTTCACTTCTGGCCCATGTATGGCCCATGATGTCTTTCGGCCCATATGAGGCCCTATGCAACTCTTGGCCTATTAACGGCCCGTGGTGAAACTGGCCCGCAATGAACAGGGTATCACTTTACACCCATTGACGGCCCGTGGTGAAACTGGCCCGTAAGGAACAGTGTATCACTTTATACCCATTAATGGCCCGTTATTTAGTTGGGCCGTTTCCAGGCCATGTTATCTTTCGGCCTTCTCAAAGCCCATTTAATCTTGGTCTCATTTCCAGCATTCGTTTACTTACGACCTGTTATTGTCATTTTCTGCTTGTGGGCCAAATTCAGCCCGTGGTTACAGTTGGCCCGTTTGTGGTCCGTTAATACATTGGGCCGTTTTCATAGTGTCATCAAATACGGCCTATTAATGATGGCCCGTTATGGTCGGCCCATGAACAGACGATTCCAACTCTAGCCTGTTTACAGCCATAATGTGGCCTGTTATTGGCCCATGTTTGGCCAATCGATCATATGGCTCGTATAAGGCCCATTGATGATACGGCCCATAGAAGGCCCACTGTTTCTACGGCCTGTAGAAGGCCTACTATTTCTACGGCCCGTAGAAGGCCCAGTGTTTCTATGGCCCGTAGGAGGCCCAGTGTCACTACAGTAAATATTAGCCCATGGTTATTGTGGCCTAGTTTTAAAAGATAGGTTATTGCAGCCACTAGCAAACCACGGAAAAAGAACTGCACTGACTACAAGCAAACAAATAAAAAAGACAACAAGGAAATAAATAAGCAAGCAACATATTCTAGGCTATCACGGCTATTACACATATTACATCCACTGGGCATCAAAGTTCGCCACCAGTGCAAATATAAGGAACACAGCAGCATATAAACGCCGCAGCAAAACAAGTCCAGAACTGAAACCACTTCAGAAGAGTTCAAGAAACAATATCCTGGGTACCCATAATGTTGGCAAGATGCTTAGCAAGCTTATTAACTTTCTCTTGTTTGGCGCTTAAATCCTCCAGCGCTTGCTGTTGCACAAGAAAGTACGCATCTGAATTCTGCAAGGACTTCCTCAGTCCTTCGGCTTCTTGCCGCAGCACAGCTGACTGATGCCTTTCAGCTTGTAGCTGAGACTAAAGAAGCCTAAGTGATTGAGGCGGCGAGTTCGAAGAGCTTGTGCCGGCGGTACTGGCCAGTAACTCGAACACTACATCAACACAGGACTGTGGGGTTTTCTCACTGTCTACAAGATCGTTTTTTTATCACCTTTCTTGGAGACCAACACGGTTGTCTCACTATCTTGAACCTTATCTTCATTACTTTCTCTACCATTGCATAGTGGGGTGCTCTTCTCCAATATTCTGTTTGCATACTACAAGAGAAACAAGCAGACACATCACAGGTTTAGCTTGTAGTATACCAAACTCATTTTGGTAAACCGGTTCAGTAGTAAGGTGGACAGGATAACAGCATAAAACAAACATATATCTATGTACTATGGTCATTGTATTGTCCATATCATTCTAGTTTATGTTCCCTAATCAAGATAGAGACACAGTTCAACTCATATATTTTTAAGACACAGCAGCATAGACATAATATAAGTGTGAGAAACTACACAGCATTGGCAGCACATGTAATGTGCATCACATGAGAACATAACTGTTTATACAACTTAAACTGAAATTAACATAGAGCAAGAAGTTAGAACAACAATCCAGTTAAAGAAATAGGTTTAAAACATACCTATTGCGCCATTGGAGTTTCAATTTGATCCTTCAAATTCAAAAGTAGTTGGTATGCGTAAATACAGTGATGCAACAGCAAAGGAGTATGGACCATAGCTACGGAATCTGACCTGAGAACAGTTGCTCTTCTGCTTTAAACGTGGAGTTTGGGTTAGCTGTGGTGGTCTTCGTGCTTTGGGCACTTCAGTAGCTTTACAAACTGCTCGTGTGGGGGTACTCTGTGGTGGACATGGTGCTTTGTCAACTATAAATGGGTTACTATCCACTGGGGTTGCGGTTAGATGGGTTGTAGCTGGTTCTCTGCCAAATGGTGTAAGTGTGCAATCTGGAAGAGTCTCGATTATGTGTGGTGGGGCTAGTTTGTGGGCCAGTACAACCATGGTTCTATCTGCATCGACGGGTAGCATTGTCTTTTGTGAAGAACGGGTTTTTGCTCCCTTAGATACTGCCATCACCCCCTCCAATTCAAAAGGCTGATAAACAAGAAAAGAAATTGAACGTACATACATTGTATGATAGATAGATGTGGTAATTCACATATATGTTGTCTAACCAAACAGGACAGCATGACACAATTTCACATATATGATGCCTAACTAAAAAGGATAGCATGACACAGTTTTAGATATATGATGGATAACTTAACAGGATATAGTGGCATAATTCAACATATGATGAGTACCTAAACAGGATGACATGCCAAAACTACATGATGTCTTTCTAAAATAGGTTGGGATGAAATAATTCACATACATGTTGTCTAAGTATATAGGATGGCATGATATAATTGACATAATTGATTCATATACTAAGTAGCTGGCACTCGCATGTATGATCTCTAAACTAAGCAAATAGAATTCAATATTGTGCATATGATGTCTAAACTAAGCAATGCAAGACACCATATGCATCATATGAGAAATATAAACATTGCAACTTAGAGCATACACCTCAGGTGGGATATAGGACTGGTCATCTATCTCTGAATCCTCCTCTGAGGAGCTCCCTGTAACCATCAAGATATATGCTTCAACAGGCACCATTGCCTGCTCTGAAGACCTTGTTTTCACTCCAGATTTTTCCATAACCGGCTCAAATGGCTGATACACATGAAGAGTAGTTCAATATACACAGATTGTCGACAAATGGAATACGTAATGAAAAAAAAGATGGCATGAGATAATTCACATATATGATGCCTGGCTCCATGGCGGTGCATAATTCACATATATGATAACTGGCTGAAAAACATGGCATTGCATAATTCAC
The DNA here is from genome assembly GCF_002162155.2 of Triticum dicoccoides. Lineage (NCBI taxonomy): Eukaryota > Viridiplantae > Streptophyta > Magnoliopsida > Poales > Poaceae > Triticum > Triticum dicoccoides. The sequence continues at coordinate 246,563,898 of NC_041387.1, read as the reverse complement.
ATATCTGATATAGAAAGCAAACAGGAGGCATTCACACAAAGCATGTCTAATCTAAGTAGATGGCATGGCAATGCAAGACACCATATGCAAGATATGAGCAATATAACACAGCCAAGTTAGAGCATGCACCTCGGTGGGGGAATACGACTGGTCATCTCTCTCTGAATCCTCCTCTGAGGAGCTATCTGTAACCAGCAAGAAATATGCATCGACAGGTAGCACTGGCTGCTCAGAAGACCTTGTTTTCACTCCTGATTTGTCAGGACCCCGACTCGATATCACATCGATCTAGCCGGTAACACCTCATGTCACTTTGCGGCCTCACGCACGGTATCCCCACGGGTGTCGCCTTACCTTTGCCCGGGACCGTTTGCGCCTTTTGGCTCACGTATATGATAGTGTGGCTAGCATCCATATGATAAAGAGCCCGGGATGACATGACTAGTCGTAAACCCAAAGTGGCATAGACTTACAGGGACAGGCATCCATGACCCAGCTTCGAACGTGTCGGTCATCAGCAAGTGGGTCCGGGCTGTAGCACTGGGCTAGCAGGACTCCGGTAAACCGGGCTGTAGCGGGCTAACAGGACTCCGGTACTCAAAGCGTGACATTTCCCCGAAGCGACAGACACAAGAACGAAGAAGGACACATGCCGGCCAGCCTAAGTGTTCCGGAGCAGTAGCAAGCTACCATGGCTCAGTGGAAAACACTAGGAGACATTTCCCGGTAAGAGAGGCTACTAAAGATAAACAACTAGATGGTCAGATCCCACACATACCAAGCATTTCAATAACATACACACAATATGCTCGATATGTGCAAATACAACATGGCATCACAACATGACTCTACGACACAAATAATTTATTCATCAGGCTCCGAGGAGCGAGATATTACAAACATGGGTCTCACGACCCAACAATCAGAGCATACAAGTCAAAGCACAAGCGGAAGCTATCATGTCTGAGTACAGACATCTATAAATGAAAAAGGCTGAGAAGCCTGACTATATATCAGATCCTGCCGAGGGCACAAGATCGTAGCTGAGGTAACAAGCTAAACGTCGAAGTCCACGCGAAACTACTAGTGAGACCGAAGTCTCTCTGCAAAACATAAAATAGGCAAACGTGAGTACAAATGTACCCAGCAAGACTTACATCAGATCTATCTACATATGCATCATTATCAACAAGGGGGTGGAGGGGTTTGACTGCAGCAAGCCAGCTTTGACTCGGTGGCTATCCTAAACTACGACTGCAAGCGACTCTTTTGAGGTGGCGCACACGAGTCCACATATTCACCATATCAATACACCACTATGGATCCGCTCCCGTCTCCCTACGAGAACGCCATCCATAGCACTCACGCTTATCTTGCGTATTTTAGAGTATCCACTTTCACTTGTCTATGAACTGATATAAGCAACCCAGAAGTCCTTTTACGCGGACACGGCTATTCGAATAGATGATGTTAACCCTGCAGGGGTGTACTTCTTCATACATGTTTCCACCACTTAGCGTCTGCACACGACATGTGCTCGGCAGACTTCAAGCGAAAGCCGACGTGGGTGTAGACCACGACCTACCTAAACACTCAAGTCTCTAGTCCAGGTTTATCGCCTATTCGGGTTCCATCCATGAGGAGATCCGGCCGGAGTTTCGCTCACAGCCCCAAACGATGTGAACAGGGTTCCCGACATACCAAACGGGCATCCGGTACACCGTGCCACGTACCTACCGCATCACAGCCCACCCCTACGGTCAGCGCTGTCCACGGCCTCCAGTAAGCTACAAACACCAGAAACTACTTGCAACTCCTGGACAGAGGACTAGGGTGAATAAGAAGTCGAGCGGGGTCATATTTCAGGGCCCAATGTATGGTAGTAACTGAATCATGGATCACAAACACAGAACTCAGTTCCTGAGGACGGCTGCAATGAGACAACCCACCATGTACTCCTACATGGCCTCTCACCGCTACCTTTACCAAATCGTGTTCACACACTTAGCTCACACACAGTAGGACATGTTCACACGCCTCTGATTCATCCCCGATGAATCAGACCTGACTCAACTCTAAGCAGTAGCAGGCATGACAAGCAAGCATGAATGAGTAGGCACAACAGGGCTCAAACAACTCCTACTCATGCTAGTGGGTTTCATCTAATTACTGTGGAATGACAGGTCATGCAGAGGATAAAGGGGTTCAGCTACCGCAGCAAGTAAAAGATGAATCGATGTTGTCCTAATGCAGTAAAAGAGAGCAGGAGCGAGAGAGTGGGATTTTATCGGAATGAACAAGGGGGTTTTGCTTGCCTGGCACTTCTGAAGATAACATTGAGTCTTCATCAGTGTCAACGATCACATCATCGGTATCGCGTCTATCGAGAGGGGACAAATACCGGCAACACAGAAAAACACAATCAATGCAATGCACAAAATGATGCATGCTATGACATGGCAATATGAATGTGTTTTGAGCTAATGCAACTAGCAACAAGTTAAATGGGGTTGGTTTGAATACAAGATTCAAATTCAAACTCCATATGTGATTATTTAAATGCCCTTTATTGGTTTTGTCCAAAACAGAGGACAACCATTGTTCAAACATGCATGAAAATGGTACAGATGGATTCCTTGAATTTTTCTGATAATTTTTCATATATAATTTATTTAATTTGGAGTTACGGTTAATTTTCTATGAATTTTTGAAGTTTTAGCTATTTTCTGGAATTTCCTGGATTATAATAAATCCAGAGAATCAATTACTGCGTCAGCCTGACGTCAGTGTGACGTCAGTGGTCAACGGGACATGGTCCGGGTCAAACCTGACAGTGGGTCCCGCATGTCAGTGTGATTAGCTTAACTAAAATTAATTAAAACTAATCCTAATAGTTAACAGGGCTGGGCCCCACCTGTCATTGACTCAGGAGAGTCAACCGGGGCCCACCCGTGGTCAAAGTCAAAGTCGGCTACCGTCGTTTAGCCGCCGGCGAGTCCGACGCGGCGGCGAGAGTGGTTTTGGCCACTCCGGCGACCAAATGGGCCGCGGAGGGCATCTAGGAGGAGCTGGGGACGAGCCGAAGCTCTTGGTGGAGTCAGTTGCGCTCGGGGCGGCCGGAATCGGTGCCGGCGGCGACCTAAGCGGCCGCCGGAGCTCGGGCGAGCTCGGGCTCGACGCTGCGGTGCACTAGAGGGGAAACGGAAGGGCGCTGCAGGCTCCTGGGAGGGCGGCGAACTTGGTAGCATGCTCGGGCGCCAGCTGGGGTGGCCCTGGCCACGGCGGCGCCATGGCCGGCAGCGGGGAGTTTCCGGTGAGGTGGAAATGGCGGCTACGGAGACCGAACAAACACGGGGCTAGGGGGAGAGGAAGAGGAGTTCACCGTGGAGAGGGAGAGGTGGTCAGCGGGCTCGGGGGCGTCCTGTCGGCGGCGAATTCGGCGACAGCGATCGGCGGGTCCGAGGAGGGGAAGAACGTCGGGGCGGCGCTTCGGGGCTTCTCCGGTCGCGTGTGACGGCGGGGAGGGCGAGGGCGGCACGGCGGAGCTCGTGGACTGCTCGAGGGGACGAGGGGGAGGCGATGGCCGGGGTGGTGTTCGTCGGCGGCGGCGATAGTGCTCGGGTTCGGGAGAGAGAGGGAGAGAGACGAGCTCGGGGAGAGAGTGAGATCCAGGGAGAGGAGGGGAAAGAGAGAGGGAGCGTGGGGCGGCGTCGTGGGGTCGCTAGGAGGGCCGTGAAGCAGGAGGTGGCGTCGGGGCTCTCGGGCGCGCGCCACGCCTCGCCTCTGCCTACTGGCAGAGGAAGACGACGAGCGGCGAGGGGGTTTGCGGTGGTGGGCTGGGCCACCAGCTGGGCCAGCGATGGGGGGGGCAAAGCTGGGCCGGTTCGTGGCGCCAGGTAAGCTGGGCTTCTCTCTCTCTCTCTCTTTTTTTATTTACTATTTTCTATTTTTGTTCTGTTTTATTTAATTGGCACTGAATTTTAATTCAAACAGAATTTGAAAACGGTGCCTAAACTTCCCTGGATATTTTTAAGTCACCTAATGGACTTCTCCACACATAATAAAAATATCTCAGGTCATTTGAAAATATATTCATTATATATTATTAATATAACTCCAAATTCAAATAAAATATTGATTTAAAATCAGAGCCCAATAATTCCTTAGAAATGTCCCAAAATTTTGGTTTGATTTATAACTCTTGCCAAAATTGTCAGAGCTATTTCTAGGGCATTTTGGATTTACTGATTGCAATTTTAGGGTTTCTTGCCCCTCTTTTATTTAAGTTTTGAGGCTTCTGAATTCCTCAGTTCAAATTTTCAGAATTTAAACATGATGCACACCTGAAGCTAACCTAGAGCAATGCCTGAAGCTAGGGATGTGACATGATTTTCCCATGACCGACTCAAATGGCTGATGCACAGGAAGAGTAGATGAATGTATAAACATTGTTGACAAATGGAATGCATTATGCAAAAAAAATATGGCACGATACAATTCACATATACGGTGACTGGCTAAACAGGATGGCAGTGCATGATTCACATATATGATGCCTGGCTAAAGAAGATGGCATTGCATAATTCCCATATACTCCCTCCGTTCCTAAATATTTGTCTTTTTAGAGATTTCAAATGGACTACCACATACGGATGTATATAGACATATTTTAGAGTGTAGATTCACTCATTTTGTTCCGTATGTAGTCACTTCTTGAAATCTCTAAAAAGACAAATATTTAGGAATGGTGGGAGTATGATATAGAAACCAAACAGGTGGCATTCACACAAAGCAAATCTAAACTAAGCTGATGACATGTAAGATGTATAATGTAAGCAATGCAAGGCGCCATATGCATGATATGACCAACATCAGCATGCCAGGTTAGAGCAAACACCTCTGGTGGTAAATAGGCGTGGTCGGCTCCTTCTGAATCTCCATCTGAACAATTATCTTCCTCTGGAATACAATCTGGAAATGCAGGAGAGGGGGGGGGGCACTTCGCCCACCATGGAGCAGCGTCTTCATGACATTATATTCACACGCAACGGTCTTCTCTTTTTATCTACATGTTCAGTACGATTGTGTACAATATCTGACATGCATAATAAAAAAATAGTTAGCTTTTGTAAGGCCTAAGGGGTGCATGCAAAAATCAAGACTGATGGTAGCAAATGAGTGGATGGATCCAAAGCTAATGATAGCAGGTAGATTATAGCTTCAGTTTAAAAAGGTAGACAATGGATCATCTATTGTTTGTTTCCCACCCAACATGAACCACATAGAAGACCCCAGATGAACCAGATAGTAGACAGATACTATTTGTTGCTTGCTCGATATGAGACCCATGGGCAATTCAAAACTCAAGATTGAACGATAAAGTAGCAGGTAATAATAACTGATGTATAACATAAGCAAACACGAAAGGCCGCGACCTCTCTTCTGGAACTGTGTAGTCCTCAGGTTCATCTGCTCAGTCGATGATGGTAATGCAGTTGGCGTGGCTGCCGGCAACGGGGAAGATGATCTGAGGTGGCCAAAGAAAGTCTGCATGGGGGATCTCTGCTGCAGTGAACGCTTTTGTCGATGGTGCACCTCAGGTGGGGTGGATGACGGCACGGCAGGAGCAGGACATAACACACAGAGTTTTCTTTGACGCAAATCTGAAAATGAAGTAAATCTGTAAGGGCTCCTTAGAATTGGAGGATTCTATAAACGCAGGGACAGGAAAAACACAGGAATAGGATAGGAATGCACGTGCAAAACAGAGCATTGGAAACATAGGATTTCAGTCAACCTGGGTGTTTGGCTCACATGAATTGGAAGAACAGAGGAATGGAGAAACAAAGTGATGCGACGGGTGTACAACCTCTTTGGCATAGCCTTGTGGAACTCAGCATCATTGGGTTGGACGTGGAGGATGGTGATGATGCTGGTGTGACTGTCGGAGGCGGGGAAGAAGATCTAAGGCCTCTGGAAACGGCACCGAGGGTACTGCTCCCCTGTGATGGACGGTTCCGCCGTTGGAGCAGCTCCGCTAAGGTGTCCGGCGACGAGGCTGAAGCATGACAAGACACACAACATTAATCTGAAGTGGGACCCTAATATCATCTCCAATAGATGATGTAAAATACATCACCAAAAAGTGCTAGATGTAAAAAGCATCAGCCACGCCACGGCCGCTCCAACAGATGCTGTAAGTACTGTTCACTCTAAACTTAACTGAAGAAAATGAACTTCACAATCGAAACTGAATTTTACTGTCGGAACTGATTGAACTAGTAACAGAGCATTGCAATAGATGTTTAGGGCGTTCGAGCACTAATAGCAGAGAAGCAGTGATCTAAATTAGCAGACGCTCGAGCAGGGAACGCACTAGCAGAGAGCAAGTCGTGCAGTAGCACCGCGAGCGAGTGCTAAAGCAGCAACTCCTGTAGCTGCCGGAGGTCGTGCAGCAGCAGCAGCGCAAGCGAGAGCAAGAGCAGAGCAGCAGCACGAACAAAAGCAGGAGCAGTGCAGCAGCGCGACCGACAGCAAGAACAGAGCCGCGGCGCGAGCGAGAGCCGGAGCAGCTGCAGCTAGTGCCATTGTGGAAGTCGCTGCCGAGGAAGCAACGACATTGGGAGAGACGCCGTGGATGATGTGGCCGGCGACGGCGCCGTCGATGGAGATGCCATGTCTGCTCGGTATCGAGCACCAGCAGGCCCGTGAGATCAAATAAAAGATAAAATGCAGCAGTGAGTGAAGAACCTCCGTGCTGGCGTCGAGTTGGCGTCGGCTTCATCGGAGGAATTGGTGAGGGTGCTGCCGTTCCGATGGGGCAGTTCAAGACGGTGCTGTGGGGATTGAAGTGGCGCGATAGACGAGGCGAACGTCGGGGCAGCTCCTTGGAGGTGGAGGACGGGGCGGCTGATCCCGCGGGACGACGAGATCGACAACGGATCCTCATCCGGTGCGGTGGATTAGGGACGGCGAGTTGTTGCAGTGGACGATGTAGTCGGGGAAGAGTCTCCGGCTGGGGGGCGGTCGGGAGGCTGACGGAGGAGCGTGGGGTTTCATGGGTTTTGGCGGCCTTGGTGTACGAATGGGGGGCGAAGGAGGGGGGGGAGCCAAGCGTAGGGACGCGCTTGTCCGAAATGTAGAGTAAGTTACTAGCGTACCCCCACCGGTTTTACCACCGCGACGTGGAGCTTCATTTCCGGCTGAGGGGTAGAAGGGTGATTTCACGTGTCTGGGCTGCGGGAGCGATTTTGGATGAGGAGGGAGTTCTCGCGCGCGTCCAAATTTCAGGATAACAAGGCGCGACGCGGGTTGAAGAAGCGGGAGTTTCAAAGCAGGTGAGACAAAAGATACTCGAGCATGAAAATTTCGGGATAACAAGGTGCGGATTCCTTGTTCGGCAGAACAAACTTAATGTGTAAAAAAACAATTCATACAAGACACAAGAGAGTCATGTCCCCTTTTACTATATTGCTATAGATGCCATTGAAAAAACTACAAGAAAAATGTAAAAAAATCGGGAGAACAAGATTACCCTTCACAGTACCAAATCGATTCGCACTCCCCTCAACAACAAAAAAAAAATCAATTCCCACCAAAGAAAGAGTAATGTCCCTTTTTATATGATTACAGATGCCATGATCTCGAATTTCAATTTTTGAATCCGTGTTATGTTGAATTCGAATATATCATTAGGTGACCTTGCGGTTTATAATTGATGTAGTCGTACATTTTGATCTTCCATCATATATGAACATTTTACTCCACCATGTGAACATATATATTGTCGTCTACCATCTGGACTAATTTTAAATCAATTTTCCTTATTTGAATACGATTGTTGTCAAGTTATACAATAATTTAAATATTATCTTGATAACAAAAAGACATGCATATAGCAGTAATCATATTTCACTATGAACTACATGTACCATACACTCTCCAATTCAAATATTTGTATCCATTTTATGTTGAATTCAAATCATAGTACATTATTGGTCTAAGTAGCGAGATGTTCGGGATAATCTAAACCCTGTTTTCATACGTATAATTTTTGGCTGAATTGGGACAAGTGTTGGTATAAGCCTCTTGCAAAACCGAAGATTCTCTCAACAAGCCTCGTGGTTCCGAGAGGGAACGTGTCACCTTTGTGTGCGAAACGATATACGCTGCCTCCCCCCTGATTTTATTTATAGAGGCAACATAGAACTATGTGAGTGCCCTGTTAAATTTTGGAATTATTTCGGGTTCATTTGGCCTTTTTATACATTAATTGAGTTTCCGGACTTTTAATGTGCATAATCTAAATATCAATTGCATGCACATGCTCCGGTGCACCAAAGTGGGTTGAAAAATCACATGTGTGTCCTTGGTTGAATTTCTAGGTCCCATGGAAGAAATGAGAATGAAATTCAAACATCTGGGCGTCATGACTCTGTCAAGAACATCGAGAAACTTAGATTTTAAATTCATGTAAATCGAAAACTCGGCTGGAAATCATGAAACTTGGCATGGTGTCATGTCATGGCACTAACATGTTGTGGTAAAAAATTGGGCCGATTTGGAAGCTCGTGGTTCTAAGAGGGAACGTGCCACCTTTGAGTGTGAAACGATATACGCTGCCCTCCCCCCCCCCGCCCCGCCCTTGAGTTTCTTAACAAAGGCAACATAGAACTACATTAGTGCCCTGTTAAATGTTGGAATTATTCCGGGTTCGTTTGTCGTTTTTTATACATTAATTGAGTTTCTGGTCATTTAATGTGCATAAGTCAAATTTGAACTACAAGCACATGCTCTCGTGCACCAAAGTTGGTTGAAAAATCACATTTGTGTCCTTGGGTGAATTTCTAGGTCTCATGCAAGAAATGAGAATAAAATTAAAACATCTGGGCATCATGGCTCGAGCGAGAACATTAAGAAACTTGGTTTTAAAATTCTTGTAAATCCAAAACACGTCTGAAAATCATGAAACTTGGCATGGATATCATGTCATGGTACTACCATGTTGTGGTAAAAAAATGGTCGAATAGGAACAAATTTTTGTATAAGCTTCTTGCAAACCGAAGCTTCTCTCAAGAAGGCTCATGGTTCTGAGAGTGAACGTGCCACCTTTGAGTGCGAAACGATATACGTTGTCCCACTTGAGTTTATTTACAAAGGCAACATAGAACTACATGAGTGTCCTGTTAAATTTTGGAATTATTCCAGCTTCGTTTGGCCTTATTTACACATTAATTGAGTTTTTGGTCATTTAATGTGCATAATTCAAATTTGAACTACAAGCATGTTCTCCTGTGCACCAAAGTTGGTTGAAAAATCACATTTGTGTCCTCGGGTGAATTTCTACTCCCTCCTTCTATCTATATAGGTCCTAATGCGTTTTTTGAGGCTAACTTTGACCAAACCTTAGAGCAATAATATATGACATGCAACTTACACAAAGCATACCTTCAAATTTGTATGTCAAAGGAGCTTCCAATAATATAATTTTCATAGTATACTTCTCATGTGCTATTAATCTTGTCAATAGTCAAAGGCTGTCTTGAAAAACATATTAGGCCCTATATAGATGGAAGGAGGGAGTAGGTCCCATGCAAAAAATGAGAATAAGATTCAAACATCTGGGCATCGTGGCTCGGTCGAGAACATTGAGAAACTTGGTTTTAAAATCATGAAACTTGGCATGGTGTCATGTCATGGTAGTACCATGCCGTGGTAAAAAAAATTGGCCGAATAGGAACAAATTTTGGTATAAGCTTCTTGCAAATCGGAGCTTCTCTCAAGAAGGCTCGTGGTTCTGGGAGGGAACGTGTCACCTTTGTGTGCATAATTCAAATTTGAAATACAAGCACATGTTCCAGTGCACCAAAGTTGGTTGAAAAATCACATGTGTGTCCTCGGGTAAATTTCTAGGTTCCATGGAAGAAATGGGAATGAAATTCAAAATTCTGGGCGTCGTGGCTGGGTTGGAAACATTGAGAAACTTAGTTTTTTAATTCCTGTAAATCCAAAACACGCATGAAAATAATGAAACTTGGCTTGGTGCCATGACATGGCACCAACATGCTGTGGTAAATTTGCAGTCCGATTTGCGAAGGAGCACACATTAACAATCAACAAAGTCATTTTGTAACAAGTGTTGTCACGTTACAATCGGAAACGCAAGTATTATTAAAACCGTGGACGTTCTACTTAGTAGTACCATTTACATGCCGCCATGCATCCCCATTTTTTATTATCTAGGAGGTGTCGTGCAGGGTAGCTATTTGAGTACGATAGGCGTGCGATCAGACCCCTGCGCGTGCTTATTGAGAGGAGAGCCCTTTGACCTCCATCGACCGTCCACCTCTCTCCCAAGGTCTCCATTAATGGCGCCTGAGCCTCTGTTTAATGGTGTGGCTATGTCTCACTCGACTGAGATTTAAGAGAGAAAAAAGAAAATCTGAAAGCACGGATCTTGATGTAAGATCCGACGGACCTATATAGCATCTACTGCGACTTATAGAAAGACTGAAAACCACCGCAATTCACAAGAAGTTCAGGACAACTCTAGCCTAACACGAAGGACTGAAAGCTACCAGATTGAAATCGCAACATCCCAAGAGGCCAACAAAGGCCAAACATCCGTGCTAGAACCCAACATTTCACAACCGACGACACAATCCACATCCTAAACCGATTATTACAACAAAAGAAAGCAGGAAATTGCAGGAAGCCCAGCAGCAACTAGAAGAACAGCAACGCCAGGGTCGCCACAGCAAGAGTTTTCTTCATTCCAGCCTCGCAACATTGATCTTCCACAGAAAGATAAGGACAATTAGTTGTCTTACATAATTAGAAAGATAATTAAAAAAGCCACATGCGGCTACGCCCGAAATACACAAGGGCAAAAGAAGAAGGAAGACAAGGATCTGGCTCGCTGATCTGTACTTTCTTGATGCGTTACTGCAGGCCGTGGGAACTAGTCTCTGCAGCGAGCATTGATGAGCTCTTTCGTGTCCTCAAGATGCTGCTTGAGAACATCCACGGATTCCTCCACCAGCCTTTGGCGCTTGTTACGGAGCATGTCATTCTTGTCCATAAGTTTCTTGACGACGATGCCGGTCCTCTTCAACAAGGCACTGGTCTCCTCCTGCTGGTCTGCACTTCGGACGATCTTCTCCCTCAACAGGTCGCGCTCGGCCCGGAGCCTCTCATTGCCCTCCCTTAGTTGTCGGATGACGCCGGTACCCTATTCAAACGAGGCTTTCACGTCATCCTGCAACCTCACCAAGCCGGAGATCTGATCCATCTGGCTATGGACGATCGCATGCATGCGCCTGTAATAGTCATCGCCTGCCCGCGAGAAATTTTTCCAGGCCGCCGCGGTGCGGCGGGACATCTCTGCTGCATTCGTGGCGCGGCGGGACATCTCTGATGCTTCCGCGGCGCGGCCGGACCAGTCTGCTGCATTGACGATGCGGCGGGACCTCTGTGCTACTACTTCCGCACGGTGGGACATGTCGGCTGCTCTCACAGCGAGGCAGGACATCTCTCGTGCTTCCGCTTCCATGCTCGCCTCTCCCTGGTGGCAATCTCTTGACCCAGAACTCACGCTGGCCATGGCAGACGCAAGGGAAGGATGCTGAATGACTTGTTTGTTTTTGTGGATGAGGAGTTGAGGAGGAATGTGCAGTCATCTTGGCATACTAGTATTTATAACCGAGTACTAATACGCTCCTAAGTGGGAAACCGTTTAGGATGTGATCAGTGTGAATAGGTTTGGAATTCAATATAGCGTGGTACTAATACACTCCTAAGTGGGAAACCGTTTAGGTTGTGATCGGTGTGAACAGGTTTGCAATTCAATATAGCATGGAGTAATTTGGAATGTGATGAGACACAAGCTCAAAATAATGACGTTCTAGTTTCGAAGTGTGGTACTATTCCTGGATGGAGTACTTCTTTTTCTACTCCCTCCTTTCCGGTTTTATAGGGCTTATCTCAAAATTTTAGTTTTTCCATTTTATAAGGCTCAGTTTGGTTGTTCCCCAACACATGTTCAGATTCCAAGGTGCATTAAATCATTGCAAGAAAGTATTAAGAGAAAACTGACCAATGCATGTAGTTTATGCATGCATGCATTGCAATTAATGCATTGATAAACATAATTTTTTGAGAAAAACAAGAGCATTAATTATGTGCTTTTGCGGACTACAAGAAATATTCCACCACTCACCATCTTGGTTGGTGAGATTTTTGAATTAAGTCCTATAAACCGGAGAGTACTGCTGTGTACGTGCAATAACTGGCACCGTCGTATACATATCTTACGGTTAATGGGGCGTTCGACAGGAATAGCTGCGTGGCGAGCTCTAGGCTAGTCCTTTTTTTCAGACGCATTAAACCTATCTCTCGGGACTTCTTGCACGCACAATCGTGCCACCCACAAAAACTTGTACTCTGAGTTTAGTAGTACGTTATACAGGAAGAGAAGAGGTGCACGCATGCACTCGTCCTCTCACACACGCGTCTGTGTTTTCTCGAAAAGGAGGATGATGACCCCCGGCCTCTGCATCTGGGAGTCACACACGCATCTGTAGCTACGAATTGTAGTGTTCTCAATCATCCGATTGGCTCTATCATGGATGTACCTATATACTAAAACATGTCTAGATACATCCATATTTTGACAAATGGAAGGCATGTATTGTGGAACGGAGGGAGTGCTTGTCATCAAAATGGATAAAAAGGGACGCATGTAGAACTAAAATACGTCTGCATACATCTCCTTTTATCCATTTTGATGACAAGTAGTACTTCTTACCCAGAGGAACTTTATATCCAACAGACACAAAATATCCGTTCGACTGTTGGAAATTACTAATCTGATGTCGAAGTAATTGCTGCATCGCCACCAAAACCCACCATTTCTTAAGCTAAAGTAGACCAAGGTAATCCATATATTAGCATATTACTAAGATAAATAGAAGGCACTATCGAAACATTTAGGACGTGAGCTTGTCAATCTGAATGTGGAGGGACACAAGCTTTGCCCCGGCCAGCAGCTTGCGCGAAACTGTCAAGAAGGTCAGCTCCTGCACATCGACGTTGCCGGGATCCTTGCTGCTTGTCACCTCCATTTCCACCTTGACGGCGTTGGTCGTGCCTTTGGGCTCCCCCGGCGGGCCGTTCGCCCACAGCTTGGCCAAGTAGTGCGGTAGTGGGGACGCCCCCGCTCTGATGCAGACGACCGACACGGCGATAGGCGCGCCAATGTTCAGCACGCCGCCGACCAAGAAAACGCGCGGCAGTCCTCCTCCGCGAACAGCAAGAGCCGTGGCTCCAACGGTGGCACTTGCATCTCGAGCACCTTGCCGTACTGGATCATGTGCACGGGCATGGGATGCGCGGTGCTGATGTGGTGGTAGAGCGCCGGCGGCGGGCCTTCATAGCCGCAGACGGGCACGGGGCATTTGCAGCGCGCGAGCGGACACACGCTCTGGTGATCAGCGAGAGCTTGTGGTAAGTGACGTAGAGCCCACAGCCTTCATGCAGGCACTCCACCCTCACCGATGAAAGGACGGAGTCCACCGCCGTGTTCCGCACGTCGAAACCACCGCTGCGCTCGCACTTTTGGCACTGCGGCTGGTTCCCGGGGTGCTCGACGCGGCAGTCCGCGCAGGCCAGGTGCCCTCCCTTGCACTGCAGAAATCAATCGAACAACACATCAAACAAGAAACCTGCACCTTGCTCAATTAGCCGAACAAACGAGGTGTATTCGAACCTCATACACTGGAGGCGTCAAGGGGCGGAGGCACAAGGGGCAGTGGAGCACGGTGAGGTCCATCGAGACCTTAGAGAGATCCATCATCGGGTCCTGTTCCTGTTCGGTCTGCATGATCTCGCCCTCCTCGTGCACAACCATCTCTCTACTTGGGCCGGGGTATAACAAAGCTTTACCGTCACATATTTTATACTCCCTCCGTTCCTAAATGTAAGTCTTTATAGAGATTTCACTAGGTGGACTACATACGGAGCAAAATGAACGAATGCACACTTAAAATGCATCTATATACATCCGTATGTAATTCATAAGGCTGGTCATATTGGGAGTAACATAGGTAGTAACTTAGATGCCACATAAGCAAAAATGATGAGGTGGCAAGTAGTTAATAAGGAGAGAGGAAAATAGAGTAACATAATATGTTACCATCACATAGCGCTTCCCAATGCAAAATGAGTCTACAAAGTAATAAACGAAGAAATCTATATTACCACATATATGATACTACCCACTATGAAGGTAGTAACATAGACTAGTAACATATGCATGTTACTAGTCTAAGTTACTCTCCACTATGACCAGCCTAATGGAATCCCTACAAAGACTTATATTTAGGAACGGAGGGAGTACTACTTCAAGGTGCATTAAATCAACACATGCAAGTATCAAAAGAATAGTCACGGCATGCATGCATGCGTTGTAATTAATGCATCGGTAAACGCAAATTATTGAAATATATCGAGTGCAGTGCTTTGATGTGTCGCGTCAACTCGTACATCAACGAGAAGTTTGATTATCCTCATCCTCGCGGACTTAACTGCACCTGCCTTTGGCTGTATGACAGGTTGGCCACACACCTATCAAGCCCACCTGTCATACACACAAAGGCGTGAGCGTGCCGCCCTCGCCCATGAGCGTGGTGGCTGGTAAGACTAGGAGAAGCTTTCACTACATGCAGCAGTTCAATCGGTGTCAGATGGCCCGAAGCGTACTATAGTACTCCTCCAATGCAGTAGTACTCCATCATTGTTCGACTTCCCAAAGAGGCGAAGAGCCAAGCGGAGCCCGGACGCTCGCGTGGAAGTTTCATGGGTAGAGTAGTCTAGGATAGCGTGTACCATGCATGTAAGCTCAAAATCATTGGGGTCGGCTCCACGCTATGTGGCCGTCTCGAAGTTTTTTTTAAAAAATAGTCTTCTGGCCCTACTTGTCACCCTGGTGATTGTAGTTTGCACGCTCATCTGGGCAACACAGGAATATATATTTTAATTTGTTTTTTTACTAAAAGGGGGGACTCCCCGGCCTCTGCATCAGAACGATGCATACGGCCACATATATTTTAATTTGTGGTGGGTAAATGTTGGAGGTTGCAGCAAATATATTGTACACCGCGGGTCTTTCAACTAAGTTTAGAGGCAAGCATGTGGGGCCAGTGCTATGATGTGTCGCGTCAACTCATACAACGAGGAGAAGCTTGATTTTACTACACGCCTTCTCCCTCACCCATGCGCGCGGTTGCTCGCAAACGAGGACAGGCTTTTGCTTAGTAGTACTTCTACAAGAAGCTATTCGTCTCGCTCGCGGTGGATGGACATGCAACAGTGGATTCGACACTGTAGAAGCAGTAGTAGTAACATCATTGTTCGTCTTCTCAAAGAGCCGAAGAGCCAAGTGCAAACCGAACGTTGCAGTTGCGAACATTGGAGCACGCATATAGCCAGGCTATTGCATGAGACAAAATTGCTACATGAGCCCACTATTGTACTAGTACGTACAACTACTTGCTAGTATAGCCCTGTAAACCAGAAAGGAGTATTTGCACTTCTAGAGATTTCAACAAGTGACTAGACTACACCGAGACGGAGCACATATGGAGCAAAATGAGTGAATCTGCACCGTAAATAAATACGTACTAGTTCTATCGTTTTCCTCTCTGAGGTGCACAACTGACTAGTCTATTTTTGACACGCATTTACATTTTTTTGACACAGTACAGATGCAAGCGCTCATATACACGCGCGTACACTCACCCCTATGAACGCACACATGCACGGCACTATCATCTTGAAATTTATGAAGTCACCATAGGCACCTCGTCGTTGACGGGTCCATAGGTGCTTGAATGCCAAGGAGGAAGAGGGTAGCGGTTCCCGAGACGTTGAACGGTCAATGATGGATCCTCAATTACATGTAGAGGGAATTAATTAGAGAAGCAGAATAGAGCCAGCATGATGTGAATGCAATAGAGTTTGGACTCTCATATAATAAAGGCGCCCCACCACTCCAATCCATCTACTCCCAAGTCTCTGCGCAACACTACTCACTCCAATCCAAGACCAAGTGACCAGAAGCCACAAGCACCTATGGAGGCGATGGACGCAAGCGGCAGTCGGCTGTGCCAAATCATCCAAGGCACCGGCCTGCGGCCCTGCACCGCGCAGCGTTTACAGACGGTGCTGGCGACCGCAGGCATCGTAGCCCTAGCCGACGCCGGCTTCGCCTCTCGCATGGAAGACATGATGGTCAGCTCCATCCGCAAGTTCACCACCATCAAGAAGAGCGCGGACGACCTTGCCGTACTGCTCCAGCCCGCACGCCCAGGCTCCTCATTGCCTGCCACCCTCATCGGCCTACATGGTGACGAACTCTTTCAAGCCCTGGTGGCCCTGCAGGTGCCGGAGGTCGCGACGAACAATGTGCACCTCGAGGCTGCGCTCTCCGTGCGGTGCCTCGCCATGCAAGAAACCTTCGACCTGCACATCCACGTCTACAAGGAAATCGTCTACATAGGCCACTACAAGGCAAGCATGGACAGAAAGACGTTGGACTTCTTCCAGTGGCTGGAATCTTTGGACGCCATTGTTCAGAAGCACGTCGACCTGGCCATGAAAGCCACTGCTACTTAGGCGTCGATCGGTGGGCCGGCGCCCTGAGTCGAGGAGGTGGACGCCGTCGATGGATGCATCTCTTCTTCTTGCCTCCTGTAACCAGCACTGCATCACCTCGTGGCCCTAATGTTTTATTAGTATAGTACTCCCTCCGTTCCCAAATATAAGTCTTTCTAAAGATTCCAGCAAGTGACTACTACATACGGAGCAAAATGAGTGAATCTACACTCTAAACTATGTCTACATACATCTGTATGTTGTATTCCATTTGAACTAGTATCTAAAAAGGCTTATATTTATGAATGGAGGGAGTATATGGCATTTTTATTCTAGTCGTAACGTTTTCACTGTGAGGTGGGGCCGCAGTTGAGCAAACCCACTCCGCCCACCGGGCGTCGGCCGAGTTTAGAATTAGAAGAGAGAAACGAGGGAGGAAAGCTAGCTGTAGCACGGACGCTGTTGTCAGATGGGACTCGTGTTTATAGAATAGGAATACTGAGCACTCATGCCTCTTTTTTGAGGGAAAAATTAGTCATATGTCTAGTACTACCACTAGTTGGGTGCGTGCGACCTATAGCTGTCATCACTTTAGGTCTCCTTTTCGAACCGCGGCTACGCTTCACAGTACATATTTTTTCACGCATTTATCCTCCTATATGTACTCCTAGGCTATTTCCACGTGCTCCCATTCTCCGACATGTGGGACATAGAGCATCTGGGTCATAGTGCATGCACGACTCGGAGCGTATGTCGGGGTACTTTACATTTCAGACCTCAGACTAGCCACAATGGTGAGTAACATACACTAGTAACAAACACATATCCCTGGACTATGTTACTACCTTCATAGTGGGTAGTAATATAAGTGTGGTAACATGCAAAGCTTCATTTATTAGGTTATAGACTCATATTGCATTGGGACATGTGATGTTACAGTAACTAGCTAAGTTACTATAACCACCTCTCTCCTCATTAAATCATTGCCACATAAGCAAATTTGCTGAGTTGGACTCGATGTTACTGCTAAAGTTATTCCCACTGTGGCTAGTCTCATGAATTACATGCAAACCCCCCGCAGAAGAATAAATAAATGAATGAATTACTACATGAAACCGGATTATTTTCGTGGAAACCGGAGCACGTTCTTTAAATTTTGGACATAACATGTTTATAAAAAATGACCGGACCTAAACCAGTCTAAGGGCCTCTTTGATTTTTCCCGCAAAAAAAGGTCCTCTTTGAATCGCAGGATACTAAAAACATAGGAATGGGGAAAGTATGATGGCAATGAACCGAGACGAGGAGAACTCTAACTCAGTTAGAGGTTAGAGTTAGATTCTAACCCTGAACTAACTCTAAACCAAAGAGGTGTATGGATGGCAGGGTTAGATTGACAATAAATGCTCTATCTCGATCATTTGACTACTTTGGACCCTATTTTTAGTCAGACTAAAATAAGTCCCTTGGATCCAAGCAACCTCTTGGTGTGGTCTGCTCTTTTGTGGCCTCCTCCACTCACAATTGACATAAACGAACCATCTATACAAATCAAGCATGCAAAACATGATAATTTTTACTTTGTCCATACAAATGAGATATCCCACTTAAACATACAAGTAGTCAATCAAGCTTCACAAAATAAAAAAACACTTCATGAAACAAAGAATGAGCTAACTCATCACGGAAGTCATTCACGATAGGGAGGGAGCCCGGAGCCCCTCATGCACCGAGGGGGGAGCTCGCCATCGTTGCTCTGGAGGAAGGCTCTGTAGAGCCCAAGCCCCGGGAACCCCTCCGACGCCGGCCGTTGCGAGTTGAGGTCGACACCGGCATGGGTAGCAGGGCTACTTGGCGCCGACTAGGAACTTAATCTTTGGGCCTCTAGAAATAATGCAAGCCTGTAACTAAAATACCTAGAAAGGTGAACTGAATCTTTGGGCCTCTAGAAATAATGCAAGCCTGAAACTGAAATACCTAGAAAGGTGAACTGAATCTTTGGGCCTCTAGAAATAATGCAAGCCTGAAACTAAAATACCTAGAAAGGTGAACTGAATCTTTGGGCCTCTAGAAATAATGCAAGCTTGAAACTGAAATACCTAGAAAGGTGAACTAATTCTTTGAGCCTCTAGAAATAATGCAAGCCTAAACCTGAAATACCTAGAAAGGTGAACTGAATCTTTGGGCCTCTACAAATAATGCAAGCCTGAAATTGAAATACCCAGAAAGGTGCACTGAATCTTTGGGCCTCTACAAATAATGCAAGCCTGAAATTGAAATACCTAGAAAGGTGACCTAAATATTTGGGCGTCTAGAAAGATTTATTACCTCCTCAAGCAGCATCAAACAATTCCATGCGTGCACCACAAATCTATAGCAAGTTTGACCAGGATCTACTTTTCCAAATTAGAATTAGCGCTAGACCAAGCAAGATAAATGATATGGCCATGAGACAGAGAAGGAACGAACAAACTCACCCCTCTCGCGACCTCCCTGGTAGATGCGCCGTCACCGCGCACGACAGAGGGAGAAAAATGACTGGTGAAGGGGGAGCGGGGCGACCTTCGAAGGTCGGAGGGAGAGGGCGGCCGGAGTAGGGTGGCGGAGGCCGGAAGGAGAGGGCGGCCGGAGAGGAGAGAGGGCGAGCGGCGCTTGGGCGGGCGGCCCTCTCTCCAAAGACTTATATTTAGGAACACAAGGAGTAGTATAGTACTAGTATATACCGCATCATTCTTTGCTCCTTCTTACTACTCAGACATGTGGGAGAGCTAGCATCCGGGTCGACGTGTCGTACACCAGATTAGAGCACGGAACGGAAGGGGGGCATCACCCCGGTCCGAGCGCCAGTAATTCATGACTATAGTGAGTGGTCATATCACAAGTCTTTCCAGCAGTAATGCGCCGTCAAATCGCACAGCCCCACTCGCTCACCCTACTCGCCTCTCTGTCAAACCGCCTACCCGAAAACTACCGCGTGTACTGCCCGGGAAAAGCCCCGCCCTCAACTTTTAACTACGTGAAAATAGTTCGAGCTTGTTCGTTCTATATAAATACATTACTTACTGTATGTTTATTCACAAGTAGTAAGTACGAGTCGTAGAGTAGTCACCTTAAATAGAGAGTTTCTTTTCTTGAATGCCATGTACACAAATTGAAACGCTTGTTGTGGAGAGAAAAATGATAATCACTCCACTATATATGGATGCAGGGGCCTGAGCACTTGCTTTACTAGGGTTGCACTCTTCATTCTCTCAACTTCTCCAGATATAGACAAGACAGCGGTAGTGACATTTTCTCTCTGCTCACCGCTGGTCACAGATCCGGCCGGATCCCTTCGGTCGGTGTGTGTAGAGGACTAAAAGGTGCATCGTTCACGCGGTCATCGCCGCCGAGGGAGGAAACCCACAGCTGCCGGAGGGGCCCGATCCTCTGCCCATGCCGTTCTCTCCAACACAGCGCCGGCTCGGGAGGTCCTCCGACCCATCTTCCTCCCTGTCGTATTGTCCGCAGATCCGACCTGCCGCCGCTGACATCCCGACGACCCTCAGGTATAAGTTCTTCGAAAGCGGCCTTGCTCTACTACCCCAGCTCCCCACATGTCCGCATGTGCATCTTTTTCTACTCCCATCAGCTCTTCCAAAGCCACCTAAATTTTTAGTATTATTAGAGGTAAAGCTACTTCATGCGTTCGAATCTAGGGCTTTGTTCAAACAACGAAGAAAGGGGGGAAAGTTGTAACATGACTCTAGGACTTGATTCAAAGAGGAAATAATATGGTGAAAGTAGTAGAGATCGGATACCCAACCGGTCTCATGGTTGAGAAGGGAAATAATGGGAAAACGCAGTACAAACTGGATAAGGAACAGATCTACTATTGGTTGAAAAAAGGATAGTAAGTGGCGGCTGGTGGAAAAGTCAACAGAGTATGTCCAAGATTAGATTTGCTGCCATCACATTGTGAAAGGTCTCCAGAATTAGATTTGCTACCCTCACATAGTAAAAGGTCTCAGGATTAGATTTGCTGCCCTCACATAGTAAAAGGTCTCAAGATTAGATTTGTTGACCTCACATAGTAAAAGGTCTCCAGGATTAGATTTGCTGCCCTCACATAGTAAAAGGTCTCCAGGATTAGATTTGCTTCCCTCACATAGTAAAAGGTCTCCAGGATTAGATTTGCTGCACTCACATAATACAAGGTCTCCAGGATTAGGTTTGCTGCCCTCACATAGCGTGAACAAGCTCAGCATCACCACTTTATGCCTCCTTGTAGGTACATTGTGCTGATGCGTCCACTGTCGCATGTCCTTATAGCAACCTTTTGCTGTTGTTAATGTAAGGGCGCATGTAAAATGAAGCGATCACACTGTTACCTTAGGGACATGTCTAACCAGTGTTATTGTTAATCTAATGCCTCCAGTGCTAAGATGCAATTAAACTATGTTACAAATGGCACTCCTGCTGTTTTCCCCAGTATGATAAGTAAGTTGCTCCTTTACGCTACTGAGTGTCCTAGTGTCCCCACGGTCCCATGCCCTTAAACCAACTCTTTAGCTGTTGTTGATTTACTGTGTCTGGTAAACAAGCAATGCCACCATTAAAGTAATCCCATATTTGAGGAATCTCATTGTTGATCGTAATGCTTCTGGTAACATGAAGCATTGCTAACGTTTTAAAATTTCTACTGTCCTTGCGTGATTGCCATGAACATAATTAAGATGCTTCTTTTCATTTTGTATATGTTTCGTATATTCTTATTGACCAACAATTGTTTGCTTTCTATCATTTTGTGCAGATAGGGATATCCATTTCACCTTGTTGCTATTGTGACCTTTTGGTGAACTGCACAAAACACTTTTTTTGGAATGAGTGTCTTGTGCAGTTCAACTAAAATGTCACATGGGCAACATCTCTCAATTTTGGTGGAACTGCACAAAAAGGTGATTGGAGTTTCCAAAACATTCGTCAAGTTCTGCTGGTAATCTCGTGCAACATTTTATTAGCCTTTGCAAGATGGAGCCGTCACTGTCACCACAATGGCACTTTATTTTAGTGGAACTACACAAAAGGATAAGAAAATTATAGTTGCACCTTACATGAGCTGGACAGCCAACCTTAATGTTCCTCAATTTTAGTGCAACTACTAAAGAAGAACCTGCCAGCTCACAAGAGCAAGTACTTCTTGCTAGCTGAATGATGCAATCTTTGTTTCATTTCAGGTGAACTGCAGAAAAAGGCGCATGAATTGAATCATGGAAATCCTAGTGGAGCTGGAGGTTGAGTTCAAGGAGGCCGCTATTAAAGTGAAATCATGCTCTCTTGTCTTCTTGTTTGTGTTGTGCAAACATGCTATGCAAACAGGAATACTCAACTACAGATGTTGTGACGGTCAAGAGCATTCGCCAAGTTCTTCGATTGTATGACATGGCTAGCCAAGATGGATTTAATCCCGATATTCACTTTATCAAAAGTCTCTAATGGGTTGGTTCTGAATCTTGCAAGCTGGGAATCAATGAGATGTGTAGGCATCTTTGTTGTAATTGTTATTTGAATCTTATTTGTTGGTTCTGAATCTTGCAAGCTGGGAATCAATGAGATGTGTAGGCATCTTTGTTGTACTTATTATTTGGATCTTATTTGTTGGTTCTGAATCTTGCAAGTTGGGAATCAATGAGATGTGTAGGCATCTTTGTTGTACTTATTATTTGGATCTTATTTGTTGGTTGTGAATCTTGCAAGCTGGGAAACACGGCATGACGATGCAGAGGACAACAACCATAACAAACAGTTCAAACTTGGTAGTATTATCTTTGTGAAAGTGCGAAAAATGTGTTGATCGTGTGCATCCTGAGAATAATAATTCTAATATTTATGCATCTTGATCCCGAGGCACTGATAGAACGAGCCAATGCATTGCTTGTTTTAAGTATAAATTTATATTAAAGCTAATTAAATTTAAGTAAAGTGACCACTAACTCCTGTTATTACAGTACCAATACAGACCCGCTCGTGAACCGACGTGTGGCCAGAGTAGGTTTCTTAATGGAGGCGTTTGAATGCGCCGAGGGTGCATCTTCTGCCGGGCGTGCAGCGGACGAGGGAGGGGTAGTAACTGTTGTCACCTGTACACACTCAGCTTACTGTTGAATCCAGTTCCCCAAGAGCTGAAAAACAAACTGTTGCCGCCGCCAACACACTCGTTCACTCAAAGAGACTCCAATGGAGATCCGAGGGGTGAGCCTGCTGGATATGGACTTCGGCAAGGAGTTAGTTCGCCATTCAGTCCTATGGCTGCACCAAGTTGAATATGATGTACACCAACGATACGGACTCGGTGAAGCTCTGCCTCCCCTCAGTCCTATGGCTACACCAGGTTCGAGAGCATTCGCCCGTCTCATCGGCAGCACCGACTGCACCTTCGCTACGGTGGAGAGAAGGAAGAACGCGACGATTCAGCCATCTGGTGCAACAAGCTTGTCGACATCTAGAAGCAATACAAGGTCATCAGCAACGGGTAGGAGAAGGACTCCGTGGTTGACCTCCCTGAGACCATCATCGACCCCTGATACGCCAACATGAAAGAAGACGACCTGAACACGTGGGAGGTACCTCTGAATCTAGCCTACATAACCTACGCGGCCAAGGACGCATACGCATGCTACGACGTGTACAGGCAGATCTTGGACATGAGGGTGTGTCTGCTTCCCGTAATCGACGAGTACACGGACAGCCGCAGCGCCATGATCAAGCGTGCTAGGAAGGTCTAGATGTTGTACTTTATCTGTTTATAAGCACCTTTATCATCTGAGTGTTTCATGCATTAGCCTATGTGTCGTAATTATCTGTTTTGTCCGAAATATTTCTTTTAAGAACCCATTAACCTGATTGCTTTTTTAGTGGCTATTTGCTTATGTATGTAAACTAGTTCACTTGTCCGTAAAAAACCAGTTCACTTGGCTGCCGTGCTTTGAATCTCCTTCCTCCCAACATATTCCTCTCCTCAGGTGGACCCAGCAGGTCTCTGAATTTTCTCCCACTTTCTTTTTCGATGTAAACTGAGTTTTCTCCCAGTACTTTCCCCTAGAACCAACTCAACTGTCCCACGTCTAGCCTAAAAAATAATAATACCCCACGTACTATTAACTCATCGAACTAAAATGATATTTTATTTCGTAAGTCAAAAGTTCTTACAAAATAATAATAATAATTGTTTATATATAACTTGCCAAGTTAACTCCAAGTGATTGCGTACATAAGCTTGCAAAGATTTTACTGACGTGCAATCATGTGGTTATGTTTTTATAACATTTCTTCGTCTAGCCCAACATGATATTTTCACCCAGCCCAACAAGTCCGTGGATTTCGAGAAAAATGGAAATGGGATTTAAACGGGTTGCATAGATGCTACATCATTGTTTCACCCAGCCCACCAAATGGACTAAAAAACAAATGGACTGGCTGACATGTGGGCCAGTAGGTCGAAGCCTAAGAAGGCGTTGGATTTACATCCAACGGCCAGCATTCTTCTTCAATCTCTCGACTTCTTCCCCGAGCGTTGCCGGAACTGCCTGCTCTAGCCTTTGGCGTCCAGCGGCGTTGTTTTGCGCTCCTCAGCGAAACGCTACCCCGCCGACGGCCAGGCCATCCCTCCACTCCGCACCTCCTGTTATTCTCTACCGAGTGTAGGCCCACCCCGCACCCGAACCAGTCAAGTTTCCCACTCCTCTCAGTCTGCGACTCCACTGCCGCGTCTTCCCCATCTTCGGGTTGTTCTAGTCTGGGGCCTTGCCATCGTCCATCGCCTCGGTGTGCTCGGCGCGACGTGGTCAATATACAGAGTCATTGGAAGAGGACTGTACGTGGAGAGCCTGACGGCTGGGACCCACGAGGTCCATGGTCGCACGCAAGGAAAGTTCCTCCTTATTACGCATTGTACGTGGGAAGGGCTTCTGTATTTCGTGAAAAACAAACTGTTGTCGCCGCCAACGCATCAGCTGCGCCACGGCCGCTCCGACAGATGCTGTAAGTACTGTTCACTCTAAACTTAACCGAAGAAAATGAACTTCATAATCGAAACTGAATTTTACTGTCGGAACTGATTAAACTAGTAACAAAGCATTGCAATAGATGTTTAGGGCGTTCGAGCACTAGTAGCAGAGAAGCAGTGATCTAAATTAGCAGACGTTCGAGCAGGGAACACACTAGCAGAGAGCAAGTCGTGAAGTAGCACCACGAGCGAGTGCTAAAGCAGCAACTCTTGTAGCTGCCGGAGGTCGTGCAGCAGCAGCAGCGCAAGCAAGAGCAAGAGCAGAGCAGCAGCACGAACGAAAGCAGGAGCAGTGCAGCAGCGCGACCGACAGCAAGAACAGAGCCGCGACGCGAGCGAGAGCCGGAGCAGCCACAGCTAGTGCCGTTGTGGAAGTCGCCGCCGAGGAAGCAACGACATGGGGGAGAGATGCCATGGATGATGTGGCCGGTGACGGTGCCGTCGATGGAGATGCCATGTCTGCTCGGTATCGAGCACCAGCAGGCCCCTGAGATCGAATAAAAGATAAAATGCAGCGGTGAGTGAAGAACCTCCTTGCTGGCGTCGAGTTGGCGCCGGCTTCATCGGAGGAATTGGTGAGGGTGTTGCCGTTCCAGTGGGGCAGTTCAAGACGGTGTTGTGGGGATTGAGGTGGCACGATAGACGTGGCGAATGTTGGGGCAGCTCCTTGGAGGTGGAGGACGGGGCGGCTGATCCCGCGGGACGACGAGATCGACAACGGATCCTCATCCGGTGCGGTGGATTAGGGACAGCGAGCTGTTGCGGTGGACGACGTAGTCGGGGAAGAGTCTCCGGCTGGGCGGCGGTCGGGAGGCTAACGGAGGAGCGTGGGGTTTCACAGGTTTTGTCGGCCTTGGTGTACGAATGGGGGGCGAAGGGGGAGGGGGGAGCCAAGCGTATGGACGCGCTTGTCCGAAATGTAGGGTAAGTTACTAGTGTACCCCCACCGGTTTTACCACCGCGACGTGGAACTTCATTTCCGGCTGAGGGGTAGATGGGGGATTTCACGTGTCTGGGCTGCTGGAGCGATTTTGGATGAGGAGGGAGTTCTCGCGCGCGTCCAAATTTCAGGATAACAAGGCGCGACGCGCGCTGAAGAAGCGGGAGTTTCAAAGCAGGTGAGACAAAAGATACTTGAGCTTGAAAATTTCGGGATAACAAGGTGCGGATTCCTTGTTCGGCAGAACAAACTTAATGTGTAAAAAAACAATTCATACAAGACACAAGAGAGTCATGTCCCCTTTTACTATATTTCTATAGATGCCATTGAAAAAACTACAAGAAAAATGTAAAAAAAATCGGGAGAACAAGATTACCCTGCACAGTACCAAATCGATTCGCACTTCCCTCAACAACAAAAAAAAATCAATTCCCACCAAAGAAAGAGTAATGTCCCTTTTTATATGATTACAGATGCCATGATCTCGAATTTCAATTTTTGAATCCATGTTATGTTGAATTTGAATATATCATTAGGTGACCTTGCGGTTTATAATTGATGTAGTCGTACATTTTGATCTTCCATCATATATGAACATTTTACTCCACCATGTGAACATATATATTGTCGTCTACCATCTGGACTAAATTTGAATCAATTTTCCTTATTTGAATACGATTGTTGTCAAGTTATACAATAATTTAAATATTATCTTGATAACAAAAAGACATGCATATAGAAGTAATCATATTTCACTATGAACTACATGTACCATACGCTCTCCAATTCAAATATTTGTATCCATTTTATGTTGAATTCAAATCATAGTACATTATTGGTCTAAGTAGCAAGATGTTCGGGATAATCTAAACACTGTTTTCATACGTATAATTTTTGGCTGAATTGGGACAAGTGTTGGTATAAGCCTCTTGCAAAACCGGAGATTCTCTCAACAAGCCTCGTGGTTCCGAGAGGGAACGTGTCACCTTTGTGTGCGAAACGATATACGCTGCCTCCCCCCTGATTTTATTTATAGAGGCAACATAGAACTATATGAGTGCCGTGTTAAATTTTGGAATTATTTCGGGTTCATTTGGCCTTTTTATACATTAATTGAGTTTCTGGACTTTTAATGTGCATAATCTAAATATGAATTGCATGCACATGCTCCGGTGCACCAAAGTGGGTTGAAAAATCACATGTGTGTCCTTTGTTGAATTTCTAGGTCCCATGGAAGAAATGAGAATGAAATTCAAACATCTGGGCGTCATGACTCTGTCAAGAACATCGAGAAACTTAGATTTTAAATTCATGTAAATTGAAAACTCGGCTGGAAATCATGAAACTTGGCATGGTGTCATGTCATGGCACTAACATGTTGTGGTAAAAAAATTGGGCCGATTTGGAAGCTCGTGGTTCTAAGAGGGAACGTGCCACCTTTGAGTGTGAAACGATATACCCTACCCTCCCCCCTACATTAGTGCCCTGTTAAATTTTGGAATTATTCCGGGTTCGTTTGTAGTTTTTTATACATTAA
The DNA here is from genome assembly GCF_002162155.2 of Triticum dicoccoides. NCBI lineage: Eukaryota > Viridiplantae > Streptophyta > Magnoliopsida > Poales > Poaceae > Triticum > Triticum dicoccoides. The sequence continues at coordinate 246,536,727 of NC_041387.1, read as the reverse complement.
TTGAGTTTCTGGTCATTTAATGTGCATAAGTCAAATTTGATCTACAAGCACATGCTCTCGTGCACCAAAGTTGGTTGAAAAATCACATTTGTGTCCTCGGGTGAATTTCTAGGTCTCATGCAAGAAATGAGAATAAAATTAAAACATCTGGGCATCGTGGCTCGGCCGAGAACATTGAGAAACTTGGTTTTAAAATTCTTGTAAATCCAAAACACGTCTGAAAATCATGAAACTTGGCATGGATGTCATGTCATGGTACTACCATGTTGTGGTAAAAAAAATGGCCCAATAGGAACAAATTTTTGTATAAGCTTCTTGCAAACCGAAGCTTCTCTCAAGAAGGCTCATGGTTCTGAGAGTGAACGTGCCACCTTTGAGTGTGTAACGATATACGTTGTCCCCCTTGAGTTTATTTACAAAAGCAACATAGAACTACATGAGTGTCCTGTTAAATTTTGGAATTATTTCAGCTTTGTTCGGCCTTATTTACACATTAATTGAGTTTTTGGTCATTTAATGTGCATAATTCAAATTTGAACTACAAGCACGTGCTCCCGTGCACCAAAGTTGGTTGAAAAATCACATTTGTGTCCTCGGGTGAATTTCTACTCCCTCCTTCTATCTATAGAGCAATAATATATGACATGCAACTTACACAAAGCATACCTTCAAATTTGTTTGTCAAAGGAGCTTCCAATAATATAATTTTCATAGTATACTTCTCATGTGCTATTAATCTTGTCAATAGTCAAAGGCTGTCTTGAAAAACACATTAGGCCCTATATAGATGGAAGGAGGGAGTAGTTCCCATGCAAAAAATGAGAATAAGATTCAAACATCTGGGCATCGTGGCTCGGTCGAGAACATTGAGAAACTTGGTTTTAAAATCATGAAACTTGGCATGGTGTCATGTCATGGTAGTACCATGCCGTGGTAAAAAAAATTGGCGAATAGGAACAAATTTTGGTATAAGCTTCTTGCAAATCGGAGCTTCTCTCAAGAAGGCTCGTGGTTCTGGGAGGGAACGTGTCACCTTTGTGTGCATAATTCAAATTTGAAATACAAGCACATGTTCCAGTGCACCAAAGTTGGTTGAAAAATCGCATGTGTGTCCTCGGGTAAATTTCTAGGTTCCATGCAAGAAACGGGAATGAAATTCAAAATTCTGGGCGTCGTGGCTGGGTTGGAAACATTGAGAAACTTAGTTTTTTAATTCCTGTAAATCCAAAACACGCATGAAAATAATGAAACTTGGCTTGGTGCCATGACATGGCACCAACATGCTGTGGTAAATTTGCAGTCCGATTTGCGAAGGAGCACACATTAACAATCAACAAAGTCATTTTGTAACAAGTGTTGTCACGTTACAGTCGGAAACACAAGTATTATTAAAACCGTGGGCGTTCTACTTACTAGTACCATTTACGTGCCGCCATGCGTCCCCATCTTTTATTAGCTAGGAGGTGCCGTGCAGGGTAGCTATTTGAGTACGAGAGGCATGCGATCAGACCCCTGCGCGTGCTTATCGAGAGGAGAGCCCTTTGACCTCCATCGGCCGTCCACCTCTCTCCCAAGGTCTCCATTAAGTGCGCCTGAGCCTCTATTTAATGGCGTTGCTATGTCTCACTCGACTGAGATTTAAGAGAGAAAAAAGAAAATCTGAAAGCATGGATCTTGATGTAAGATCCGACGGACTTATATAGCATCTACTGCGACTTATAGCAAGACTGATGAATATATAAGGATTATTATTATTTTTTTATCAAAGAAGGGCTTGCCCCTTCTGATTTTAATTACTGAAAACCACCACAATTCACAAGAAGTTTAGCACAACTCCAGCCTAACATGAAGGACTAAAAGCTACCAGATTGAAATCGCAACATCCAAAGAGGCCAACAAAGGCCAAACATCCGCGCTAGAACCCAACATTTCACAACCGACGACACAATCCACGTCCTAAACCGATTATTACAACAAAAGAAAGCATATACCTGAAGGAAGCCCAGCAGCAACTAGAAGAACAACAATGCCAGGGTCGCCACAGCAAGAGTTTTCTTCATTCCAGCCTCGCAACATTGATCTTCCACAGAAAGATAAGGATAATTAATTGTCTTACATAATTAGAAAGATAATTAAAAAAGCCACATCCGGCTAGGCCCAAAATACACAATGGCAAAAAAAGAAGGAAGACAAGGATCTGGCTCGCTGATCTGTACTTTCTTGATGCGTTGCTGTAGGCCGCGGGAACTAGTCTCCGCGGCGAGCATTGATGAGCTCTTTCGTGTCCTCAAGACGCTACTTGAGAACATCCATGGATTCCTCCACCAGCCTTTGGCGCTTGTTGCGGAGCATGTCATTCTTGTCCATAAGTTTCTTGACAATGACACCGGTCCTCTTCAACAAGGCACTGGTCTCCTCCTGCTGGTCTGCAATTCGGACGAACTTATCCCTCAACAGGTCGCGCTCGGCCCGGAGCCTCTTATTGCCCTCCCTTAGTTGTCGGATGACGCCGGTAGCCTATTCAAACGAGGTTTTCACGTCATCCTACAACCTTGCCAAGCCGGAGATCTGATCCATCTGGCTATGGACGATCGCATGCATGCGCCTGTAACAGTCGTTGCCTGCCCGCGAGAAATTTTTCCAGGCCGCCGCGGTGCGGCGGGAAATCTCTGCTGCATTCGTGGCGTGGCGGGACATCTCTGATGCTTCCGCGGCGCGGCCAGACTGGTCTGTTACATCGACGACGCGGCGGGACCTTTGTGCTACTACTTTTGCGTGGCGGGACATGTCGGCTGCTCTCGCAGCGAGGCAGGACATCTCTCGTGCTTCCGCTTCCATGCTCACCTCTCCCTGGTGGCAATCTCTTGACCCAGAACTCACGCTGGCCATGGCAGACGCAAGGGAAGGATGCTGAATGACTTGTTTGTTTTTGTGGATGAGGAGTTGAGGAGGAATGTGCAGTCATCTTGGCATACTAGTATTTATAACCGAGTACTAATACGCTCCTAAGTGGGAAACCGTTTAGGTTGTGATCGGTGTGAATAGGTTTGGAATTCAATATAGCGTGGTACTAATACGCTCCTAAGTGGGAAACCGTTTAGGTTGTGATCGGTGTGAACAGGTTTGCAATTCAATATAGCATGGAGTAATTTGGAATGTGATGAGACGCAAGCTCAAAATTTATTGACGTTCTAGTTTCGAAGTGCGGCACTATTCCTGGATGGAGTACTTCTTTTTCTACTCCCTCCTTTCCGGTTTTATAGGGATTATCTCAAAATTTTAGTTTTTCAATTTTATAAGGCTCAATTTGGTTGTTCCCCAACACATGTTCAGATTCCAAGGTGCATTAAATCATTGGATGCAAGTATTAAGAGAAAATTGACCAATGCATGTACTTTATGCATGCATGCATTGCAATTAATGCATTGATAAACATAATTTTTTGAGAAAAACAAGAGCATTAATTAGGTGCTTTTGCAAACTACAAAAAATATTCCACCACTCACCATCTTGGTTGGTGAGATTCTTGAATTAAGTCCTATAAACCAGAGAGTACTGCTGTGTACGTGCAATAACTGGCACCGTCGTATACATATCTTACGGTTAATGGGGCGTTCGACAGGAATAGCTGCGTGGCGAGCTATAGGCTAGTCCTTTTTTCAGACGCATTAAACCTATCTCTCGGGACTTCTTGCACGCACAATCGTGCCACCCACAAAAACTTGTACTCTGAGTTTAGTAGTACGTTATACAGGAAGAGAAGAGGTGCACGCATGCACTCGTCCTCTCACACACGCGTCTGTGTTTTCTCGAAAAGGAGGATGATGACCCCCGGCCTCTGCATCTGGGAGTCACACATGCATCTGTAGCTATGAATTGTAGTGTTCTCAACCGTCCGATTGGCTCTATCATGGATGTACCTATATACTAAAACATGTCTAGATACATCCATATTTTGACAAATGGAAGGCATGTATTGTGGAACGGAGGGAGTGCTTGTCCTCAAAATGGATAAAAAGGGACGCATCTAGAACTAAAATACGTCTACATACATCTCCTTTTATCCATTTTGATGACAAGTAGTACTTCTTACCGAGAGGAACTTTATATCCAACAGACACAAAATATCCGTTCGACTGTTGGAAATTACTGATCTAATGTTGAAGTAATTGATGCATCGCCACCAAAACCCACCATTTCTTAAGCTAAAGTAGACCAAGGTAATCCCTATATTAGCATATTACTAAGATAAACAGAAGGCACTGTCGAAACATTTAGGACGTGAGCTTGTCAATCTGAATGTGGAGGGACACAAGCTTAGCCCCGGCCAGTAGCTTGGGTGGAACTGTCAAGAAGATCAGCTCCTGCACATCGATGTTGCCGGGATCCTTGCTGCTTGTCACCTCCATTTCAACCTTGATGGTGTTGGTCGTCCCTTTAGGCTCCCCCGGCGGGCCGTTCGCCCACAGCTTGGCCAAGTAGTGCGGTAGTGGGGACGCCCCCGCTCTGATGCAGATGACCGACACGATGATAGGCGCGCCGATGTTCAGCACGCCGCCGACCAAGAAAAACGCGCGGCGGTCCTCCTCCGCGAACAACAAGAGTCGTGGCTCCAACAGTGGCACTTGCAGCTCGAGCACCTTGCCGTACTGGATCATGTGCACGGGCATGGGATGCGCGGTGCTGATGTGGTGGTAGAGCACCGGCGGTGGGCCTTCGTAGCCGCAGACGGGCACGGGGCATTTGCAGGGCGCGAGCGGACACACGCTCTGGTGATCAGCGAGAGCTTGTGGTAAGTGACGTAGAGCCCACAGCCTTCATGCAGGCACTCCACCCTCACTGATGAAAGGATGGAGTCCACCACCATGTTCCGCACATCGAAGGCACCGCCGTGCTCGCACTTCTGGCACAGCCGCTGGTTCCCGGGCTACTCGACGCGACAGTCCGAGCAGGCCAGGTGCCCTCCCTTGCACTGCAGAAATCAATCGAACAACACATCAATCAAGAAACCTGCACCTTGCTCAATCAGCCGAACGGACGAGGTGTATCCGAACCTCATACACTGGAGGCGTCAAGCGGCGGAGGCACAAGGGGCAGTGGAGCACGGTGAGGTCCATCGAGACCTTAGAGAGATCCATCATCGGGTCCTGTTCCTGTTCGGTCTGCATGATCTCGCCCTCCTCGTGCACAACCATCTCTCTACTTGCGCCGGGGTATTACAAAGCTTTACCGTCACATATTTTATACTCCCTCCGTTCCTAAATGTAAGTCTTTATAGAGATTTCACTAGGTGGACTACGTACGGAGCAAAATGAATGAATCCACACTTAAAATGCATCTATATACATTCGTATGTAATTCATAAGGCTGGTCATATTGGGAGTAACATAGGTAGTAACTTAGATGCCACATAAGCAAAAATGATGAGGTGGCAAGTAGTTAATAAGGAGAGAGGCAAATAGAGTAACATAATATGTTACCATCACATAGCGCTCCCCAATGCAAAATGAGTCTACAAAGTAATAAATGAAGACATCTATATTACCACATATATGATACTACCCACTATGAAGGTAGTAACATGGACTAGTAACATATGCATGTTACTAGTCTAAGTTACTCTCCACTATGACCAGCCTAATGGAATCCCTACAAAGACTTATATTTAGGAACGGAGGGAGTACTACTTCATGGTGCATTAAATCAACACATGCAAGTATCAAAAGAAGAGTCACGGCATGCATGCATGCGTTGTAATTAATGCATCAGTAAACACAAATTATTGAAATATATTGAGTGCAGTGCTTTGATGTGTCGCGTCAACTCGTACATCAACGAGAAGTTTGATTATCCTCTCCCTCGCAGACTTAACTGCACCTGCCTTTGGCTGTATGACAGGTTGGCCACACACCTGTCAAGCCCACCTGTCATACACGCAAAGGCGGGAGCGTCCCGCCCTCGCCCATGAGAGTGGTGGCTGGCAAGACTAGGAGAAGCTTTCTCTACACGCTCTCCCTCCCGCACGCGGTGGACATGCAGCAGTTCAATCGGTGTCAGATGGCCCGAAGCATACTATAGTACTCCTCCAATGCAGTAGCACTCCATCATTGTTTGACTTCCCGAAGAGGCGAAGAGCCAAGCGGAGCCCGGACGCTTGTGTGGCAGTTTCATGTGTAGAGTAGTCTAGGATAGCGTGTACCATGCCTGTAAGCTCAAAATCGTTGGGGTCGGCTCCATGCTATGTGGCCGTCTTGAAGTTTTTTTTTTAAAAATAGTCTTCTGGCCCTACCTGTCACCCTGGTGATTGTCGTTTGCATGCTCATCTGGTCAACACGGGAATATATATTTTAATTTATTTTTTTACGAAAAGGGGGGACTCCCCGGCCTCTGCATCAGAACGATGCATACGGCCACATATATTTTAATTTGTGGTGGGTAAATGTTGGAGGTTGCAGTAAATATATTGTACACCGCGGGTCTTTCAACCAAGTTTAGAGGCAAGCATGTGGGGCCAGTGCTATGATGTGTCGCGTCAACTCGTACAACGAGGAGAAGCTTGATTTTACTACATGCCTTCTTCCTTGCCCATGCGCGCGGTTGCTCGCAAACGAGGACAGGCTTTTGCTTAGTAGTACTTCTACAAGAAGCTATCCGTCTCGCTCGCGGTGGACGGACATGCAGAAGTGGATTCGACACTATAGAAGCAGTAGTATTAACATCATTGTTCGTCTTCTCGAAGAGGCGAAGAGCCAAGTGCAAACCGAACGTTGCAGTTGCGAACATTGGAGCACGCATATAGCCAGGCTCTTGCATGAGACAAAATTGCTACATGAGCCCACTATTGTACTAGTACGTACAACTACTTGCTAGTATAGCCCTGTAAACCAGAAAGGAGTATTTGCCCTTCTAGAGATTTCAACAAGTGACTAGACTACACCGAGACGGAGTACATATGGAGCAAAATGAGTGAATCTGCACCGTAAACAAATACGTACTAGTTCTATCGTTTTCCTCTCCGAGGTGCACAATATTGAGTATACTGACTAGTCTGTTTTTGACACGCATTTACGTTTTTTTGACACAGTACAGACGCAAGCGCTCATATACACGTGCGTACACTCACCCCTATGAACGCACACACGCACGACACTATCATCTTGAAATTTATGAAGTCACCATAGGCACCTCGTCGTCGACGGGTCCATAGGTGCTTGAATGCCAAGGAGGAAGAGGGTAGCGGTTCCTGAGAGGTTGAACAGTCAATGATGCATCCTCAATTACATGCAGAGGGAATTAATTGGAGAAGCAGAATAGAGCCAGCATGATGTGAATGCAACAGAGTTTGGACTCTCATATAATAAAGGTGCCCCTCCACTCCAATCCATCTACTCCCAAGTCTCTGCGCAACACTGCTCACTCCAATCCAAGACCAAGTGACCAGAAGCCACAAGCACCTATGGAGGCGATGGACGCAAGCGGCAGTCGGCTATGCGAAATCATCCAAGGCGCCGGCCTGCGGCCCTGCACCGCGCAGCATTTCCAGACGGTGCTGGCGACCGCAGGCATCGTAGCCCTAGCTGACGCCGGCTTCGCCTCTCGCATGGAAGACATGATGGTCAACTCCATCCGCAAGTTCACCGCCGTCAAGAAGCGCGCGGACGACCTTGCCGTACTACTCCAGCCCGCGCATCCAGGCTCCTCATTGCCTGCCACCCTCATCGGCCTACATGGTGACGAACTCTTTCAAGCCCTGGTGGCCCTGCAGGTGCCGGAGGTCGCGATGAAGAATGTGCACCTCGAGGCCGCGCCCTCCGCGCAGCGCCTCGCCATGCTAGAAACCGTCGACCTGCACATCCACGTCTACAATGAAATCGTCTACATAGGCCACTACAAGGCAAGCGCGGACAGAAAGACGTTGGACTTCTTCCAGTGGTTGGAATCTTTGGACGCCATTGTTCAGAAGCACATCGACCTGGCCATGAAAGTCGCTGCTACTTAGGCGTCGTTCGGTGGGCCGGCGCCCTGAGTCGAGGAGGTGGACGTCGTCGATGGATGCATCTCTTCTTCTTGCCTCCTGTAACCAGCACTGCATCGCCTCATGGCCCTAATGTTTTATTAGTATAGTAATCCCTCCGTTCCCAAATATAAGTCTTTCTAAATATTCCAGCAAGTGACTACTAAATACGGAGCAAAATGAGTGAATCTACACTCTAAACTATGTCTACATACATCTGTATGTTGTATTCCATTTGAACTAGTATCTAAAAAGGCTTATATTTATGAACGGAGGGAGTATATGGCATTTTTATTCCAGTCGTAATGTTTTCACTGTGAGGTGGGGCCGCAGTTGAGCAAACCCACTCCGCCCACCGGGCATCGGCCGAGTTTAGAATTAGAAGAGAGAAATGAGGGAGGAGAGTTAGTTGTAGCACGGACGCTGTTGTCAGATGGGACTCGTGTTTATAGAATAGGAGTACCGAGCACTCGTGCCTCTTTTTTTGAGAGAAATATTAGTCGTATGTCTAGTACTACCACTAGTTGGGTGCGTTGGACCTATAGCTGTCATCACTTTAGGTCTCCTTTTCGGACCGCGGCTATGCTTCACAGTACATATTTTTTCACGCATTTATCCTCCTATATGTACTCCTAGGCTATTTCCACATGCTCCCATTCGCCGACATGTGGGACATAGAGCATCTGGGTCATAGTGCATGCACGACTCGGAGAATATGTCGGGGTACTTTACATTTCAGACCTCAGACTAGCCACAATGGTGAGTAACATACACTAGTAAAATACACATATCCCTAGACTATGTTACTACCTTCATAGTGGGTAGTAATATAAGTGTGGTAACATGCAAAGCTTCATTTATTAGGTTATAGACTCATATTGCATTGGGACATGTGATGTTACAGTAACTAGCTAAGTTACTATAAGCACCTCTCTCCTCATTAAATCATTGCCACATAAGCAAATTTGTTGAGTTGGACTCGATGTTACTGCTAAAGTTATTCCCACTGTGGCTAGTCTCATGAATTACATGCAAACCCCCCGTAGAAGAATAAATAAATGAATGAATTACTACATGAAACCAGATTATTTTCGTGGAAACCGGAGCACGTTCTTTAAATTTTGTACATAACACGTTTATAAAAAATGACCGGACCTAAACCCGTCTAAGGGCCTCTTTGATTTTTCCCGCAAAAAAAAGGGCCTCTTTGAATCGCAGGATACTGAAAACACAGGAATGGGGAAAGTATGATGGCGATGAACCAAGACAAGGAGAACTCTAACTCAGTTAGAGGTTAGAGTTAGATTCTAACCCTGAACTAACTCTAAACCAAAGAGGTGTGTGGATTGCAGGGTTAGATTGACAATAAATGCTCTATCTCAATCATTGGACTACTTTGGACACTATTTTTAGTCAGACTAAAATAAGTCCCTTGGATCCAAGCAACCTCTTGGTGTGGTCGGCTCTTCTGTGGCCTCCTCCGCTCACAATTGACATAAACGAACCATCTATACAAATCAAGCATGCAAAACATGATAATTTTTACTTTGTCCATACAAATGAGATATCCCACTTAAACATACAAGTCGTCAATCAAGCTTCACAAAATAAAAAAACACTTCATGAAACAAAGAATGAGCTAACTCATCACGGAAGTCATTCACGATAGGGAGGGAGCCCGGAGCCCCTCACGCACCGAGGGAGGAGCTCGCCATCGTTGCTCTGGAGGAAGGCTCTGTAGAGCCCAAGCCCCAGGAACCCCTCCGACGCCGGCCCTTGCGAGTTGAGGTCGACACCGGCATGGGTAGCAGGGCCGCTTGGCGCTGACTGGGAACTTAATCTTTGGGCCTCTAGAAATAATGCAAGCATGTAACTAAAATACCTAGAAAGGTGAACTGAATCTTTGGGCCTCTAGAAATAATGCAAGCCTGAAACTGAAATACCTAGAAAGGTGAACTGAATCTTTGGGCCTCTAGAAATAATGCAAGCCTGAAACTAAAATACCTAGAAAGCTAAACTGAATCTTTGGGCCTCTAGAAATAATGCAAGCCTGAAACTGAAATACCTAGAAAGGTGAACTGAATCTTTAGGCCTCTAGAAATAATGCAAGCATGAAACTGAAATACCTAGAAAGGTGAACTGATTCTTTGGGCCTCTAGAAATAATACAAGCCTGAACCTGAAATACCTAGAAAGGTGAACTGAATCTTTGGGCCTCTACAAATAATGCAAGCCTGAAATTGAAATACCCCAGTCCGAGCGCCAGTAATTCATGACTATAGTGAGTGGTCATATCACAAGTCTTTCCAGCAGTAACGCGCCATCAAATCGCACAACCCCACTCGCTCACCCTCCTCGCCTCTCTGTCAAACCGCCTACCCGAAAACTACCGTGCGTACTGCCCGGGAAAAGCCCCGCCCTCAAGTTTTAACTACGCGAAAATAGTTTGAGCTTGTTCCTTCTATATAAATACAGTACTTACTGTATGTTTATTCACCAGTAGTAAGTAGGAGGCGTAGAGTAGTCACCTTAAATAGAGAGTTTCTTTTCTTTAATGCCACGTACACAAATTGAAACTCTTGTTGTGGAGAGAAAAATGATAATCACTCCACTATATATGGATGCAGGGGCCTGAGCGCTTGCTTTACTAGGGTTGCTCTCTTCATTCTCTGATCTTCTCCAGATATAAACAAGACAGCGGTAGCGACATTTTCTCTCCGCTCACCGCTGGTCACAGATCCGGCCGGATCCCTTCGGCCGGTGTGTGTAGAGGACTAAAAGGTGCATCGTTCACGCGGTCATCGCCGCCGAGGGAGGAAACCCACAACTGCCGGAGGGGCCCGATCCTCTGCCCATGCCGTTCTCTCCAACACAGCGCCGGCTCGGGAGGTCCTCCGACCCATCTTCCTCCCTGTCATATTGTCCGCAGATCCGACCTGCCGCCGCCGACATCCCGGCGACCCTCAGGTATAAGTTCTTCGAAAGCGGCCTTTCTCTACTGCCCCAGCTCCCCACGTGTGTGCATGTGCATCTTTTTCTACTCCCATCAGCTCTTCCAAAGCCACCTAAATTTTTAGTATTATTAGAGGTAAAGCTACTTCATGCATTCGAATCTAGGGCTTTGTTCAAACAACGAAGAAAGGGGGGAAAGTTGTAGCATGAATCTAGGACTTGATTCAAAGAAGAAATAATATGGTGAAAGTAGTAGAGACCGGATACCCAACCGGTCTCATGGTTGAAAAGGGAAATAATGGGAAAACGCAGTACAAACTGGATAAGGAACAAATCTATTATTGGTTGAAAAAAGGATAGAAAGTGGCGGCTGGGGGAAAAGTCAACAGAGTATGTCCAGGATTAGATTTGCTGCCATCACATAGTAAAAGGTCTCCAGGATTAGATTTGCTACCCTCACATAGTAAAAGGTCTCAGGATTAGATTTGCTGCCCTCACATAGTAAAAGGTCTCAAGATTAGATTTGTTGACCTCACATAGTAAAAGGTCTCCAGGATTAGATTTGCTGCCCTCACATAGTAAAAGGTCTCCAGGATTAGATTTGCTTCCCTCACATAGTAAAAGGTCTCCAGAATTAGATTTGCTGCCCTCACATAGTACAAGGTGTCCAGGATTAGGTTTGCTGCCCTCACATAGCGTGAACAAGCTCAGCATCACCACTTTATGCCTCCTTGTAGGTACATTGTGCCGATGCGTCCACTCTCGCATGTCCTTATACCAACCTTTTGCTGTTGTTAATGTAAGGGCGCATGTAAAATGAAGCGATCACACTGTTACCTTAGGGACATGTCTAATCAGTGTTATTGTTAATCTAATGCCTCCAGTGCTAAGATGCAATTAAACTATGTTACAAATGGCACTCCTGCTGTTTTCCCCAGTATGATAAGTAAGTTGCTCCTTTACGCTACTGAGTGTCCTAGTGTCCCCACGGTCCCATGCCCTTAAACCAACTCTTTAGCTGTTGTTGATTTACTGTGTCTGGTAAACAAGCAATGCCACCATTAAAGTAATCCCATATTTGAGGAATCTCATTGTTGATCGTAATGCTTCTGGTAACATGAAGCATTGCTGACGTTTTAAAATTTCTACTGTCCTTGCGTGATTGCCATGAACATAATTAAGATGCTTCTTTTCATTTTGTATATGTTTCGTATATTCTTATTGACCAACAATTGTTTGCTTTCTATCATTTTGTGCAGATAGGGATATCCATTTCACCTTGTTGCTATTGTGACCTTTTGGTGAACTGCACAAAACACTTTTTTTGGAATGAGTGTCTTGTGCAGTTCAACTAAAATGTCACATGGGCAACATCTCTCAATTTTGGTGGAACTGCCCAAAATGGTGATTGGAGTTTCCAAAACCTCCGTCAAGTTCTGCTGGTAATCTCGTGCAACATTTTATTAGCCTTTGCAAGATGGAGCCGTCATTGTCACCACAATGGCACTTTATTTTAGTGGAACTGCACAAAAGGATAAGAAAATTATAGTTGCACCTTACATGAGCTGGACAGCCAACCTTAATGTTCCTCAATTTTAGTGCAACTACTAAAGAAGAACCTGCCAGCTCACAAGAGCAAGTACTTCTTGCTAGCTGAATGATGCAATCTTTGCTTCATTTCAGGTGAACTGCAGAAAAAGCCGCATGAATTGAATCATGGAACTCCTAGTGGAGCTGGAGGTTGAGTTCAAGGAGGCCGCTATTAAAGTGAAATCATGCTCTCCTGTCTCCTTGTTTGTGTTGTGCAAACATGCTATGCAAACAGGAATACTCAACTGCAGATGTTGTGACGGTCAAGAGCATTCCCCAAGTTCTTCGATTGTATGACATGGCTAGCCAAGATGGATTTAATCCCGATATTCACTTTATCAAAAGACTCTAATGGGTTGGTTCTGAATCTTGCAAGCTGGGAATCAATGAGATGTGTAGGCATCTTTGTTGTACTTATTATTTGAATCTTATTCGTTGGTTCTGAATCTTGCAAGCTGGGAATCAATGAGATGTGTAGGCATCTTTGTTGTACTTATTATTTGGATCTTATTTGTTGGTTCCGAATCTTGCAAGCTGGGAATCAATGAGATGTGTAGGCATCTTTGTTGTACTTATTATTTGGATCTTATTTGTTGGTTATGAATCTTGCAAGCTGGGAAACACGGCATGATGATGCAGAGGACAACAACCATAACAAACAGTTCAAACTTGGTAGTATTATCTTTGTGAAAGTGCGAAAAATGTGCTGATCGTGTGCGTCTTGAGAATAATAATTCTAATATTTGTGCATCTTGATCCCGAGGCACTGATAGAACGAGCCAATGCATTGCTTGTTTTAAGTATAAATTTCTATTGAAGCTAATTAAATTTAAGTAAAGTGACCACTAACTCCTGTTATTACAGTACCAATACAGACCCGCTCGCGAACCGACGTGTGGCCAGAGTAGGTTTCTTAATGGAGGCGTTTGAATGCGCCGAGGGTGCATCTTCTGTCGGGCGTGCAGCGGACGAGGGAGGGGTAGTAACTGTTGTCACCTGTACACACTCAGCTTACTGTTGAATCCAATTCCCCAAGAGCTGAAAAACAAACTGTTGCCGCCGCCAACACACTCATTCACTCGAAGAGACTCCAATGGGGATCCGAGGGGTGAGCCTGCTGGATATGGACTTCAGCAAGGAGTTAGTTCGCCGTTCAGTCCTATGGCTGCACCAAGTTGAATGTGATGTACACCAATGATACGGACTCGGTGAAGCTCTGCCTCCCCTCAGTCCTATGGATACACCAGGTTCTGGAGCATTCGCCCGTCTCATCGGCAGAGCCGACTGCACCTTTGCTACGGCGGAGAGAAGGAAGAACACGATGATTCAGCCATCTGGTGCAACAAGCTTGTCGACATCCAGAAGCAATACAAGATCATCAGCAACAGGTAGGAGAAGGACTCCGTGGTTGACCTCCCTGAGACCATCATCGACCCTGATACGCCAACATGAAAGAAGACGACCTGAACACGTGGGAGGTACCTCTGAATATAGCCTACATAACCTACGCGGCCAAGGACGCATACGCATGCTACGACATGTATAGGCAGATCTTGGACATGAGGGCGTGTCTGCTTCCCGTAACCGACGAGTACACGGACAGCCGCAGCGCCATGATCAAGCGTGCCAGGAAGGTCTAGATGTTGTAATTTATCTGTTTATAAGCACCTTTATCATCTGAGTGTTTCATGCATTAGCCTATGTGTCGTAATTATCTGTTTTGTCCGAAATATTTCTTTTAAGAACCCATTAACCTGATTGCTTTTTTTAGTGGCTATTTGCTTATGTATGTAAACTAGTTCACTTGTCCGTAAAAAAACTAGTTCACTCAGTTGTCGTGCTTTGAATCTCCTTCCTCCCAACATATTCCTCTCCTCAGGTGGACCCAGCAGGTCTCTGAATTTTCTCCCACTTTCTTTTTCGATGTAAACGGAGTTTTCTTCCAGTACTTTCCCCTAGAACCAACTCAACTGTCCCACGTCTAGCCTAAAAAATAATAATACCCCACGATTAACTCATCAAACTAAAATGATATTTTATTTCGTTAGTCAAAAGTTCTTACAAAATAATAATAATAATTGTTTATATATAACTTGCCAAGTTAACTCCAAGTGATTGCGTACATAAGCTTGCAAAGATTTTACTGACGTGCAATCATGTCTTTATGTTTTTATAAAATTTCTTCGTCTAGCCCAACATGATATTTTCACCCAGCCCAGCAAGTTCGTGGATTTCGAGAAAATGCAAATGGGATTTAAACGGGTTGCATAGATGCTACATCATTGTTTCACCCAGCCCACCAAATGGACTAAAAAACAAATGGACTAGCTGACATGTGGGCCAGTAGGTCGAAGCCTAAGAAGGCGTTGGATTTACATCCAACAGCCGGCATTCTTCTTCAATCTCTCGACTTCTTCCCCCAGCGTTGCCGGAACTGCCTGCTCTAGCCTTTGGCGTCCAGCGGCGTTGTTTTGCACTCCTCAGCGAAACGCTACCCCGCCGACGGCCAGGCCATCCCTCCACTCTGCACCTCCTGTTATTCTCTACCGAGTGTAGGCCCACCCCGCACCCGAACTAGTCAAGTTTCCCACTCCTCTCCGTCTGCCACTCCACTGCCGCGTCTTCCCCATCTCCGGGTCATTCTAGTCTGGGGCCTTGCCATCGTCCATCGCCTCGGTGCGCTCGGCACGACGTGGTCAATATACAGAGTCATTGGAAGAGGACTGTACGTGGAGAGCCTGACGGCTGGGACCCACGAGGTCCATGGTCGCACGGAAGGAAAGTTCCTCCTTATTACGCACTGTACGTGGGAAGGGCTTCTATATTTCGTGAAAAAAATGTTCCCCCCACTGACAGGTCGGACCCACCAGCTATATCTTCGCACGCAAGGAAGTGCCTCCTTATTACGCACCAAAAAATGAATACCCCCTGCTAGCTGGGACCCACCATAGTGGGTGGCTGACTTGTGGGCCTACTAAGTTGACGAGGACGGAGGGTTTGTCAACTTAGTCAATATGAAAGATTCTAGCTCCAGTGACCGTACGATGTCCATCCAACGGCCATACTGCTTCTTCAACCTGTGGTCTTCTTGCTCCAGCCGCCCAAAGCAGCGCCGGTCGTGCCGCGTGCTCCTGCCTCTCATGGCCAGCTGTGATGCCACGGAGGCCTCACCGCCCCTACTACTCCCATCGCTAGCCCAGGGTATCCCTCTACTCACCCACACCCCCTGTTATTCTGCGGCGACGGCAGCCTCACGCCGCAGCCGAACCAGTGAACCCTCGTACTCCTCTCCGCGTGGGCATCCACTTCCGCGTCTTCCCCGGCTCCGCGTCGTCCCCTTCCTAGGCCTCGCCGTCGTCCACCGCCTTGGTGCTCTCGGCGCGGCGTGGTCAATGTGGTCAACAACCGACTTCCATCGGAAGAGTACTGTACGTGGAGAGGCTGACAGCTGGGTCCACGGCCACAGCCCAGTTTTTTTGTGATTTTCCAAGTAAGTCGCTTTGTCAGGCATGTTGGGCTGCAAATCTTTCAAGACGAGGAGAGCTTCATTCGGCTGGCCGAGAAAATGGCCTATCAGTAATGAGAAATGGGTTGTACATTTTTAAAACACATCAAACCGGCAATTAGTTTCAAATATTTTTTTTGAGATTTTAAATTACATTAATTTTTATGCGTGGAGAATTTGTTGGATTTTAGATTGATATACATACACTTTTAAAATCAGTTTCAATGTGAGTCGAAATTTCGGGATTAAAAATAGTTCGGACCGCACCAAAATATGCAAAATTTCGTATAATTTTATAACCGTGGCCACAATATGGGCTGTAATGCTAACAAAAAGAATATGGGCTCCAAAAAAAACTTAAGAATTAGCAAATGGGCTGTAAATTATTAGAAATAATGGCAGATGGGCTGTATGCTGTTTTCCACAGATTTGAGGCTTTCCTAAAAAAAGGTTGACGCACAAGCAGTGACTGTTGGATGTCCATCCAATGGCCATCGTGCTTCTTCAATCTCTGCTCTTCCTGCTCCACCCGCTCAAACAAGCGCCGGCTGGACTGCCTGCTCCATCCTCCCCACGGCCGGCTGTGCTACCGCGCAGGCCTCACCGCCCCACCGTACTCCCATCGCTAGCCTAGCCATCCCTCTACTCACCCACACCTGTTGTTATTCTCCGGCAACGGCAGATGAACCAGTAAACCCTCGTACAGTTGTACTCCCCTCCGCGTGGGAAACAACTGCCGAGTCTTCCCTGCCTCCGTGTCGTTCCCTTCCTAGGCCTCGCCGTCATCCACCGCCCTGGTGCGCTCGGCGCGGCCTGGTCAACGTGGTCAATGACCGACATGCATCTGAAGTGGACTGTACGTGGAGAGGCCGACAGCTGGGTCCACGGCCGCATGCAAGGAAATCCCTCCTTATTACGCGCAAAATAATGATTCCTCCACCTGACATCAGGGACCCACCAAAAGGGCCTCTGTATTTCGCGAAAAAAATGTTACCACTGCTGACAACTCGGACCCACTAGCTATATCTTCGCACGCAAGGAAGTGCCTCCTTATTACGCACAAAAAAATGAATATTCCCCCTATTAGCTAGGACCCAGTATAGTTGCAGGCTGACTTGTGGGCCTACTAAGTTCACGGGGACGGAGGGCTTCGTCAACTTAGTCAATATGCACGATTCTAGCTCCAGTGACCGTACGATGTCCATCCAACGGCCGTAGTGCTTCTTCAACCTCTGGTCTTCTTGCTCCAACCGCCCAAACCAGCGCCGGTCGTGCCTCGTGCTCCTACCTCCTGTGGCCGGCTACGATGCGGCGGAGGCCTCACCACCCCCTACTACTCCCACCGCTGGCCAGGCCATCCCTCTACTCACCCACACCCCCTGTTATTCTGCGGCGACGGCAGCCTCACACCGCAGCGAACCAGTGAACCCTCGTACTCCTCTATGAGTGGGCATCCACTGCCGCGTCTTCCCCGGCTCCGTGTCGTCCCCTTCCTAGGCCTTGCCATTGTCCACCGCCCTGGTGCTCTCGGTGCAGCGTGGTCAACATGGTCAAGGAATGGCTTCCACCGGACGTGGACTGTACATGGAGAGGCTGATAGCTGGGTCCACGGTCGCAGCAGGGAAGGGCCTCCTTATTACGCGCAAAATAATTATTCCTCCACCTGACAGCGGGGACCCACCGGACGGGCCACCATATTTCGTGAAAAAAATGTTTCCCCCTGACTGCTGGGACCCACCAGCTACATCTTCGCACACAAGGAAGTGCGTCCGGGCAAAAAAACGATTCGCCCCCCTTACTTCTGGGACCCACCAGCTACATCTTCGCACGCAAGGAAGTGTCTGACAGCCGGGACCCACCTGGTCGAAGCGTATGTAGTGTTGTCATTCTGGTCGCGAACATGTACGTACATACTGGTCGTTGTAGAGGCCCGCACGTTTCCTAGTAGAGGCGCGCACGTAGCATGTACACGTATGTACAGCGGCGAGGGTGCAAGAAAGAAAATACGGCCACGTACTTACATACGGGTAGGGTCTCGAACGCCTACTCGCGCATACGTACGGCCAGGGCTCATGTACATGGCTGGGTCGGAACGGAAAAGGGCTGGTGTACATGGCTGGGTCGTAACGGAGAAACAGCGTCGTCGTCGTGTTCATGGGGAGGCAACGGAATGCGTCGTGTTCATCGGGAGGCAATGGAACGCGTGGGAGCCAACCGGCTTGGACGGAACAGGCGATGGAAACGAGGCCTGGCGTACCGCACAAAGGAGGAAACGGACCTCCTACCTTCGGAACGGGGGTCCTGTTGATCGGGAGGGGTGTGGCGTACCGCAAAACGGAGGAAACGGACCTCCTACGGTCGAAACGGGGGGTCCTGTCGATCGGGAGGGGTGTGGCGTACCGCAAAACGGACGAAACGGACCTCCTATGGTCGAAACGGGGTTCCTGTTGATAGGGAGAGGTGTGGTGTACCGCAAAACGGACGAAATGGACCTCCTATGGTCGAAATGGGGGTCCTGTTCATCGGGAGGGGTGTGGCGTACCGCAAAAAGGGACTCCACGAGATACTGTTCATCTCCACCATCGACCTCCTCCAGCGCTCCATGGGCTACCGTCGACCTCCTCCAGCCTCCACGGGCTCCTGTTCATCCATCCTCCCCCGCGCGCTACTCCACCGGCTACTATTCAACCACCCCTCCACGGGCACCCCTCCACCGTCTACTGTTCATCCAGCCCTCCACACCACGGG
>NC_041387.1:246508681-246517683 GCF_002162155.2 Triticum dicoccoides | reverse complement strand
TGTTCATCCAATCGGTCGGCTTTAGTTAGCAGCAGTAGTGAAGGAAACGCTCGATCGGGTTCAGTTAACAGCCATCGATTGATCGCTCGGGTTCAGTAACGCGTAGCCTGCAGTGCAATCGCTCGGGTTCAGTTAGAGCCCAACGCCTCGCTCGGGTTCAGTTAGAGCCAACGCCTCGCACACACGCGCATACGTGTACGAGAGAAACGCGCATCACTCGGCCCCGACCTCCCACCGTAACCGGCAACTCCCTGAAATTTTCCTGCCCCTCGCTTCTACCATGGTTTTTTCCTTCATGGACGGCCTAAAGAATGTCATGCAGCTGCGTCTCCGGCCCGCCCAGGACGAAAAGCCCATTTTCTGTCATGATTTTTTGTCATAGAAGTAGCATCCCACCACATCTATGATGATATCGGGTTTTATCACAAGTATCGTCATAGAAGTGTCATATGTATGACAGAAAAAAATTCGTTCGGCCCAAAATGTCACGGATGTGTCTTTTTTTGTAGTGGAAGCAGCTCTTATTCTTGATCCTTGTACTTGGTGTCCTAGCTAGACCTTCCGTTGGTTGTGGTGGCTCCGTGGCTTTCCTCTAAGTACCTGATCATGCATAGCACACATGTTGGAGGTAGTAGCCTTGTCTCACATGTATAAAGTGAAGGTTCGGAGAGGAGCGAGTTCACCTTGTGTCCAATGGCGTATGTTCGAGGTCTCATCATATGTCCTCTTGGGGTTTGAAGATTAGTCGGAGTGTACATGGGGATGAACGTGGGATGCTCTGCATCACCTGGTTTGCTTCTGGTCCAAGAAAGATCATCGCGAAAGTTTTATTCCGTTTGGACTCCGCTTGGTATTAGTTTTCTACGAAACTCTAAAACTGAGAAAAAACATGAATTGGCATTGGGCTCTAGGTTAATAGGTTAGTCCCTAAAATTATATAAAATAGCATAATAATGCATATAAAATATTCAAAATAGATAATATAATAGCACGGAACAATAAAAAATTATAGATACATTGGAGACGTATCAAGCATACCCAAGCTTAATTCCTGCTCGTCCTCGAGTAGGTAAATGATAAAAACAGAATTTTTGATGTGGAATGCTACCTAACATATTTATCCATGTAATTTTCTTTATTGTGGCATGAATGTTCAGATATAAAAGATTTAAAACAGAAGTTTAATATTGACATAAAAATGATAATACTTCAAGCATACTAGTAATGCAATTATGCCTTCTCAAAATAACATGGCCAAAGAAAGCTATCCCTACAAAATCATATAGTCTGGCTATGCTCCATCTTCATCACATAAAATATTTAAATCATGCACAACCCTGAAAGGATTCGCCCGGCAATGGCAACGGCATCGCGCAACCCCTCCTTGTCCAGCTCAGACCCCACCATCGCGCGGAGACGGCTCAGCTCCTCGGAGATATAGGTGAAGAAGGAGACCAGGTCAGGAAGCCGCAGCTCGTTGAAGTCGACCGGGTGGTCGAACGGTTTTAGCCCGAAGACCGGCATCGTCACGCTGGCATGACGGTAGGCATCGCGCAGCCGCAACATGTGCGTGGCAACTTGGTTCACCAAGTGGCTGAGGCGATCCTGGACCTCGTCACGATCGGCCCGCTCGCGCTCCAGCCGGCTTCCCTGACGGCCTATCGTATCTCCCACTTTCTGCAGCAACGCCGCCGACGCCTCGTGCATCTTTGTGGTGGACGCCTGCCGCTTTTGAAGCTCCATGAACTCCCGCACATAACGAAGGAGCATGGCACTCCTCTCCTCCTTGATCTCTTGGAGCTCCACGTCCTTGGCCCTGAGCTCCTCATCCTTGGCATGGAGCTCCTGTGTCAGGTGCCTCACGTTGGACTCCGTGATCTACTGCGCCGCCATGGCACCAGGTAGAAGCAATGGAAGAGGAAGCAAAGGGGGCGAAACGGCTGAAAGTCAGTGCAATCTACGGGAAGGCGGAGGGAGCCAGCCGAGGAGCGGGGAATCTTTTGGTTTTCACCACGGTAAAACACCAGTCGACGACTTCTCACATCAGGGAGCAGCGGGTTTTTATAGGCGGAGTCATCGTGACTAATTGCTACCGCACCTACTCCCGTCAATCAAAAAATTAAAAAATCCTGCCGCGCCTGCTCCCGTCAATCAAAAAATTAAAAATCCTGCCGCACCCAAACACCAGAGCAACGCCGCGATGGATATTTAAATTTACCTGCAGGCAAGTAGATAAAAAAAGGGGTGAAAAAAAATGTGGCGGCGGCCTAGCTAATCGGTCGAACTAGCCCACCTAGCTAGCCACCGTGCTTCCCTAATGTACTCGGCAGGAAAGGTGGTCTTTCGTGATTTGACGACTCATTTACTTGCTTCAGCGCTACGACCGAGGAGGACCCAGAAAACGCACGGTAGGGCGTCACACGTCAGGAAGAATATATGCGTGCACCACCCGGGAGGACCCCGAAACCGCGCGGTAGGGTGTGCCACGTCTCGGCATGGAGGAAAAATGTGCGTGTAAAAATATACTGTATCGGACATAGTGCCTATGGTTCGACCTCGGGACCCAGCCAGTCGGTCGAAAACACCTCACTAGCCACACAGCTTCATCATGCAAACGTGGCACGGTCAGCTCCGTCTCGACCAGCCACAACGTCTCTTGTTCTAGGCGATTCTTCTATTTTCCAAGCTTTTTTTTAGTTGTAATAACACCACGGCAAGCTAGCGCCGCTCTTCGTGTGTGCCCGTGCAAAGGTTAGACGATGGAGAGAAGAGAGATTGAGATCGCAGACATGGGACCCACCTGTAAGTGAGACAACGGTCATGCACGTGTTGACGAGGCACTCCCTCTACTCTACACAGCGCAAGTACTGTATAAAATCAAGTTATGGGACAAAGCCAACAACCGTTCGTTTTTTCAGGCTATCGACTTACGCTTTGTAGTTCAGGTTGCCAGTTCGAATCTCGTCTTTCAGATTTGTTAGTTTTAGGTCCAAATTTTATTAATGACAAGTGGGACCCCCGTGTGTTGTTCCGATATTTCAGTGTAGGATGGTTTTTTTGAACAAACACTTTGCGCGATTAGACAAGTAACGACACGAGTTACACGTATTTTGCAAGTTTACGAACAAAAATGACAGCGGCATAGAATATCACATCCACCCCGCAGCTTAGATACTATGGTGATACGAGTTTTTACACCGTTGGAAGTGAGATCCAATGGCTTGGGAGTAGTCTTTGTAATTATGCGCAATTTCCAAACTCTCCAAAGTTTTTTTTGCAAATAAAACATTCAGGCCTCGTCTGTGCCACTGCATCTTCGATCCAACGGCTCCCCGGTGCTAATATTAGGTGCTCCCCGTAGCTTGATTACCCGCTAGGGTGATATGAGCATCTAGGTCGTATGATCAGTGATCAGATGGCACATGCATAGTACTTGTACTTTCTGCACATTTCCCAAACTCTATCAGCCATATATTGCAAAAACATTCAAACCTCCTACTGTGGGCCGTTAGATCTCAGTGAACTCGTATCACCATAGAATCTACGGTGCGGGAGCACCTCATACTATCCCGTGCGAGAAAACATAAGGTGCTATCGCAGCTTGGATGCTACGGTGATACGAGCTTGGAGGTCGTTTGATCTGAGATCCAATGGCATCTGAGCAGTCTTTGTGCTTGTAAGCAGTGGTCGAACTCTTTTGGGGCTTTTCTGCAAAAAACCATTCGAACCACCGAGGAGGTGTTGGGTCACAAATCCAATGCCTCCGAAGAGCTTGTATCACCAAAGCATCTAAGGTGTGGTGGCACATGATATTCTTACATACAGGAGAATATGATGTCCTCCTTCATCTTAGATGCTACGGTGATACGAGCTTCGAGGTCGTTGGATATGGGATCAAAGGGCATCTAAGTAGTTTTTGTACAAATTGTGTGCAATTCTCAAACTCATCAAGGTTTCCTGCAAAAAAATTAAGACACATCATGTGAGCTGCTATATCTCAGATCTACAAGCTCCAAGCAACTCGTATCGGCATATAGCATGTAAGGTATGGGGGCACATGATATTCTCCTGGGGAGGAGGGGTGGGGGGTGCACAACCAATCGGTGGTTGGGAGGGTGGGGACAAATATAATCTAAACAACCCTAAACAGAGCTCCACAATTTTATCTAAGGTCGAGGGGTTGACCCCCGACAATCATAGCTCTGCCTAAACACAACATTTGCATGTACTATAGTACTAGACTTAATATTCATGTTTCAGTTTCATGTTCATTTTAAATATTGAACTGAGGACCATGGATGTCTTACGTTTTACTCCCTTCGTTCCTAAATATTAGTCTTTTTAGAGGCTTCAAATGGACTGGCACATACGGATGTATATAGACATATTTTAGAGTCTAGATTCACTCATTTTGTTCTGTATGTAGTCACTTGTTGAACTCTCTAAAAGACTAATATTTAGGAATAGAATGAGTATTTTTGAACTCGTGTCATACATGCATGGGTTGGAAAAATATATGCACTATACTTATTGGATTGTTGTTGTGTTCGTGCGTGTGTGTCTGTGTGTGTGTGTGGTCATATGCTTGATACATACAAAGTTTTCTCACCTCCATATTGTTCATCTTTTAAATTTGAATTTGCATTGGAAAACTCACTAGGGATACCATGAAATGTGAAATCCACGTTGAGATCACTATATCACAAATTCACTCTAATTCAACAACTCGTCATAAATCAATTACCACATTGAGATTAGTATTTGCAAGGAAAATACGGGTATTGTAATACACATAGATTCGTTCGGCAATTTAAAAGGTTCCTTTCGTATTCTCAAATGGTAGGACCCAATGGCGTACTAGCCAGACCTTGGCTCATGTTGATCCTAAAAAAACGGGCTCGTGTCCTTCGGTGGCGTGCGTGGTACGCACATTAGGCAACCCCAACCAGTCGAGCCTCAGCGTTTCAAGTCAAAATATCTGGAGGCTAGAATTCCAGCCCTAGGAAATTCCCCTCATGTCCCCGGTCCATAATGACTACCGATGAACAACGGAGGGATGCTTTAGTAACTAGACAACGTTACCTACCGTGTCGAGCATGGTTCAATTCTCTCGGTCGCCGCTCGTCAAGGTCACTCGTCAACTGCATTGCCTACTACTACTACTACTACTACTACTACTACTACACCAGGATGAGCACAGAATTGAGCCCATTTGTTTGTGCCTAGTACTTGAGTTAATATATCAGGCAATGCACTGGTACAGAGGGATTATCCTTTTACTCCCTCCTTTCCGGTTTATAGGGCTTATCTCAAAATTTTAGTTTTCCCATTTTATAAGTCTCAATTTGGTTGTTCCGCATCACATGTTCAGATTTCAAGGTGCAATAAATTATTACATGCAAGTATTAAGAGAAAATTGACCAATGCATGTACTTTATGCATGCATGCATCGCAATTAATGCATTCATAAACACAATTTTTGAGGAAAACAAGCGCATTAATTGAGTGGGTTTGCAAACTACAACAATTGTTCCACCACTCACCATCTACCTCGGTTGGTGAGATTTTTGAATTGAGCCCTATAAACCGGAACGGAGGTTTAAGTAAGCAAAATGTTTGACCAAATCCTTTCTTAAGAAATACAACAGGACAGATGTACGACTTGAAAATTTATTGCATGATGCAGGTTATGATATTGTTTCGAATCCTGGATCTTAAATTTCAGAAAATCCAAAAGTGAGCATAAATTCTTGAAACTGAGCATGGTCATGTGATATGGCACAAATATTACTTCGTAAGTTCTTTCTTCAATTCGAGACAAGCTGCTTATGACAAGTTGCACAAATGAAGAGCCAAGGTATTTTGGAACAAAGACCTGTCACGTTAAGGAGAAAGCTTTCACTATTGAAACCGTGGGTGTTTATGTGCCGCCACGAGTCCCCGCTTCTCATCGGTAGGTGCCATCCCAGCAAGCGTGTGAGTCGACGGGAGGCATGCGAGCAGACCACTGCGCCGGCTGTCAGGAAGGCATGCAAGCAGACCGATGTGCAGACTCACCGGGAGGAGAGCCCTTTAACCAGGCTCCGCCGCCCACCGTCGTCCCAACTGCTCCCACTTTTAATATCGCCGGCGCCGCAGTTTAAAATCAACCCCGCACTACCCAGTATTGCTACAATCCTCTCTCTTCCTCTCTGATTCTCCTGTTGTCTACCTCCGACTAGCCTGACCTAAACTTACGCCATGCCGCATCATGATGGTCTGCCCTTAGTGTTCCAGTTTCATGAGGAAGACACCCAGCTGGAGTCTCAAGAACATAAGGAGCTTTGGGACGAGCTTGAACTGGCCTTGCGGGATTACGCCACGCCTGTCCCCGCTCCCGTTCCGGCTCCCGTCGCCCCGACTGTGCCAGCGCCCATCCCTGTGGCATTGATGGGCTGGGAGCCGCACATTGCTGCCGAGCTTGATGCCACGGGGTTCCACGAGGTCCTCGCTGGCTTTCACGCGCCCGTCCACCCGCCAGCGCATGCGCCTGCGCGTGCACTGACGTGCACGCCTGTGTTGGTGCCCGTGCACCTGCCAGCGCATGCGGCTGCGCGTGCACTGACGTGCGTGCCCATGCTGGTGCCCGTGCACACGAATGTCTCCGCCGCGCTGTTGACAGCGCCTGTCCCTGTGCGGGTGCCAGTGCCCCCCACAGCGGCATGGATGGCCGCCGTCGACCGCTTCCTTGCACCAAGGCCAGTCGCCTCCTCCCGCCAGTTGACTCACTCCAAAGTCCATAACATTTTGGCCTTCCTTGAAGCTAGGCCAACGTCCAGGAGTACGTCAACAATGGCGCAAGACGCCGCCGTCGCTGTCGGTCAGTGGCCCGACAACACATTGAGGACGGCAGAGGACCCGCTTCCCACCGCGAGACGCCGCCGCCGCCGCCGCATAATCTAAATTTGCCATGAAAAACGGTAGGATTGCCATGCTTAAAATCTGAACATTAATCATTTCCTTTTATTTTATATCGATCGTCGTATAATTTAAAGTCGGAGTCAGACTGAACGAAATGTATGGTTTGATCGGTTGAATGTTTTGCTAGAGCCGTATCAAATTTAATATAAAACGTCATCAAGCCACATGTATTCCTTGTCATCCAACGACCTAGACTGCTTCAATGTCGAGCGCTCAACATGTTTAGCATGCAGTTAATTTCATGCCAAAAATAGTGCTAATCACATGACAACACGCAAATAATATCCTAGTAGTTAATATCCGCATGCACTTAATATACTTCCAAATTAACGTGCATTGCACGTACACACTGACTAGTGCTGCTAGTACGTGAAACTGGTGCCGTGACTTGTGAACGCGTCCAGATATGGTCAACGGCAACATCGCCCGCGAGTTCTTCCTTTTTGCCCGTGCGTCTAAACGCAGAAGGGGAGGAGAGAGAGAGAGAGAGAGCACACATGGAACCCACCAGTAAGTGAAGGCGAATAGTACTAAAAATAATATTACATGTTACCCATTAATTAGGCTGTGGTAATATAAAAACATTATGTGAACAAAGGGGGTACAACAAACATTGCTATTCTACGTATGTTGCCTATTGACGTGCGGCTTGAAGGCCCGGTCGCATGTTCGATCCTCGTCCTTTATTTTTTAATTTGTATATGGGTCCAAATTTGTTTCATGACATGTGGGCCCCTCGGTGTGTAGTTTGTAGCACTTTAATTTGTGGGTCGAAATTTGTTCCATTCCAAGTGGACTATCGGTGTGTAGTTTCGTAGCTTATTTATAATAATTAAAGAGAATAACATAGTTTTTTCAATAATACGATGGTGCGACGTTGAAGGCAAGAAAGGACATGCGAGAGAGTGATGACCGAGCCAGAGGGAAATCAACTAGGGGAGTTGCATGGGTTGCAACGGCGTTTGGAGTAGTTGTGGGACGAATGCTACGAAAATATAATCTAAACCGACCGGAATAAATGCCTACACAAATTAATCCAAGGTTGGAGTGCCCCTCCCAATGTAAATAGCTCCGGCTTTGCGAGGGATGGAGAGGTAGTAGCTTCAACGCGTGGTCAATCGAGAGACATATAGATAGAGAGACAAAGTGAGTGTGGTCCGACATTCATTGAACAAATATATATGCTCCGGAGAGATATTGTCCGATTGAGCTTTTGGTAAGGGTGAGGGCTGTAAGATAGAGCTTGAGAGATGATCCAGTCACAGACGTGTAGATATATTTTGTGCGTGGGAGGAAGCAAGGTCAATCGATCACATAGGGTCGCCGTGCGATCGAAAGAGTGAGACGGGTTGGAGAGAGTGATCTAGATAGACGGTGTGCGTGAGAGAGTATACAATGTGAATAGGTCGAATTGGGCTCAAACATGATGATATATCGTTTTTGTTCGAGAAAGAGCGAGGTAAATCGAGACATACAGAGAGAGAGAGAGAGATAGAGAGAGAGAGAGATTGAGTGAGCGTGGCCCACCATGAGGTCGAAAGAGTGGTGGCGGTTTGGATGGACTCACCTAGATAGACAATCTGCGTGAGAGAGTATAGAGTGTGTCGATCGAGGCCCGAACAAGGAGATACATTTGTGTGTGAAAGAAAACGAGGTTAAACGAGACTCAGATAAAGAGAGCAAGATTGAGCGAGTGTGGCCCGCCGTGCGGAAGAAAGAGTGAGACAGTCTCGAGGGAGTGACCTAGACATACAACGTGCGTTTGTGCGCACGAGAGGTTGGGGGGCTAGATAGGCAATGCATGTATTTAGCGTGAGAGGGTGAGAGGGAGAGGGGGGAGAGAGAGAGAGCTCGGCATGGGGTGCAATGGCGGGTGTGTGAGGTAAATACATTTGGTAACAGGAGTGGAAAAAGGGGTTGTGTTGTTGAGAGACTTAGATATCAAAACATGGAGAGAAAGAATGAACATGAGTTGGAAACTGATAGCTTGCTAAGGTGGTTAGGAGAGGAAGATTGACCGATACAGGAAGTATGTAGCGTTT
>NC_041387.1:246507658-246508481 GCF_002162155.2 Triticum dicoccoides | reverse complement strand
GAATGTACATAGTACGAGACTTAATATTGATGTTTCAATTCGGTGTACATTGTAAGATTTGAACCGAGGACCAGGCATATGGGTAATTATTTCGAATTCATGCCATACTAAGTTTCGAAAAGTTGTCATTGGCTCAATTTGTTGTGCTATTTTGTAGGTCATATGTTTGAATCCATCCAAAAGTTTTCTCACTACCATGGTGTTCATCATATACATATGAATTTGTATTAAAAAAGTAGCATGGATACAGTGAAATGTGAAATCCACGTTAGAATTGGAGATCGCTACGTGACACACACTCTAATTCAAATAACTAACTACGTGACACACACTCTAATTCAAATGACTAATTATGTGACACACTCTAATCCACGTTAGCGTGCCTACTGTTTCGATTTTTTTTCAAATAACTCCTCATTAATAAATTTATAGTCCTCCCTCTGTTCACTTTTATAAGACCTTCAAGACATTTCAGACAATGTGCAAAACAGTTCATTTTAAGTTGTCTGAAACGACTTACAAAAGTGAACGGATGGAGTATCTCGTTTCGAATGACTAATTATTGCAAGGAAAACACGGGCATGGTAATACATACAGATTCGTTTGCAAATGAAAAAAGATTCGTTTGCATTCTCAAATGTAGGTGCACCAGGCAGACCAGGGTTGTGTCGGGGTGGACGCTGCTTCGGTGCCTTAAAGGCAACTGCCCTTGGGTGACTGACATGTGGGCCAGCCACCTGTTGGGCCCACATGTCATGGAGACAAAGGCAGGTGCCTTAAGGCCCCGAAGCATAGTCCTGTCGGGGTGGTCGCGTGTGTCGGA
>NC_041387.1:246472253-246507264 GCF_002162155.2 Triticum dicoccoides | reverse complement strand
AATATAAGTTCGCGCTTCCACGTTTCGGATTGAAATATCTGGCGGCCCCAATTCCAGCCCTGCAAAATCTCTCTTCTCCACTGTCCCCTTCCGCGCCCAGATTGCTCAAATCCCTAACTCGCCGCCATCCCTTGAATCGCCCCTCGTCTAGTCTCTTTCCCCACCGTTCCCCACCTCTGTGCCGGACGACGACGACGAAGACGACGGTCGCGCTTCACCACCACACTGGAGCTACCTCATCTAATCCCTCGTCCACCGCACCGGGTGGTCCACCAACAACGTCGGCCGGCGCAACCGACGTGCCTCACAAACACCGAGTTCCACCGCATGAGGTGCGCTTCACCGACGCCATCTCCCAGCTCACCGGGGCTACTTCACCGAGCACATCGTCGCACCTCCGCCCCCCGAGGCCGTTGGGGCTTCACCAACGGTCTCGTCCACCGCATCGTAGCGCTCCGCTGCCACTCAAGATCTGCATCCGTGCGCGGCCAGCCAATGCCAGCGCATCACCCTCAACTGCTCTGAAGTGACCCGCACTCTAGCTAGGCGAGCATGCCCAAACGCCTGCCCGAACTAGGTATCCACACATCACTCCCTTGTGCACTGTTCCGACGATGTTTGGATATCCTTTCACTGCACTCTTAGCTTACACGCCTATGCAACTCTGACTTTAACTCTTATTTCTTCTGGAGATATCACCTAAAACAAGCAAATCCATTTTTTAGCGAAGCATGACGGGGCTACGGGATCTGGTACACATCCTGCACACCCGTATAACCTTGTAAGTATCCGTCCTCTGGTACAACATCAAGGTCGATTCCTCTTATTTGATCAACCATTCGCCGTGTCAAAAATGCAGAGGGGGATGCAAGGAGCACAAGGCCTGCACATCCAAGCAAGTGGTAACATGGACTTGTACATGGAACATCCCAAGCGCAAGCAGAGCTGAAGTGAGCCTGTACAACGAGCTAGCGTAAGTCCGTGCATTTCATTTAATTCGTACTAGCATTCGTGTATGATTTGTGTGCAGTGGCTGATCCACGAATTCAAGTTACGAGGGGCGAACATTTAACTTAAAAAATACGAAGGCACTTGCACTCCGGAAATCAACATAACTTGAGAAATGTGAAGCTACATGCACTTTGAAAACCAGCTAATGATCCAAAGTAGTTTAGATTATAAACACTAAATGATGCAAGCACCAAAAAACACAAAATGCAACATGGTGTACAAGGACTACAAACATGGTCTGTACCTGCTTGAATTATTCGTTCTCTGGCTGAAAATATCAAAGTGTAATTGCACGTATAACCAGCTACAAACATGGTCTGTACCTGCATATCAATATATCTATCCTGCACAAGTATGCCAATAGTTTCAAACAACAGATTAGAAAACTATTTATGCTATGTTGTCATGCTACGGGGACTTTCTGGTAGATGGCCTCGACGTTTCCTCAAGCTATGAAAATGCACTATAATTTGCTTGTCATCAATGCCTGCAAATCTCTGTCTCTCTCAACATAGTAGATCATCATTAGACACTAAATCCTTCAATGAGCTTGCAAAATGCTTGCATTAGATCCCTCATTAGACACTATATGTTCATCACTAGGAGCATGTAAAATGTTTGCATCAAATCCTTCATTAGCAGTCTGTTCATTAGACACTTCAGGCTCAAGAACAACATGAGCTTGTATGTTTGCACCGGAAACTTGATTAGATACATCAGATTCAGTCAGTTCAGTATTGATTTGGGGAGTTATAAAATATGTAGAAATTGGTTTCATTTTCTCATAGATTCCCTACATACAAGCAGTTTTAGAACACCGTCGGGTTTAACTATTGGACAGAAATTGAAGAGTTGAATTAGATATAAGCAGGGATATGATGTACCTACTCGTTGCGCATGCTACTCTTGCAACTGCGACTATCCGTTTGCGCAAGCTCGATGCCATGCCCGTGCTGCTGCCGCTGCCTCCCACGCAAGCTACACCCAGGGTTGGATCTTCATCTTCTTGTCCTTCCGTTCGCTTGAACCCCGCCGACCGCCCTCCAACGAGGGCGCGAGGAAGTGTTGTGTCGGTCTGTCCAGCGGCGGCTAGGTTAGGAGCAAACCAGACTGGAGGCTGGAGCGAATGAATTGGGATTTTTCCTGCTGTCGATCGATATGGGAGGCGCTCGTTTGGGCCGCGAGCCCGCTATAGGGCCTGCCTTGCACTTATGTTATTGGCCCGTCCAAATTGAAACATTTTTCTTCATTTTTTACATTGCCTACTCATGCGTTGGGATGAACAAAACTAGAGTGGGCCAACCTGGACGACTCAAACTAGGTGCACACTTTCCAGCCACCTAAGGCGGCCGCCCATACCAGCCCCTATGGTGGGGTCGCCCCTTTTTGTCTGTATGATTGGATAGTGAAAAATATTCTAGTGGCGCTTTTGATTTACCCATAGAATGGTTGGATTGCTTGTTTCTATGAACTTAGTTCGCCAATAATGTGAAGGATGCCAGTCTTTTCATCCTATTGTAGATTGCTTAGATCTTGATATGCCAAAAGTAATCGCATGAAATATATAGTAAAAGCCAGTGTGATGTGTTTGGCTACAACTAGTCTAACTACACGTCCTCATATAACATATCAAGGACGCACCATCTTACCAGTTAACCATTTGACTTACCCATCCAGTGTGGGAGAAAAGAAGTATTGGGACTGCGTATCCAAGCAATTGATGCCATGGACTCCTTTGTCCAACCTTGTAAGCGAAAAAGAAGTTGCAGTGTGCCTGTATAAAGAACTAGCGTAAGTTCAGTTACCTGCTTCTCGGAACTTTAGTTAGCCACTTATTGCAAAATTGTTCAATTACGTTGCTTGGCTTAATTTAGTTTGCTACTGATTACATAATGGCATAGCCTGTTAATCATATTGTAGACTGCGCCTATCTATGTGTTTGATACTTACTGTTAAGAATTACCTGTTTGCCTTAACTTAAATATCTACTTGTTTGTTTAACTGCTTTGCTGTTGCAACAGCGGGTTACAATGATGTTAATATACTTTTCAGCATCCAATTGAAACTCTTTAATTCCTTGTTTGTTTAAATGGTTTGCTATTATAACTCCCAGTTGAGATGTTTCGCTAACTTCAACTTTTCTGAATCCAATCGGAACTTTAATGGAAAAACAGGTTAGCCCAAGATGAAAGAGCGAGGTCCCCATGGACATTGCATCATCCCACAGCAGTGGCACCGGCCCAATCGTGCATTATGAATTGTCAACTGCTGATGCTCTAGAGGCTAAACTAGTGGTAGAAAGAGATTTTGCTTCTGCACTTAGAGATGAAGTTGACATGTTGAGGAAGCAAACAGCACAATCACAAGCAGTACTCAAGACAACCATTAAATATTTGGTGGATTTCAAAATGAAGCAAGCTGAGACTAACCAGATTGTTAAGGTCCTGAAGGAAAAAAGGAAATTAAATTCCTACTTGGTAAATCATAGGTGAAATGTTCTTTCCATAGTTGAATAACCTTTGTGTTGTCTGTTCATGTAATCAATCAAACCATTTGTTTTAGAGATCATGTAATAATTGTTTTTTTTTGTTTTTTGGTTTGTAATTTTATTTGAGCACAAGTATGTATTGATTGATAAGACTCGGAGAAATTTCATTTGGATTACTATGCTAGACCTACAAATATGCCAATTGGGCTGAATGTGCATTCAGCAATAGTAGTAGTATAGATGGACCATAAGTGGCACACATCGGAAAGGGCCAAGATGCTGGCTAAAAAAAGATGATGTTGTAGCCAAAAAAAAGTACAGCGGACTGGCTTATGTATGTTAGTTGATATTATTGATCCATATAATCTATAAGTGTTTATATGTCTGTTAGTTCTGTACATTCTTGGTTGATTGACTCGGTATTTGAATCTTGATACATCGCTTGTGTACATATCTAAATGGGAGTACACATTATGATGCGTGTGACATTTGAGTTGGACATGAAGTGTTCCAAATATTCGAATTCACCTTAAACTGGATACTAGTTTCTGAATTTAAGTATGGACATTTGTAAACCATATTCATATATGACAGTGGAATACATCTTTGTCGTCCTTTTGAAGATATATAAAAACACATAGAATGATTTATAAAGATTCATATAGGAACACAAAATGGATTCTAATTTAATTGCCAGGGTAAATGTGGATGCTTATTTTCCCAAAATTCGAAAGAAGCAGCAAAATGTCCACTCCCACGTCGGCTGCCCAAAGCCAAGTGTTTGGGAGATGGAAATTACTGTCTACCCATCACACGGACAATCCATCAGCCCGATTTCCACTGCTCTAAATAGGGGTAGGTTACTAACTTCAATTAGACGTGACACGACCGCCTCTGAGCCCATTCCGACACGGTGGGCGTCAAACATTGGCGGCAAAACACATTTGATTCAAGCTCGTCCAAAAGACCTCTGTTTCTCCCTCCATTCCCCATTCATACACGGTGGGTGGCAAAACAAACTCGACTCGGCCAAAATCGATGTAGGCAAATATTTTCAATAGGGGCAGGTTTGTAACTTCACTCAGACGTGACACAACCGCCCTACCTGTCAGCCCCGTTCATACACTATGGGCACCAACCATGGGCGCCAACCACCCTCTCCTCGCCCGAAATCGCTCTGGGCAAATATTGGCGAGATGCGAGATTACCGTCCTATCCCCAACCGATGAGACGTCCAAATTTTAAACGGGGGCTAAGTTCGTAACTTTCCCATATTTCAAACAGGCGCGTCCCAAAAACAAGGTTCCCCGTACCTCTCCGTCCATTTTCCCATTCATACACCGTCCACG
This sequence comes from Triticum dicoccoides, assembly GCF_002162155.2. NCBI lineage: Eukaryota > Viridiplantae > Streptophyta > Magnoliopsida > Poales > Poaceae > Triticum > Triticum dicoccoides. Next base: position 246,502,416 of record NC_041387.1, on the reverse strand, counting down.
CTAGAACACCCCATCCCCACACCAGCCTCCGTCCGCCACCCCATCCATCGCCGCCGTCCTCCACCACATCCATCACCACCGTCCTCCACCATGCTGGAGCGCCTACCAAGACCGTGTCGTCCACTGCTGGAGATGGACGTTTCTCATCCACGGCGACGGACCAATAGCCTTGCATCACGTCCTCTCGCTTCATCGGCGCCGTCGTCCTCTTTGTCGGGGCCGCTCATACGACCTTCTCTTCCACCGCAACGGGACTTATCCCCTGATGCACCCATCTACCGTCGCCGATCTGCTTCAACGCCACCGACAGCCATCGCACCCCTGATGCCTACACGGTGCCGTAAGAGAGGTTGTACTTCATATCTCCTCAACTTTTTGATCTCAACCAGAAAATAGATCTTAACTTGGTTACTCTACTTTCTTTTCAGCTCTTAGAATTTAGTTCTTAGTTCGAACCAAACAATGGATGCTAAATATCATTTCTCCAGTTTGCAGCTTCAAATTTGCCATGGCACAGCCATAATACGGTTTAATTGATCATGCTTAGGGTTTAATTGATCATGTTGGTTCCATGGTGGTTTCTTTAATAGAAATCAGAGGGGAAACCCTCTTTTGCTAAAAAAAATATGCTTAGAGTTTCCCCCTTTTATGATCACTATACATTCAGAATACGTGCTTCCTGTCATAATAACACTGCTCCACGCATCAAGCTAAACAAGCTTAGATGTTCAAATACGAATCTGATATTATTAAAACAGAGTTGTTTAATGGGTCAGCTAAATGTTCCTAAATTAGTTTCGAAAATGCATGTTCGCCGCTCGGGTGTGTATCTCTACAGGGTGCCCACGGTGGGCCAGCCCACCCTGGGATTTGGGGTCGTCCCATGCCCCGATTCCCCTCTGTTCTGCTGCGCGCTTCCAATCTCTACTCGCCCCCAGCTGCCTGCCTCGCCGGCGACTTGCCGTCCTCGGACGGCATGACTCTAGGAGGAGACGCCGGACTAACAGGAGGCCAGGAGCCGCTCGCCCAACAGCGTCACCGCTGCCCGGGTGCACCTCCGTGCCTACCTTCCCAGTCCGTTCAGGGCTCAGGCGTGCAGCACCCACCAAGCCAACCCGATTTATCCTGAGATACGTCCTCAACACTCAGCAGCCACTTCTCATCACCCATTTTCTAATTGATTCATTACTCATTAGGCAGGACTGTCATTAGGGTTTGTTGTGTGCTTAGTGCTACCTACACTTAATGGTTCAGATGTATTTCGGGAATCTTTAGTACCTCTAAAGTTCACAGGGTTTTCAAAATTCCGGCCCTCGGAACAGAAACTAGTCATTTTGGACTGTTGGTCATAGTGACATTGACCCAGATTACTACTGCAAGCCAGGTTTGTTGACAATTTTACTTGTCTTTCTTACTCATTCGATGGAATATCCAATTATTCACGTCGATTAGTTGCAAACGACAAGTGCTAGACAAACTTCTTCATTCAGATTTTGGACAGTCTCTTACTGCAGTTACAGTTCTGCATCCTTGTCCTAATAAGCTCACAAGTAAATGATTGATTCACTACATCTATGCTTGCCTTGTCATATTTGTTGTCAATATTCTTTTAGGGTGGACCACCCTGTTTCTAAATACTGGAACCGTAGACCTGAGTGAATAGTATTTCTCTATGTGATCTCTTTCATCATGTGTGGGTAATGAACACTGCATTGTATAGAAAGAAAGTGTCATTTCCAGATTTTACATAGGTTTCGATCTTTTACATGGAATACAATCTGCCTACTTTCTTTGTGTCGCACTACCAACACTCCACCCTTGAAGCTAAACATTACGCCACTCATAATTGCTTAGTTTATTTGTTCAAATACGAATTTCATATGATTCTAATGTTCCTACTTCAGTTTTGAAATGTGTGCCTGCCTGTTATAGAGACATAAGGGGTTTGTATTTCTGTGTGTGGTCTGGTCAGCACGGTTGGGGAGGTGAACTTTGCATATGCAGGGGTTTATAGGGAGACACTCTCCGAGTTGAATCCGCAATGCATTCCATAGATAATCTGACTACTTTTTATGTTTTCATGAATCTCATATTCTGAACAGCATCATAATGATTATGAGCCTGCGTGCATGAAAAGAATAAAGCAGAACAATGCCATGGCTGTCAAACTTGGCATTAAGGGACTGAAATCAAGTCTGGATGCAATGCAATGCAAATGCTCTCCACCTACAGATTCATACTCAGAATATGATCCTAACAGTGATTCTGAGCTAGAGGGAGACCTAAGTCAGTGTAGCTCCCGAGTGGAGGAGTCAGAGGAAGATGCCCTATCTTATTCACCCATCAAGGTACTTTCTCTAACTTTCCAAGGTTACATTGCTCGCACATATCTTGCAACTGATGCTTTGCATTGCTTCTACTTTGTTGAACTGCCATTAGCTTAGTTGACACATCGTGTGTGTGAATACGCCCTGCCTATCCATTTTCAGTACATATTCCATCTGTCATCATACCATATTTATCCATTCAAATGTTGTTCTTGTGTATCAGACGTTCAAAAGGAAGAGGGCGATTGCTGATCGTGGAGGAGCACAAGCAAAGTATTTGGAAAAGGTAGTGGCACCTGATAAATCAAATAGCCCATTAGGTGTATTTGCAATATCACCTGACCCATTAAATACCCCAACTCTAGCAGACTCTAGCCCTACTACACTGGTCATTTCTGATGCCCCAACTCAGCAGACCCCAACTGCAGCAAACAGTATGATTATGCCAGTTGACATAGCACCAGCTGTACGACACAAAACCCCCATTCCAGCAAAGAGTACACCAAATCCAGTTGCCAAATCCCTTTTTGAACCAGAGAGAGCCCCAATTGCAGCAAATAGGACCCATGTTCCATTTCTTCCCAGTTTAGAAGACGAAGCTTATGTTGTTGTCAGGAACTTTGTGCGCATCTTTCCTTCATGGAAAGATTATACTGCAGACACAGAACAATTTCCAGTCTTCCTCCGCAACTTACGCGTAAGTAATGTACTAATGTTATTCATGGTCATTACTGCATATGTTTCTGCTGACAGAAGACACAAGATTTCATTCTTTTAAATAGGCGAGGAGCAACTGGATTGTGATGACGAGCAAGAGCTGGTTGCGCTTTTCAAGCACTCGTTGATGAAGTATCATTCCTACCTGAGGCGAGCGCGCTTCGATGGCAAGCCTCTGAACGAAATTTCTGTAAAGTCGCCGATGCTACATTTATCCGACGGTGACTGGAATAATCTTCTTACACATTGGTCTCAGCTGTAGCGTAAGGTACTGTCTATGATATCACATCACATTTTGAACTACATTTCTGCATTTGCCTTAATGTCTCACTTGTACGAAAACTGTTAGCAGAAGAACATTCGTTCTCAAGGGACCACAGAATCTCGCAACTATACTGCACACTACATTGCTCTCGTGAGTACCTCTTGCCCTGTATGACCATACTTACTTTCATAGATGTTTGATTATGTAGCATCACTGCACATGTTAGCCTCGTAATCGTCCATTTGGTGGACATTATAAGATCCATATGGACTCTTACACAAATTTAGAATCAACCCAATGCTTTTGAAGAGGTTTAGCTCTGCAGTCCTCTTGTAAGGACTAAACGTGGTCTATCACTGTACTTACATTAACAGCTACTCCCTCCGTCCCATAATATAAGAACGTTTTGTACAGTACACCAGTGTTCAAAACACTCTTGTATTATGGGAAGAGGGATTGGTTCATTTTGTAGCATTCTGCATCTTATCTCCCTCGCCCACCATTTACTAAAAAAGATCAGATCTATATTTAATCTTACCAACAAGTAGAATACACAGACAATGCCACTTCAGAAGTGTAGCCCATTGCTCTTGTCAGTACATTTGTCTTGTAACGCTTGTACTTCCAGGGATTGGTAGTTGATTATGTAGCATCAATCTGCATCTTATCTTCATTATCCTCTGTCCCTTCCAGTATTATCATACCTATAATTACTCTCTACAAAATGTAGAGTACAGGCAATGCTTATGAAGAAGATTCTGTGCTGAAATTCTTGAGTTATCCTTCCCTTGACATGGAGAAGGGCATTATAAGGCCGGTGTTAATTGTTAATGTAAGTCAGTCCTTCTAAAGCCTTTATCCTCAATTGCTGTTTAATTTTCTCATACTCCCTATCGTTTACTGCTGTTTAGTTTGCTGTTTCTACCAAAATGCATGTTCGTAAGAACCGTAAGTTCTAACTTTACTTGTAAAAGCAAATTTCTTATTCATACCATGCACATTACTTAATACTCACTATATGTATGCTTGGTTTTGTGGATCTATAATCTAGTGTGTGGTCAACAGCCCACGTTTGCACCTTGTCATCTCCTATTTTATCTTACTGATGTGGCTTATGATATGAACAACATGCCATGCACATTATCCAAAATAGATACAATGATTTTCTCTGCCCTTCATCTATGATTGTTATGTTGACATGGTAATCCAGTAGTGTGGTGAAGCTCCCCGCATTATGAACAATGCTAAATTATGCTATTGATATTTTGAACTTACTCTTTATTTTCTAATTTGAAATTGGATAGAATTGACAGAACAGTTATCATCTTTGTTTATACACGTGCAAAACTTGTCATCTCTCTGCTTTGTTTCAGGGTGATATGCCTGATGGCATGCACAAGTCTGCTGAAGGCTGTGAGACAAACCCAACATATATTGCAGCAAAGAAGGCAAAACATCTTGAAGATAGCGAGACAACCCCAAAGTCTTGTCTTGATGCAGTGTTCAAGTTACTTGAGACTAACAGTCAGACAAGCTCACAGAATTTGTTATCTGAATTAGTTCGACTTCTTCAGTCCCAAGTTCTAGCAGAAAGGCATTCTGCAACTCAACTTCGACTTGAAGTCCTATCTCTAAGAAAGATTGTGGAGAACACCAATGAGAACCTCATCGCTAAATAGCTACACCTGGAAGCTATGACCGACATGCTAGGCCGGTCTCACAGCCTTGCTCAGAAGCTTGCGCAGTAGTTCCCCCGCAAGGCTAACCTTTCTTGAACTGTCTTGGAAGTGGTATCGGTTCAGTATTATTTTGTTATGCTGCAATAGTGCCCAGTTTTTGTAATCTGCTTCTTCGTTGCGCTTTATGATCGCTGGTGGCGAACGTCGATGCCCAGTGGATGTAATATACCTTAAATCCTTTATTGTATAGTGTAGGTTTGTTCTTAGTTACTATGCCGTAATTTCTTTATTATATAGAGTATGTTTGTTCTTAATTCCTACTAGTTACTGCCATCATTTGCTATCTGAAAAAAAATCAGATGTAGTCGACCGGGCCGAAACATTCGATAACGGGCCAGGTTTTTAGCGGGCCACAATTGGGCCAGCCTACGTCTTTCTTTGGCCCGAATGATTGGGGCCTTCACACATTGCGCCAGGCCCAAACTTACACCGGCCTATATTTTAGTTGGGCCTTTTATCGACCCAACGCTTAGTTTGGTCCAGGTAGCATTGGGCCATTAACAGGCTGGATATTGTACTGGCCTGTTATGGCCGAGATGAAACTACGGGCCTTTAGTAGGCCAAAATACATGTTGGGCCTCAATTTTCACTAGTCGTCGACGGGCCTTCAGTAGGCTGAAATGTAGACCGGGCCGTTATGGGCCAGCTCACGGGCCATTACCAGGCCGAAACATATCTCGGGCCTTAGTTGGCCCACTGATATCATGGGCCTTTAAGAGGCCGAAAGCTTAGTAGAAGCATCAACGGGCCGAATTACGCGACCGGCCTTTAACAGGCGCAAAGTGACGTTGGGCTTAACTGTTGTCACCTTTAGCACGGGTCGTTAGTGGGCACAATGTCCTGTCGGACCATATATGGCCCATGGGCAGCACGGGCCATTCCCAGGCCGAAAGTCACACCAGGCTGAAATGGGCCCATATCTACATCAGGCCTCTAATAGGTCGAAAGTCACTGGGCTGTAGTTGGGCCCAAATATTCGGCAAACAATTAACGGGCCAGATCTGGCTTCGGGCCGCAAATGGGCCCAAATATTAAACAAACAATTAACGGGCCAGATCTGGCTTCGGGCCGTAAATGGGCCCAAATATTGGGCGAACAATTAACGGCCCAGATCTGGTTTCGGGCTGTAAATGGGCCTTTATGAAGCAGGACGTTATTGGGCTGACCCACTAGTACCTGATTAAGTTCTACGTGCCTTTGACTGGGTCGGCCTTTTTAACCTATATGGGCCTCTGTTGGGCCCAGCAACGTGTCAACGTACCATAGGCATGTCTCCTCCAATGGACGGGAGACATCTAGCCCACTGACGAGCTGACAGGTGTTCCCTTCGGCTAATCAGAATTTTACACGTGGAAATTTCCCATTGGTCGGGGCTGTTAACGAGTTATCGGATCCAAAATACGACCCGATAGCTTAACGGCGTTCCGTTACGGTGGATGCCACGTGTCGATGACCCTTGATGAAAGCACTTCTGTGACGCGCGATTTATCGTCATGGAAGTGGACACTTCCGTGATGATAATTTTGGTAATGTCATGGAACACTTCTACGACAGCACAGGTATGACTATCTTGATTCTGTCATAAATTTGTCATGGATGTACATGCATGACAAAAAACGTGACCAACTGTGACAAACACGTATCATCACGGAAGTGTATTTTTTTGTAGTGCATGTTGCACATCAGTGGTACCGTCGGTAACGACTGCTAAGATAGTTGATCCCAATAAGCAAAAGTCAGCTACAAGGTTCCAGGTTAGACCGAATCGCGGATGCAAATGCACATCCAGGATGAGCGATCTTATTTTGATCGGGGGATGACTGGTCCCCGCAAAATAATGGAGTACCGTTAGGGATGCAAATGATGGTTTGTGCATTCCGTTTGTAATCTCTCGTACCGTAGGATGGCAACCAGATGAAACAAGTCCCCTGGCTTGTCACCGCGAAGATGCGGCCTAGATGGCGCACGACGTCTTCGAACATGTAGGGGTACAAATCTGCCGTCGCCAACATGCGCCAGCCTCTGCCGTTACTGCATCTTGCATTGATGGCAATCCTTATGTCGAACACCGTGATGAGATAGTAATCGTCGTAGCCGCGTCGCTTTGTCGGCGGGTCCGCAATTGCTATCTTCTTCAATCTCTTGTAGGCATCATCATACGTATTCAAGCCCAGCCAGTCCGTAAGGCCGATCCCAATGGTGGAGAAGGGGTCTACCGGAACGGCCGCACTGCTGTGGATGTTGTGCAAATTTATGGTGGTATCCAGCCGGAGGTATGCAAGCCAATCTTCGTTGGCACCGACCCAGACCTATATATAACACGGTGGGCAGCGGAGAAATTACGGGATGGAAATGGAATAACTAAGTACTACATGATCAAACTCCATTACTGACCTGCTCATCGGACGACATCAGACTACCTCTCAACGTCGGCAACTCTAGCGGAGTCAACGTGCAACCATGGCCAGGGAGTGGTGGACTGTTCGAAGGATTGTCCCATAGAAGAACCTTCTCCTCGAGGACACATGGAAGACCAACAAGCATGGCCTTTTCCCAAGCCTGTTTAAGCAGCGTCTTGAAAAAGTTGGTGCAGGAAGCACCGAGTCTTGCGGCGGTGAGGACGTCGGAGCGGCATGCGATTTCTCCCAGAGGATCGTCGTCCAAGGTCTCCCAGCCCCGACGAGGAGGAGAACCGCCTGGCGAATCCATGGGAGCAGCGACAAACTTCCTTCTCTTCGGGGGGAGGGGAACTGGCAAGGAGGAGATAAGACCGTAGTAACCGCAGGGCCTCGTCCCTTCCAACTGTAGATCGTTCCTCGGCGAAGGGGTGAGGCTATTATTTACTACTAGTACTAGCATTATGGAACGTTATGGGATTGCATTATACTGTAAATAATAGCACTAGTAAGAAATTTTTGGCACTAGGTAGTAGTTTTTGGCGTGGATTAAGAAATTTTGGGTATGTTTTTGCCATTTTTTGTACACGCCAACTAGTGTCAAAAAACGTCTCACATTACGTTACGGAGGAGTACGTACTCGTACTGTAGCAGTACCAGTACTACTTTTCTCAACTAGTAGTGCGATGTACTGTACTTCTAGTCTAGTCTAGTATAGTGCACCGGTTTTGAACTGTTGAATCTCAGGGCCAAGGAGCTACAACTGGAAGTGGAGGGTACTACTGTTCTCTAGAACCATCGCTGTACTATCAATGCAGGGGAAGTACACCTGCGTAGTGGCCTAGTGGGTACTCTCGGTGCTATATTCCGCCGCTCCTCTCACGTAGGAGTAACTGGCCTACTCAGCCGCTCCTCTCAGGCACACACTAGCAGCCTGTTTATCAGCGATGGTTACTGCGGGGGCAGAACATTTGAGTTATTTGATACAGCGAGACTAGGCTTTTCGCTTCCATTTGTGGAGGTGTAATGGATCTCGTCAAACTTTGTTAGTAGTTCCTTCTTTATGATGAGATGAAGCAAAGCTTTTGCCTCCGTTTAAAAAAACACTTCAAGAGGAATTTCTTTTATAGTAGAGCCGATAATGGAGTGAAGTCCATGCGTGCAAGGCCACAAGCTACAGAGTAGTAGTAGAGCACTTTACGTACGGAGCCATATTGCACAGTTCCCAATGCCCCGCCAGGCTTTTCCGGCTCCTCGGGCTTAATTGGGAGGCGCTAGTTTAAATATGCTACTAGCTAATGAGGAAGCTGCAAGCGACGTGCGGCTAGGGCGAGCACGCGAGCCACGCGATGCTGGGATGGAAAACCCGTTCACGTGGCTAGGCTGTCCAGTGCACCCAGATTGTGGGGCCACACGTCCATTCGACTTCAAAACTCAAACTACCCGTGTAAAATATAGCTCGCAGCAAAGTGTAGTAGTACTATTTTTTTAAAAGGCCGCCATGCGTTCGGCCGGGATCGAACCCACAAAACAAGGTGTACACTCCCGCGACCACTAGTAGTACTCGTTGGAGTACAACGCAACCTAGAATCGCCTTTTGTCGCTAGTAGTACGTACATTGTTCCTTACAAGAAACCACTAAAATGCCAAGAAACTACTAGCACTTGCATACGTGGCAGACTTAAGATACGACTACCTTGTCAACCATTGTACATGCTCTTACCAACAAAAATCCTCGAGTGACCTCCTACCTCCAGCCCATCCACCTAGTCATCCTCGGCCATAGGACGCAGCTACCGCCGCTGGCAGAAGGCGAGGTCAAAACCGCCGGCGGTGCGGAGCCCATGTTGCGGCAGCCCGGATGCCAGTTCAGTCCGGCGCTCGCGGCCGCTAGCTAGCCAAGATAGCTCCGTCCAGCTGCTTTTCTGCAAGGTTTGCTAGCTAGATTGGCACGGCAGCGCGGCGGCTTGCTCGCGCGCACCGTGCTCAGGCCAGCCATCTGGCTCGAGCAAAGGCCAGCGCGGTGGCTTCCTCGCTCGTGAGTCACGCTCGGGCCAGCCTGCCAACCCGTGCGGAGGCCAGCACGGCGTCCGGCCTGTCCGGCGGAGCGGCGGCCAACTCGCTCATCACCGGCGCCACCGATAAACATGCATCAGTACTGTTTGAAGTAATGTTCAGGAAAAATAATGATTTGAGGGGGAATAATAGGATAGAAGGTCAGATGTGGGTCCCTCGTGTCAACGGTCAAACAAAATGTGTTGGTTTAAGCTGCCTCGTCAGCACGGACGTGTGGGCCAACCCTGTCATAAATGGGTTTATACGAACCTAATTGGTAGGAGTACTAGGTAGTAGTTTTTGGCGTGGATTAAGAAATTTTGGGTATGTTTTTGCTATTTTTTGTACAATAGATTCTTCCTAGGGCTGGTTGAAAGTGGTAGTTTTTTGTTAGATACTCTACATATTGTAAGTAGGAGTGAAAGTTAAGCTTTGGAAGCCAATAAGCAAGGCTAGTTACATAGTGCATATGTGTACATGATTGAAAGTAAATATCAACCATGAGTGACTAATATCTTGATGGAAAACTCGAAACTATGGAATACTAGGAAAAAAAATGCATGGTTGGAAATACAAGCAATGTTCATATCTGTTGCAACGAATCATAATTAGAATAATACTTATTCACATACTTGGTACAAAACACTCTAATTTTGATATACATATGTTTCAATTAGAATATATTCCTTAGGCTGCTTTGGTGAGGTCAAGGAGGGATGTGGTTGGTTTTAAGATACTAATTATGGGTTTTTCTGCAAATTGGTAGACAAGTGGGATGTTGGTGAGAAAAGGCAACAACTTACCTCACAACCGTTAGATGTAGATCTAATGGTCAGAAATGACGGTTGGCAGACACACCAGCACCACCAACTTAGTCTTGTGTAGGAGTACTAGCAAGATCCGTGCATTGCACGGGACATCAAGATGCATTTTTTTATAAAACACTTGTTGTGATTGACCCTTGCGGGAGTAATCCCATGTGTAAAAACTAATGATATCTCGAGAAATATGAGATAAGGTGAAGAGGAGTGGGGTGTGGTGGTGGTTGGTGGTCGGACTGAGCGGAGGCATGGGGATTGACGACGCCGGCAGCGGCCACCAGGCCAGTTTGTTCCAGAGGCGTCCTTTCTTAATTGCTCAACAATGAGGTTTGTTGGAGATATGGATGAACGAGGGAAGGCCTTGTATGCAAATGTGGAGAGGGGTGCGGGTATCTTTTAGTTTAATTTCCATCCGTCGGATATAGATCGGACGGTCTATATTGCAGGATGGCACACGTACCATCATCACCACCTCGTTTTTCTATAAGAGAAGAAATATAAGTATGGAGATACAAACATATTATCGATACTTGCTTCCATAAACTAGCATCTACATTCTATTCAACGCCTTGGCATGTGGGGCCTTAGCACAATGACTTCTTGACTGTGTAAAACAAAGATTTTCCCGTCGCCGATAAGGAGGGGGTGACCGCGGCGCGCTTTTTGGCTTGCTCTAGTCCTAATAGTCATACTAGGTGGTCTAAGTACGTGTAGATTTATTCTTTTTCACGTCTCGTGTTCGCCGTACTGCCATGACTGTTGATAAATAGACGATAAGTTATTCACGGGGAAACCCTTGATGAGCGTGTTTGCGAGAGAGAGAGAGAGACAGTGTGCGTTTGTGATATGTTAGAGATTGAGGCAATGATAACAGATTCTTTGTGTCTATGTGTGTGGAGGATAGAGAGAGACATGTACATGGGGCTTTGTGTTGTGTAACGTGGATACACATATACATAATTAGAGAGTGAGTGTGTGAGATACACATGCGGACATGGGGAGAGATGAGGATCCAGATTGATGGGTGTTTGTGCGTGTTTGTGTGTTTTTGTGCACGCGTTTGTGTGTGAGAGGGAGAGAGTGTACATGGAGTAGAGAGACCACTGATGATGTAAACCTAGTATAAGGGAAGGGGGAATGGTGTGACATGTGTAGTAGCGGGATAGCACGGGTGCGGGCTGGGGGAGCAGACTATTTGGAAGAGACATCGAGTGTGTGTGTAGGAAAGGGGTGTGAGAGCGAGCGAAAGAGAGAGCTAGCGATGGAGAGAGAGAGAGGAAGAGAGGGGGCGAGAGGGGTCGTTTGTGTCCATAAATGGCGTATAGATAGGGAGACAATGTTGACGTTGTCCGAAATTGGCCTATGAACGGAGACGCAAAGGAAGCGAGTCATCGTGTGTGTGATAGGGACTTCATGAGAGATCTAGAATATATGGTGTAGAGAACAATGTGTGAAATCGAGAACGATTATACATTAGGGAGCTATGCAAAGAGTCACGACATATATGTATGCAGGGAAGGAGCTGGGGTGGGTCCGCATGTGGGAGAGATAGAAAGAGGAGAGTGGTGCACAAGGAGACAAAGTGTGCTTGTTTGTAGTGGGGGTGGTGTGTGAGGTGAGTGCGCGAGAACCACATTACTAGGGAGATAGACGTTTGGGGTGACGTTTTGTGTGTATGGGAAATATACACTCTACATAGTGCGTGTGCTTGGCTAAGAGAGATAGCGGGAGACCTAGAGAGTGAGGGAAGAGATGTGTGCATGGCCGAGAGACAAAGTGATAGAGACCTATGTTGGGGTTCGGACTTTACAAGAGAGAGGGGTGTTAATGTGCTCGTGTGTTGGTGTTTGGGGGAGAGAACGACTTCTCTATGTGTGTGTGTGTGTGTGGTGGTGGTGGGGGGGGGGTTGACTTCAGATAAAGAGTGAGGTGTTTATATTTGAGGGACTTTAGCGTAATTGAGATATTGTGCACTCATGGTTGATCCATTAGTTTCACAGTTTGTACTATGAAATAACGATACTTTTGAACATGCGTGATATACCTTGATGTACCAGAATTACAAACCTAAGATTGGAATTTTGGAATTCGACTCCATCATTAGCTTTTTTAATTCATTTAAATGAAGGTACATTTTTTAAGCCGAGATTTTGTGATTTCAAATTCATATATCAAACCTAGAGATATACACATACGGGCATGTTCAAACTTTATAATCATCCACTTTATTCATACACATACACATTTTTGCTTTTGTCATCATATTTAGGATAAACATATTTGGAATTTCATTTGAATTGGACCGTATGATGGTATTTGCTTGTAGTAGCTCAATGATCCATATTTGAATTGAATGGACAATCTAAGTTTCGAGTTGGAGACATTGATTTTCAAAACTTGCACTTTTTTTGCGTGCAAACAAACAAATTTTCGGCCATGACATCATAGTCGGCCGTATGAGAGTAGAATACTTATAATTTTAGGCGCCAAATGCTTTCAAACTTCCCGCTCACATCGAAATATCACGCGTCCGAAAGTTTAGCCCTGCGATATTCCTATTTTACCCCTACCACATGAACGGAAAAGGGCTGCTTTGGTAACTCCATTGTTTTCCCCTCTTTGCCCCCAACATTCTTCCCCAGAGCCCCTCCCCTTCCCCTCCCCGACCCCCCCAACCACGGCAAGCCGCCGAATCTAGTCCTCCGCCGCAGTGATGGACATCACACCCCACCGGATCTACCTTCCGCACCTTGGAACCCCCAACTGCCAACTCACCACTTCACCGGAGCCGCTTCAGCGACTGGCTTGTCCACCGCTACAGATCTCCTTGACCGCCATCATGGTCCACCGCACCGGATCTGCTTAACCGGCGCCCTCCACCACAGCGTAGGCCCTTCACTGACTACCTCGTCCGCCCCTTCACTGGCCCTTCATACAAGCCCTCATCCGACGCAACAGATCCGCCTCACCGAAAGCACTATACAACACGCCCGCCGAAGCCTTCGTCCATTGCACCGGACCCGCTCCACGGACGCCATATTCAACTCCACCGGCCCTGCTTTACCGACGCCACAGCCTCATCAGGTTATTTCGATTTGTACTCCTTCGGTTTATCTCTTTATCGTGCAACTGTTCACTTACCACAAATGAGCTTTCTTGTATGTCGACAGGCGCCGCAACCGTAGCACCGGAGCAGCTTCAGACGAGCACACGAGCACTATCGACGATCCTTAGCTATCAAGTATGACAACGATACCCATACGCCGCCGAGAATCAGGTACTATTATCCAACGGCCGGCGCCTACGTTCACTTTCCTAGCATAAGCACCGCACCTTTGAATTTCTTCAGGGCATCATTCAGTTTTTCATGAGACGCGTTATTCTGCTTGCACCTATAGGGCCATACTTCTGGCAGTGAACATGTTACATGTGTTAAATTATATACCAGTGCACATATAGTTAATATGCTTTAGTTTTGTTCTGATGCCACCTGTTGGTTCCATCAGACTGCTTAATGTTCTCTATGCTTAATTACACATCAGCAAACTAGCATGTGGCTGCGCTGCTTTTTGTTTGTTTTACCCTACATTTTCTGATGCTAGCTATTACATCACTGCTCCGAGCCTCTGTTCATTACTTGTTTGTGTGTTATTGATCTTCCCAAGTTGCATGACTAATTTGATGCTTCTATTAATTATGGAGCTGCCAACCCCATCAAGCAAAATATTTGTTCTTTTGGTGTTGGCACCTCGAACAAGCATAAAAATAGAGGGAAGCAGATATATTGTCGTGTATGCACACACCCTTCTTTCATTAGTTTGGATGAACCATTGATGATCAATTCAGACTAGTGCATACGATTAAAATTAATTTTACCTAAATAGATGGTGCAGAATAAACTACAACAACTAGATTTGCAACCACGGGATGCTGACGATATCTTCAAAGAACATTGCAACAGCAGCTAGGCTTCACAGCAACATATGGTAAGCCAGTGTGTTTTAGTACATGTTAAATGTAATGCGAGTGGGCTGCTTTCTTGGCTTGTGCCCTCAACGTGTAATCCTACCGAATTACAAATAGTTCAGTTGTCTGCTTTGCTGTATTGCTTGATTCGAATGCTTGTTTGTTGTTACGTTATACCTGAGTTGGCCAATATGTCAGCAGTGCCTGATGTACTATCGTAAAGAAATGCATGCCTATTTCATATGAGTCCTTAACTTTTCTTCTCAACTTCATCACAAGACTGTCTTCATAGTTTATATGAGGCCACACTGTTAAGTGCTTTCTCAGATTATTTCAACTGCTTAGATGCCTTGGCAACTTAAATATAGTGGTTGTACACTCCCTTTCAACTTTCATCTTACCATTTTAATTTCTTTTCAGCTGATGCTGCTTCGAACCATTTAAATATAGATTTCCATGCTCAGCAATAATTCATCCGTCCTTTACCATGTAAGCTTACTGCCTGGATCATACGATAACTATCTCTTACCTATGTCTAGCGGAAACCTTTCAAGATGCCGTTCACACTAGGACACAACGTACAACCCCAGAATCTATTTGTGGAAGCAGTGCGCCATCCATGTTACCAGATGGTAGCAGTTCAGAGGCAACACTGCCAGAGAGCAGTCTGAGCACAAATATTATAGTGCTTTAGGCTCTACTAGAGGCAGAAAGAGATGGTGTGGCTGCCATGAATGAGGTAATCTTTATCTTGAGGCTGGGAATTACGGAATTAGCGGCACGTATTATGCAAGCAACCCAAGAATTGGAGGAAGTAAGAATGTTGCATTTGAAGACGGAGGAGGTCCTGCTGTTTCTGCTATCTGAAGCCCAAGGTAATCACGGTTCTTCTTTAGATACCAGTTGAAATTGTCATTAGATTATTGTACTTGCATGTTGTGTCATGTCTCTGAATGGATTATGTTGCAAAACCCCCTATGTTGTCCGGAATTCCATGTTGTCCATGTGTTGTAATGATCCGAATTTTTTAGGCGAGGTAATCCTCAGTACTGTATGACTGACATAAGGTGAACTGTTTTTCTTGTGAGCATATTGTATTGGATGAAATAACTGTTTGAACAAGAGTGTATCCAACCTACTGAATTCGAAGATCACGACATTTCTAAATCATAATCATATATAAAGGTGTAATAAATCTTTGTTGTGGTTTTGAAGAAATAAATAACAAAACGTATAATTATCTGTGGATATTCGTAATCGAATACAAACTAGATTTGAATTTAGTTTGCCAGGTCCCAGGGAAAACGTGAATGCTAATTCTCCCAAGTTTTGAACGAAGCGGCTAAACACCCACTATAATTTGTGGGCTGCCCGAAGCAAGTGTTTGTGAGATGAAAATTACCGTCTACCCCTTACACTTGACATCCTTATCGACCGGATTTACACTACTGTTGATAGGGGTAGACTAGTAACTTCAGTCAGACGTGACACGACGGCCTCTGAGCCCATTCAGACACGGTGGGCGCCAAACATGGGCGGCCAAACACATTTGATTCAAGCTCGTCCGAAAGACATGTGTCTCTTCCTCCATTTCCCCATTCATACACGGTGGGTGGCAAAACAAACTCTCCTCGTCCGAAATCGATGTAGGCTAATATTTTAAATAGGGGCAGATGTGTAATTTCCATCAGACGTGACACAACCGCCCTACCTGTCAGCCCCATTCATACACCACGGGCGCCAACCGTGGGCGGCAAAACACCCTCTCCTCGCCCGAAATAGTTACCGGCAAATATTTGGGAGATGCGAGATTACCGTCCTATCCCCAACCGACGCGATGTCTGAAATTTTAAACGGGGGATAAGTTTGTAACTTTCCCCCATTTCAGAGAAGCGCGTCCCAAAGTTTGAGATCGCCCCCCTCCCCTCCATTTCCCCATTCATACACCGTCGACGGCACGACAACCTCCGCACTGCGGCCAGCCTCCTCCGTACGCCACCCCATCCTCCACCTTGCCGGAGCCGCTACCCCTACCTCGTCGTCCACTGCAAGAGATGGACGTCTCTCATCCACGGCACTGGACCAGGATCCTTTCATCGCCTCCTCTCGCTTCATCGGCGCCGCCGTCCACCTTGCTGTTGCCGCTCCTACGACCGCCTCATCCACGGCAACAGGATACCTCCTAGGACGATTTTGACACGTTTTGGTCTTTGAGATTTTGAGTTGTGGCCCCGTGTCCTATTGTGTTTCGGCTATATAGGTACGGTTCGACATCATCATCACTGTGGCTCATCTTCGCAAAGGTCTCATCATCGCCAAGGACGTTAACCTCGATGACATCTTTGTCATACCTTGCAATTGCATTAATACCCACATGGCCTTACTTTTGCGTAGCTTACCCATCGAGACTAGCCATTGAGTATTGCCGGCAACGTGACTTGTGCACATTAGTGATCAGACTCCATAGCATACATACCATACCTTAGTGGTGCATATCTTGGCATCAACTTTTGTGTCACTAGGTTGTCATCGCACACACAATTGCTATCTTGGTTCGTGAAGTTTTTAAGCAAAGAGGAAAGATAAGCAAAGAGCTTATAAGCAAGAACCATAGCATCATACTACATTAAGATTGCCATACCCGATCATCTTGGATCTTAGCACCGAAATACCATACATATAGCATACTTGGGATAGAGATCGTTGCATTTTTGCCTAGTAGGTTGTGCACAAGTTCCGTATCCGCCTATTGTGCAATCGTGCTAGCGTCTCTCCTGTATTGTGCAACAAGAGCATTTTCGTGGATTCCACATTTTGGCTCACTTTTGGTTTGCACAATCCCACTTATCTATTTGCGTGTGTGTTTCCGTGTACCATTACTTTCTTGGTCTACTTGTTGCATTTGCAAATTTGTGAATCTTTTCCAACATTACTGAAGCTCACTTACAATTGCATCAAATTGTGTGACACCATCCTAACCAAGCTCCACCATAAGCTTTTACTTGTGTAGGTGTGAGAACCGACAAGAATTGGTACCAATAGTGCTATTTCATTATCCGCATTTGAGTGAACTTGATTGATCGTCAACATCGGTCAAAATACATTGGTATAAGTTCTTCTCGTTCTACCACTCACATTTTGCTTGGAATGATGGATAGGCCGAGTACTTCTACCAACCCACTCTTCATCGAGCAAGACGACGAGATGTCATCATACGTCACCAAGAGCCACCTCTTTGGTGCACAACGAGCATTGCATCAAGAGCAACAAGCTATGAACGAACGCATCGACAACCTCGCCACCGACTTGCGACTCTCCGAGCAACGTATCAAGGACTACTTCGACAACAAGCTCGACGCTCACAAGTAAGAGAATGATGCAAGAATGGACGAGATCCGCACCTTGTTGGTGAACCGTCCTCCTTCAACTTCTTCATACTCAAGACGGAGCCGCTCAAGTCGACACTCCGACAACTCTTTCTCCGGCTCAAGTACACCATCATCGAACACTCTTCGACAAGCTGCGCGTCAAGACTGTCATGCATCTCGCAATCCTCTACATGACAAGCATTCACAAGAGCACGTCGATGAGCGAGTACCTCGTCCTCAACCACACCAAGTCGCTTTTGCACAAGCTCAAGAACGACAACGACAATGGCGCCAAGAGGAAGTACGAGCGATTCTACACCAAGAGGAACAAGACGCCGAGGCTCAACGTCTTCAACAACAACAACGTGAAGCACAAGCTCTTGAGGCGCAACATGCCCTTCAAGAATCTAGTCGAGCCATCGCCAACCGCAATTGCAAATGGCGCAATCAAGAGGAAGCCCTTAGAGAAGCAATCCAAGAGAGGAACTACCAACTGCGAGTGCAACGTCAAGTTCCTCAAGCTCCTCCACAAGCTCGTCAAGCTCCACCTCAACCTCAAGTTCAACAAGAGCAAGTTGATCATGGACTTCCTCCATGCTAAGAGCAACATGAGGATGATTACCCTCACCGTCAAGGACGTCATCATCACCATCGCCAACAACACAATGAAGAGCAACGCCATGGCAGGCTAAAATTCACAATGCCCAAGTTCAATGGAAGCAATGATCCCGAAGAGTACCTATCATGGGCATTGAAGGTTGACAAAATATTTCGTTTGCACAACTATGAGGAAGTGAAGAAGATCTCTATGGCATCACTTGAGTTCCAAGACTAATGTGCTCATATGGTGGGAACAAGTCCTTGAGCGCCGAGAAGCAAGAGGTGAACCACCTATCACCACTTGGGTTCAAATGAAGGATGTCATGCGAGCACTTTTTGTGCCCACATACTACAACTGCAATCTCTTCAAGAAACTCCAACTCCTCAAGCAAGGAACAAAGAGTGTTGAAGAATACTACAAGGAAATGGAGATAGCCATAATACAAGCCAATGTCACGGAAGATGATGAGCAAACTATGGCACGTTTCTTGAATGGACTCAATCATCCCATCAAGAAGATCGCCGACTTCCAACCCTACTCCAACCTCATTGAGCTCGTGCATCAAGCTACAAAGGCGGAACGTCAAGTGCAAGATGACTTCAAGTACGCCAAGTACTCGTCCAAGACCTACGGCTTCTCCAACAACCAAGCTTCAACAACTCCTCCAACCTCTACCTCAACCAAGCCTTCTCCAAGCAATGAATACAAGTCAAGTTACAAGAGAACTTCGACTAGCTTGAGTCGTCTTCCTCTTACTACAAGCAACTTCAAGCCGTGTGCTTCATCATCTACTCTGACTGATGAGACCGTCAAGACCAACTCCTTCAAGTGTTTCACTTGTGGCAGCCGAGGCCACAAGTCCTATGAATGCACAAACAAGCGCACCATGATCCTCAACGATGATGGAACCTATGACTCCATGAGTGACGAGGAGATGGAAGCCCTTGAGCAAGTGGCCATGCACCGGAGCGTGAACGCGGATGAAGATGATCAAGTCTTTTGTGATGAGGATTCAAGCCCCTCTCTCGTTGTCTCCAAAGTCTTGACTCTTCAACATCAACAAGAAGAAGACCAACGATGCCACATCTTCCACACAAAGGCCGGCATTGGAAGGTCCGTCAAGGTCATCATCGATGGAGGTAGTTGCCACAACTTGGCAAGTGAAGAACTATGCTCCAAGCTTCAATTGGTCAAGATGAAGCACCCGCACCCATACAAAGTCCAATGGCTAAGTAACTCCAGCACTATACGAGTTGAGCATACGGTCCAAGTCTCCTTCAAAATTGGTGCATATGAGGACACTTTGGAGTGTGATGTCGTCTCGCTGTCCGTTTGCCACCTCCTTCTTGGTCGACCATGGCAATTCAACCGTGGTGTCATACACAATGGGCGTACGAATCACTATAGCTTCAAGATGAAAGGGAAGGCGTATGTGCTACGACCTATGTTTCCTAGTCAAGTGATAGCCGACAAGCAAGCCACCCATCATGGAGAGAAGAGTGAGAAAGTGATCCACCAAAAAGTAAGTGAGAGCCACAAGCCAAACTTGAGCGCCTCTTTGCCTAGAGAGAAAAACCTAGTCATATTTGCCACAAAAAGTGAGATGAGAGAAGTGTGTGAGAACCCATCGAGTGTTATGCACTTTGTCCTTGTGTGCAAGGATGGGGAACCAAAAACTAATACCTCTCACGAGGTACCTTTAGTGTTTCAATCTCTTTTGCAGGAATTCCTAGATGTTTTCCCTGATGAGCTACCTCCTGGTCTACCTCCTCTACGAGGCATTGAGCATCGAATCAACCTCATCTCTGGAGCGCCCCTTCCAAACAAAGCTCCATACCACGTCAACCCCGAAGAAACTAAGGAGATCCAATGGCAAGTACAGCAACTAATCGACAATGGTCATGTATGTGAAAGCTTAAGCCCTTGTGTCGTTCCGGTTATACTTGTCCCTAAGCAAGATGGAAGTTATCGCATGTGTTCCGATTGTAGACCCCTCAATGCTATTACCGTTCGTTATAGGCATCCCATTCCTCGCCTAGATGATATGCTTGATGAACTTAGCGGTGCCGCCTTTTTCTCAAAAATTGATCTTAAAAGTGGTTATTATCAAATCCGCATACAAGAGGGTGATGAATGGAAAACTGCTTTGAAAACCAAATTTGTCTTGTAGGACTGGTTAGTTATGCCTATGGGTTTGTCGGAAGCTCCCGGAACTTTCATGCATCTTATGCATTTTGTGCTTCGACCTTATATTGGAGTCTGTGTTGTGGTTTACTTTGATGATATTCTTGTGTTTAGCAAATACATGAAAGAGCATCTAAAGCATGTTAGGGCTGTTTTGCAAAAGCTTCGCAAGGAACGTCTTTATGCCAACATGAAAAAGTGCACGTTTGGTGTTGACAAACTTGTTTTCTTGGGTTTCGTCGTTTCTTCCAAGGGTGTCCATGTTGATGAATCTAAAATTGAAGCAATTAAAACTTGGCCCCAACCAACCAATTTGCAACGAGTGTGTAGCTTTCTTGGTCTTGCGGGTTTTTATCGTCGCTTTGTGAAAGATTTTAGCACTATTGCCGCTCCTTTGCATGCCTTGAGTAAGAAGAATGCTCCTTTTGTTTGGGGATCTTTGCAATCCACCGCTTTTGATTAGCTCAAGTCTTTGCTTACTCATGCTCTGATTCTTGCTTTACCCAACTTTGAGACAACTTTTGAGGTTCATTATGATGCAAGTGGTACCGGAATTGGCAGAGTTTTGATGCAAGAAAAACGAGCCATTGCATATTTTAGTGAAAAACTCTGTGGTGCTCAACTTAACTATCCCATCTATGACAAAGAATTGTATGCTTTAGTGTGTGTGCTACATGTTTGGGAACATTATCTTAGACCTCATGAGTTTGTCATACATACCGATCATGAAACACTTAAGTACTTAAAAGGTCAAACTAAGTTGAACAAGTGTCATGCCAAATGGAGTGAATTTATTGAATCTTCCCCCTATGTGATCAAGTACATTAAGGGTAAGGAAAATGTAGTTGCGGATGCACTTTCACGCATATGCACGCTTGTCACTAAACTTGAGTTGAATGTTATTGGTTTTGAGCACATAAAAGATTTGTATTCTAATGACCCATCTTTTGCTACTCCTTATGCTAAGTGTTTGATGCATACACCTTGGGAACAATATTACATAAAGGATTATTATCTTAGGAGAGCTAACAAACTTTGCATTCCCGAGTCTTCTCTTCGTTTGCTCCTTTTGCAAGAGGCTCATGGAGGCAGACTCATGGGACACTTTGGACGCGACAAGACATTCGCCACGCTCTCCAAGAACTACTTTTGGCCCAAGATGTTCCGCGACGTCTCACGCTTCACCAGCCGATGCTCTACATGTCGCAAAGCTAAGTCTAAAGCTCAATCCCATGGTCTTTACACGCCTCTTCCTATTCCTTATCAACCTTGGGAAGACATTACCATGGATTTTGTACTTTGTTTGCCTAGAACTCAAAATGGAAAGGATTCCATGTTTGTTGTTGTGGACAGATTTTCTAAGATGGCACATTTCATTCCTTGCAACAAGATAGACGATGCTTCACACGTTGCGAATCTCTTTTGTAGGTAAATCTTGCGACTCCATGGAGTACCAAAGACAATCGTCTCCGACCGCTACGTCAAGTTCTTGAGTTACTTTTGGAAGACGCTATGCGCCAAGCTCGGAATCAGGCTCTTGTTCTCATCTGCATACCATCCTTAAACCGACGGCCAAAAGGAGGTGACGAACCGTACGCTCTCCACTCTACTTTGCGTGTTGATCAAGAGGAACATCAAGGAGTGGGAGGCATGTCTACCCATCACCGAGTACGCCTACAACCGTGCAAGACATTCGACTACCGGCAAGTCCACCTTCGAGGTCGTCTACGGTTTCAACCTGTTGTCCCCATTGGACATTCTACCTCTTCCTCTACAAGAGCGCACCAACCTTGATGCAAGTGCACGTGCAAGCTACATCAAGAAGATGCATGAGGATACTAGGAACACCATCAAGCGCCAAGTACAATGACTAGCGACAAAGCTCAACGCCATCAAGCAACCCATGATCTTCAACATTGGCGATCTCGTGTGGCTACACCTTTGCAAGGACCACTTCCCCAACGAACACAAGTCCAAACTGCTACCTCGAGTCGATGGACCCTTCAAGGTGCTAGCACGCTACAACAACAACGCCTACAAGATCGACCTCCCACGAGACAAGTATGAAAATGCAACTATCCCTAGGTGGTTTTGGTAATTCATAACAACATATAGCTCATTGAGCTAATGCTATTCCAAGACAAATATTTCAGGAAAGCTCAATGAATGGCATGGCATGGATGATGAAAGTGGATCCCTCAAAATATTAAGGACAAAGGATTGGCTCAAGTTCAAAAGCTCAAGACTTTACATTTTAGTGATCCAAGATCACATTGAGTCTATAGGAAAAGCCAATACTATCAAGAAGGGATGAGGTGTTTCTTAGCCTCTTCCTTCAAGTGCTTAGTGATATGCTCCAAAAATCCTCAACTACTTTCTCACATCTACATATGAGCTAAACTCAAAGTCAAACTCGGCCCCACCGATTCTTTCTATCCGGTGCCACCGAGTTCAAATTTCATAGCCACTGCCACAAACCCTAGGTAAATCGGTCTTACCGATAGGGATCTAGGTCTCACCGAGATGGGATTGTAATCTCTCTGTTTCCCTTCGTAACATTTCGGACTAACCGAAGTGAGCGATCGGTCCCACCGAGATTGCAATGTAAACTCTCTGTTTCCCCTTCGTAATGTTTCGGTCCAACCAAGATGAGCGAATCAGTCCCACTGTGTTTACTTGACCAACTCTCTGGTTAGCTAATTACCAAAATCGGTCTCACCGAGTTTGTGTAATCGGTCTCACCGAGATTACGTTATGCCCTAACCCTAACCATATTGGTCTCACCGAGTTGCATGTCGGTCCCATCGAAAATCCTAACGGTCACTAGGTTTATTAAATCGGTCCGACCGAGTTTGTTGATTCGGTCCCACCGAGTTTGGTAAATTGTGTGTAACGGTTAGATTTTTTGTGGAGGCTATATATACCCCTCCACCTCCTCTTCATTCGTGGAGAGAGCCATCAGAACAAACCTACACTTCCAACTTACCATTTCTGAGAGAGAACCACCTACTCATGTATTGAGGCCAAGATATTCCATTCCTACCATATGAATCTTGATCTCTAGCCTTCCCCAAGTTGCTTTCCACTCAAATCTTCTTTCCACCAGATCCAAATCCTATGAGAGAGAGTTGAGTGTTGGGGAGACTATCATTTGAAGCACGAGAGCAAGGAGTTCATCATCAATGCACCATTTGTTACTTCTTGGAGAGTGGTGTCTCCTAGATTGGCTAGGTGTCACTTGGGAGCCTCCGACAAGATTGTGGAGTTGAACCAAGGAGTTTGTAAGGGCAAGGAGATCGCCTACTTCGTGAAGATCTACCGCTAGTGAGGCAAGTCCTTCGTGGGCGACGGCCGTGGTGGGATGGACAAGGTTGCTTCTTCGTGGACCCTTCATGGGTGGAGCCCTCCGTGGACTCGCACAACTGTTACCCTTCGTGGGTTGAAGTCTCCATCAACGTGGATGTACGATAGCACCACCTATCGGAACCACGACAAAGACATCCGTGTCTCCAATTGTGTTTGAATCCTCCAAACCCTTCCCTTTACATTCTTGCAAGTTGCATGCTTTAATTTCCGCTGCTCATATACTCTTTGCATGCTTGCTTGAATTGTATGAAGATTGCTTGACTTGTCCAAAGATCGCTAAAATCTGCCAAAGTCTAAAATTGGGAAAAGGTTAAGTTTTTAATTGGTCAAGTAGTCTAATCACCCCCCTCTAGACATACTTTAAGGTCCTACAAAGTACAACGTGAGCGACATCTTCAACGTGAAGGACCTCACGCCATACCATGGTGATGAAACTTTCGATCCGAGGTCGGATCTTTCCCGGGGGGAGATGATGCGGAGCATCCCTTGCTCATCCCCATGGAGGTACCTACATCTCCCTCAACACCACTTGGACCCATGACAAGAGCTCGAGCAAAGGCTATTCAAGATAAGGTGAACTCGCTCCTCTCCGAACTCCCTCTCTCTACTCATGAGACATGGCTACTACCTCATACGGAGACTCTGTGTGTGATCAGGTACTTGGAGGAGAGCCACCGGACAGCTACACCCAATGGCTAAGATGGCGAGGACACCAAGCGTGAAGATCAAGAGGAAGGACTGCTTTGGAAGCTACAGGACCCGGACGACCGGCCAGGCATAGACGTCCGACCCCTGGAGGATGCTACAGCCGAGAGGAGAGAGTCAGGCCAGAGCTATAGGCCTCGGATGACCGGCCACTCCCAGGCTCCGGAGGACCGAGCCCTTACGGACGACCGTGCCAGCGACCACAGAACAGAAATTACGGAAATTCAAAGGCATCCGGACGGCCGTGCCAGTGACCACAGAACAGAATCTACGGACATCCGAGGAACCCCGGACGTCCGGGACCCCGCGAGCCTCTAGACGACCGGCACCCCACGGAGGTTCGGACCCTGGCTGCGTCCAGCTATAGGCCGAGGCCCATGTACCCCTTCACTTCGCCCCTCTTTTACACTAAGACTATAAATAGACCACTCCCACCTCCTAGATAGCGTTAGCATTGGTTTAGCTCATTGAGATAGAGCATTGCTCATCCGTACCGGATCTACTCCTCGTGAGGAACCACACCTCTTCGGAGAAGATCCACCCGGATTCAAGACCTCCATCCGGAGAAGACAATCAAGACCTCCTCACGGAGAAGAACGGTTACTCTTGTATCGTCCCTTGTTGACTTTGGATCTCGTGTTACTTTGTGCCTCGATGATCTAGCACTTGTGTGATCTATTTCATGTAGGTTGAGTGATTCTCTTGTTTTCCCCCATGATTTCCCTTGTGTTCTTCTTCGCGTTCTTTGTGTTCCCCATAGGGATCCTCTCCAAATGTGAAAGATCGGTCCCTAGGGTTCCGCCCTACATTAGATGTGATAGTTGTTTACCATGTTGTTTGCTTCTTTCCGGCTGTGCTTCTTCTTGATAGTTCCAGTTAAGTTGCGATTGTGAGAATCCGTTCGACTATGTTGGTTCCTCTACTTCAGGGATTTGTTTTTCTTCCTAGCAGGATTTCACGCAAGATGACCGTCACCTTGGATCTCACTAGTATCATTGCTATACTAGTTGTCTCGCTGCTACCGCTATGTCGCGCTACCTACCACTTGTTTATCAAGCCTCCCAATATGCCATGAAACAACTTCTAACCTTTTCCACCATCCCAACAAACCGTTGTTTGGCTATGTTACCACTTCGCTCAGCCCGTCTTATAGCATTGCTAGTTGCAGGTGCAGTTGCAGGTTGTTCCATGTTGGGACATGGATATCATGGGATAACACAATATCTCTTATTCAATTAATGCATCTATATACTTGGTAAAGGGTGGAAGGCTTGGCCTTATGCCTGGTGTTTTGTTCCACTCTTGCTGCCCTAGTTTCTGTCATACCGGTGTTATGTTCCTTGATTTTGCGTCCCAAAAAAGGTGAGGGTTTATGGGCCCCTCTTGACAGTTCGCTTTGAATAAAACTCTTCGAGCAAGCCCCAACTTCGATTTTACCATTTGCCTAATAACAACTAAAACTTGCATAGGGACTTTCCAGACCCCGAGGATTCTTAATCAACCCCCGGGCCAGTGCTCCTCATGAGTGTTGGTCCACCTACCTAGCAGTCGGCGGTGCCACCTCGGGGCAACTCGATGGTATTTTGGCTATCGTCCACTTTGGATAGACGGTGTTGTCCTGAGAACGAGATACGCGCGGCCCCTATCGGGGTATCAATGCACCGGGTGGTCTTGTTGGTTTTGCTTTATCATTGTCGAAATGTCTTGTGCACTGGGATCCAGAGTTTGATAGGATGTCCCGTGATGGAGGATTGTCTCCACGGATCGTGAGCTCGTCATGGGTTAAGTTGGGACACCCCTGTAGGGTTTAAACTTTTGAGAGCCGTGTCCGCTGTTATGTGGCAGATGGGAGTTTTTAATATCCACTTGTAGAGAGCTTGACACCAGATTAGAATGAAAATACACCAACCACGTGCGTAACCATGACTGTCTCTTTTCTAGTGAGTCGAGAAGAGAACATGGTGGGGTTATGTTTGAACGTAAGTAGTTTAGGATCACTTCTTGATCATTACTAGTTTGCGACTGTTTGCGTAGCTTCTCATCTTATTCTTTTACTCGTAAATTAGCCACCATACATTGCTTAGTTGGTTGCTGCAACCTCACCACATATCCTTTCTATACCCATTAAGCTTTGGTAGTCTTGATACCCATTAAGCTTTGTTGAGTCCTCGTGGCTCACAGATTACTACAACAACAGTTGCAGGTACAGGTAATGCGATGATCTGACGCGAGTGTGATGCTTTCTTGTTTGGAGTTCTTCTTCTGCTTCTTCTTTGATCAAGGGATATAGGTTTCGGGTCGGGAGCCCGGGCTAGCAGGGTGGATGTCGTTCTTCTTCTTTTTTGATTTCATCCGTAGTCGGATCCAGCTCTTCTTTATGATGATTGCTATGTATTAATGTATTGTTGTATTGATGATGTAGCTTGTGGCGAGTGTAAGCCTTTATCTGGTACTATCATCTATTCAGTACATGGTATGTTGTAATGATATCCACCTTGCTATGCACCCGAAATGCAATTGTGCCCCAATCATGAATTCATCACATGATTGGGATAGAATCGCATCTTGGGCGCTACAAGTTGGTATCAGAGCCTTATAGAACTTAGGAGCCCCTTGATTGATGGAACCACTCCGTTGTTGAGTCTAGAAGAAAAAACTATTTTGAGTCTAGTTATATCGGAAAGTAGGAATTCCTTTTACTCCTCATCCCCTTTGTCGCTCTGGTGAGGTCTCGTGACGTAGACGTTTTGACTTCATTCTCCTCTTTTTCACTCAATTTTTTTAGGATCATGCGGGTACTGTTGGAATCATTGCGATATCGATGTGATGGGAATTCTATCTTGGTGCCTCCCTATTGTATGGATTAGACCAGGGGAGGTCAGCTCCAAGGTGTTTTCGTCATAGTGCTATTGTTTCAGTTCCAGAATACCAGAGGATGCCAACATCGAAAGGCTTCCATACTTTTCATGTTGGCAAATAGTGTCGTGACTTATCCCCAGTATTAGAGGAGATAGCATGGATGATCTTCCATGACTAGTATCATTGTGCGTTCGAAGGTCTGAGGTACACGATTCCCGAGGTTTTCTTCGTTATGTGTTGACGGATGGATACAGTTGGAGTGTAGGATTTGTTAGTTGTGTGAGATATTTGTGCCTCCCTGTATCCCCAACACCAGATTGCATAACCAAAAAGTTTCGGGAGTTCATAGGTGGGAATTCAAGTTTTTATATAGGATATCTTTCTCGCAGATGGATGATGTGAGATTGTGGTTCGATGTCTAGTGGTCCGCCTGTCCATGGTTGGTTTTACAGTGGTCTCGTTGTGTCTAAAAGAGTCCTTGGCTATGCTGACTCGCGGATGCATCGTATGTCATGTGCACTGCCTTGTACATGATGGTGATGTACGATCGAGCCTGTCTGGGCCCCACCATGAAAATTTCGGACGAAACCCCTATCATATGTTTGTTTCCGGCTTATTCTGCAATCCAAATCCTTTGTTTTGTTCTATTTTTGGTATTCGAGTTGCTTCCAAGTCAAGTGTTGCTTCCATACCTTTTCTAAACAGTGTTCTCATATTTCTATGGGTAATGCTAATCCTTCTTGATCATCAAGATTTTCATGTCAATTCTTTTCCAGCCAGTGTGCTTTTCTTCAAGTTAATTCTATCCTCTCAATAATTGCTAGATCATTTCTCAGTTCTACACAACGGTGTTTGTTTCATCCATACCAAGTTGCCTTTGTTTTCCCACCATCCCACCCTTTACTTCAAGGACTCATATTTCTTAATCAAGTATCCATTTTATTCATGAGAAGTCTATCTAGTTTTTTTCCTTCAATGTTCTTATCTCGTGTTTCCTCATGAAGATGCTTAGGAGCTTCAAGTATATCATTCTTCGTTCTATTTTCTTTTTTGGTGGAGTCAATTCAAGCTTTTGGTGTTGTTCATATCCCTTTTGTCCTTTCATAGGATTTCTCATGCCGGTGCACCTCTTATTTATTCACCTCTCTCCATTCATATACGGAGTGTTCAAGATATCTCAGAAGATTCGTGTTTCCATTCTTAATCTGTTCAAGCTATTTTGAGGTTGTTATCTCATTCAAGCCATTCAAATCAACCAGTGCATTATCTCTTCCTAAGCAATCCTTCCAACGGTGTTTCTTTTGAGTGGGCTCTAACCCACAGGTCTTTTCCTAGGATCTTACCTAACTCTCCTAATTTATCAGGAGCGATTCTCAAAGTCATTCAAAGTTTGACATAAGAATGAGTTCTCATCAGTCATATGCCTTTTCCAAGGTCGCTTTCAAATTCTTTTCATTGTTGGTTCAACCTTTAAATTCTTCATTCTTCTAGAGTATCTTCAAATTCTTCAAGGTGTTTCTCATTGTCATTCTCATCTTTGAAGAACGAAGAAGATTTTTCCTCCAAATCTTGTCCGTCCTCTTGAAGATTCGTGGTGCTAGCTTGATGCTATCCTCTTAATTTGTTCCGATCATGAGAAATTCTTTTCATGTCCATCCAAAGCATTTCAGAGCTATTTTCATTTTAATTCTCCAAAGGCCATCATTTTATTCTTCACACTCAAGGTTTAGCTCTCATTCCCATTTTCCCCATGCATTGTTCAAATTATTCTCTAGTCAGCTCGTGATCTCTTCGTTCTCTTGTATCTATATTCCCTGAAGTAACTTCGCTCGTTTTCCAATTCTCCACAGTGATTTTTTCTCTTTTGTTCGTCTATTTTCAGTTCCTATCGGTGGCTCGTTGAAGATTTTCCCAAGTCGCGCTATATCTCTTGTCTCTCCTCAGTCTTTCAATGATAATAAGTAGCATGCCTATCCGTTGCTTGTCATCAATTTAAATTAATGAAGGATATGCATGACATAATTCTTATTCTTGTTTCATCAAGATGATTTTATTCCTTCTTCTAGAGTTTGTTCAGGAGGAATAAATTTTTGGTTTCAAGTTGTTCGTCTTGTCTCCCGGTGTTCTAAGCTCTCTTAATTTTCTTATCGCGAAGATCCATCTAAATCATTGCATGGCTTCAATCTTATTCTTTTCATCCTTCACTTCTCATCTTGTAACATCCCAAATTTTCAATTTGGAATGTTATACATTAGATCATCATTGCATATCATATTTTATTGCATTTTGGCTCGATCCTAGAAATTCTACGCAACTCAAGGACCCACGGAGAGAGTTGGGGATTTCGTTATTTTCATATTTGAGTTTTCTCAAATTTTGAAAATAGGATCATTTGATTTTAATTATTTTATCTTCAATTATTTCTATTATAAAAATATGAGAGTGGGAATAAAATGACTTTCCCAAAATAAAGAAATATTAAGGATTTAATATTAAAATCAAACAAGATTTTATATCGGAGTTTTATGGCTATTTTATTTGAATTAGGAAAAATGCGTGTTTTTCAAAATTGCATTTAGGCCCCAAATAAATGTTCATCTTGTCCGGCTTGATTTTAGAAGTCGGGGAAAATTTATTTAGGGATTTTTGTAGTCCGTTTAGTATTTCTTTTATTTGTCTTCCTGTGCAAAATTAATCTAAAAAAAACTCGAACCGACCTAACCGGGCCGTGTCCGCCCGGGACTCCGACTCGGCGGGCCCTTTAAGAGCCGCGAGGCCCAAGCCAGCCGCCCCC
>NC_041387.1:246402046-246471738 GCF_002162155.2 Triticum dicoccoides | reverse complement strand
GCCGCCGACGTTCGTATTTGCCGCCCCGACGCCTCGCCGCCGCTGCCGCCAGCCCCGCCGGAGCTCGCCGCCGACCTCGCCGGACCCCGACCCCGAGGTAGCCGCCACCGACGCTGGTCTTTGCCGGTTAATCGCCCAGTTTTTTTATAAAAACCGCGCTCGTTTTTTTATTAGACCGGATTTATTTTTTGCCGGTTTAGTCTATTTAGCGAACCCCGTTCGTTCATTCATTTTAACGAACGGTTTTCGTCGTTTAGCCGCAGACAGCGAACGTTCGTTCGTTAGCCTGTTCGTCCGTTTATCTTTTTCTCGGATTTTCCGCGATTATTCCCGATCCCGGTTTCTGGTCCAATTTTCGTTTTAGTATAAATTTTCGCTCGTTTATCGAAATCAGGCAATTCAATCGCCTAGAGTTTCATCTCGAAACCCTCTTGTCGTTTAACCAACTCAAACAAGTTTTTGCTACTGTAAAATTTGACTTAGGTCCAGATTAGTAAACAAAGCTTGTTTCTTTCGCCGTTTGACTTTCGTTGCTTCGTTTGGTTTGATTCTTTTTGCAAACTGGAGTTCTTAAGTTGAACTTTCTGGTTAGATCTTTTACTTGAGTTTTACCTGTGCATTAGATGAGTGCTTATTGCATGCTTGTTTGTTTGCCATAGAGTACCCGGAGTGCGCCGCTTAGTACTTCGAAACTCTAGGTTTCACGGATCATCAGCAAGGCAAGTAACACTTTGATCATACCTCTTTACTACCCAGTTTTATTGCATTAGATCAATCCTCAAACAATTGCATGATTAGGATCTGATTAACATGTGGATTTTGGGAAGTCGATGAGGTAGAACCTATTACCTGTTTATTTTCAAACCTTTGAGAGTTAGTTGTACGTTTGCTTATATTGCCATGCTATGCTAGTAGACGTGGATTGGGTGAGTGTATCCATGACAGATGTGAGATTGTTAATTAATGGTTTACTTAAGGTCGCAACTTAAATTCACATTGGGGTGGATTGAGGCACCTGGGGAACCCAGTGTTGCCTGTATTTTTGGAAATCCCGGGGTACCGTGTGATTCTCCTATGGACCGCCACCCAGGCTCAAAGGGATCATGGGATTATTCAATCTAGAAACTTCCGTGTGCAGCCGCAAGCTACTATGGGCTCTAGCATAGTTGATTAAGTTGTGTGAGCTCTTCAAGAGGTAGACTAGCAGATGTTGGGGATTTAGGTTGGTACTGTCTACCCAGAGTAGAGAGTTAATGCTTTTGAAAGACTGTGTCTCGGTCATCCGTTTCTCAAACATCATGTAGTGCGAGAAATCAAGCGGAGGAGATCGAGTCTTGCGGGGAAAAGTGCGCAAACCTTTGCAGAGTGTATAAACTAATGATGGTTAGCCGTGTCCCCGGTTATGGACGTTTTGAGTATCTAGTACTTGGATTATCATGTGAATCTCATCATGTTACTTAATTTAATTTTGTTGGGATAATGTTGATGCTTAATCGGGATTGAGTTGCAGTACCCTTCTCAATGTTTAACAACCACCATGATAGTTAAATAAAATTTATTCCTTTGCAGTAGGGGAAAATTGGCTTTATGCAAAACTGTAACCATAGAGCTTTCCACTAGCCATATATGCATGTAGTATAGCATTATTCTGTTCATTACTCTCTATGTGTTACATTGCCAGCATATTCCATATGCTGACCCGTTTTCGGGCTGCAACGTTCATGTTGCAGACTTTTCAGACGCCGAGTAAGGTGCCTTAGGTCGTGATCTTATACTCAGTTATGCCGTTGGAGTTGATGGACTCGCTTATCTTCCAAGCCTTCCGTTGTTATCATTATTAGATGGCCTTAAGCTATATTTATGGTAATAAGTTCTCTTCTGAGACATTCGATGTAATAAGTGTGTGATTTGCTACTCTGTTATAAATCCTTCAAGTACTATGCGTGTCAGCATTACTGATCCAGGGATGACACTGATGCACAGAGATCAAACTGTTTGAGGTCTGGTCGCTACAAGATGGTATCAGAGCACAGGCTGACTGTAGGACACGACCACTAAGCTAAAGCCATAGATCACTACTCTCTCTTCTCATTTCTGACTCCTGATCTTTTCTACTCTTTTAGGATGGCGGATGCAAGGAACAAGTTCACACAACCGGATGAAGATACACCCTTTGTACGCCACTTGAAGGAAGTCACTAGATACCTGAACATCGGAGTACCAAGCTTCACCAGGACCTACATTGCCACTTTACCCAAAGAAGAGCGTTGGATGATTCAAGTTCAAGTTCCAGGAAGGACGTTCATGCCCATCACTGAGCCCATAGACTTTTCCTTCGATGCACCAACCTAGAGTCTAGGAAAGAGCATGGCAGCTCACATCACCATGGGACGCATTGGAGAAGTTTACCACAAGGATCTCAAGGATACTATCTACCAGATTTGTGGGCCCCGAGATGAGCAATGGGAGATGATCAGCACCAGGAAGGATAGATCAATTGCAGCTTTCATCTAGGAGTTAAACCAGCACATTCGTTGCTAGGAGAACCAGATGTGCGCAGGCATGATAGACCTGAAGAAGGCAATGACCAAGATCACGGAGTTGGAGGAAGAACTCAAGTCTACACGCGATGGATATGAGGAGGAAATAGCGACACTCGTGGAGAAGAATGATGATCTGAAGAAGAAGCTAAAAGTATTTATGGGATTTCCCGTGACTGGGCGGTGACGAAGACCTGTCCAGTGTCGAGTGCTGGTCCGACTGTCGCAGTAGTTTGTTAACCGTCCGAGTAAACTATATGTCTCGGTGAACCTGGACGTGATAGAATGTCGGCGCCAGAAGAGGAAGCTCGCGCGCGCACGTGGGCGTGACTGGCTCGAGGAAGGAGCCGCTTTGGGTCTGTGCTGCGTTGGGCAGTTGGTGTCGGAGGATGGCGTGGCCGCTCGCATGGGCGCAGCCAGCCTCCAATAAATCTGTACGTTAGCCGGCCGAGTAAAAAGGTGAGTCGACCGACTGGATCCAGGGACTTGACAGCCAGACGAGCGCCGTCCAAGTGAATGCCTCATCCGAGTGCACCCGCGTGTCAGAGTGAACCACATCTGGGCTGCGATCCGGTCGCCGCGCCATCAGTCAAGTGGAATAAATGATTGAGCCGGTCGGGTGACTACATGTTAGTCGTCTGTACATAGCTCAAACGGAATGTCTATCCGAGTGAACCACCGTCCAGAGACGATGACGGACGTGTGACCTGCAAGTTAGTAGGAAACATAGCTACGGATATATTTTGATGGGCAAAGGGTCCCTGCATGGATGCATCTTGCAAGGATTAAAGGCCGTGGATGGTTATGCATGCATGCATGCAGAATTATACCTTTAGAAGTTTTGACCGCGGTAATTAAGAAACTGACGCTGAAAATCCTCACCTTGATGAGGCGCTTAAAAAAGCAATTATACCTTTACAAGGAGGCCCACGCAGTCACTAACGAGGAAAGTGCCCACGTCCAAAATCTGTACGTGCATGCAAGAGGAGTTAATTAGTCGGTAATTAAGGAATAGTTAAAACCGCCCATGCATGTAGTGGACGTTTTCCTTTCCCACCGCCATTCATGCCCTGCATGCACGAGATAAATTGGAAGGAATTAAAGATTAGAAGGAAAGTGGAAGGCCAGGTGCAGAGCTCCCTGGACGGCCACGGCAGCGGCAGTTTTTGGCACGAATCCACCGCGAGAGGCGGCCGCGATGAATCCGAGTGCTGGGCGGCGTCTTCCTGCGAGGCCGCGCGTGGGCGGCGTTGAGTCGATCCGGCGGCTCCCGTCTTGTCGTGATCGAAGACGTGGACAGCCCCGGCGTTGGTGCCGCGTCCCGCCCGTGCATCCATCGCGGGGGTCGCCGTGCGGCAGTTGGACGAAATCACTGTTTTGACCCTTTCAGCAAACTTTGTCATAAAATGAACTCGACATGAAAGTATTTCATGATCTGACCCTTTTTAGCAACGCCATAGCCCGCGGCGTTTCTGCCCAACATCGCAACGCCGAGGTAGCTAGCGCTTCTGTCCAACAAAGAAACGCCGAGGTAGCTCGCGTTTTGGACCATGTAAGAAACGCCATAGGCCTTGGCGTTTATGACCAAGAAACAAACGCCATTTGTCTTGGCGTTGCGGCCCTGGTTATCGAGTAGTTTCTTACCTTGGCGTTTCTAAGAAGGCCGGAAACGCCGCTAGCCTTGGCGTTTCTGGCCCGGTGTCTCTGGCAGCTGAGGAGGAAGACCCTGACGAGGCAGCGAGTGGGTTGGGTGCTAGCGAAGAAACGCCAAGGCCTATGGCGTTTCTCATCTGGTCCGAAACGCGAGCTACCTTGGCGTTTCTTTGTTGGCTAGAAGCGCTAGCTACCTCGGCATTGGTATATTGGCCAAAAACGCCGCGGGCTATGGCGTTTCTAAAAGGGTTAGATCGTGAAATACTTTCATCTCGAGTTCACTTTGTGACAAAGTTTGCTGAAAGAGTCAAAATAGTGATTTCGGCCGCGGCAGTTCACGAGGGCCGCCGCAACGTGCTGTGTCAGGACGTCGCGTAGAGGCCGCTGCAGTACTAGGCCTGCGCGCACGTCACAGTGACCAAAGCCGAGCGCCCGTGCTGCCAGATGGACTATCGAGCGCCTACGCTCGTTGCAGCCGGCTGACGGGCAGGTTGAAGTCGATTGAGAAGAGGAAGCAGGAGGTGCAGTCCAGCGCGTTGGTGGCCGTGCGTGAGGACGGATGGCCACGACTCACGCACCGTGCTGATGCCCTTTTCCCTTCCTCATCTCTTGTCTGATTTATTCACGCATGGATGTGTCTGATCCTATAGGAGGAAAAGACAAACTCGTTGTTAGACAATGTACTGTAAAAAGACTAGATCAAATGGATACTTCCTGATCTTTTGTTTGTACGAATGGTGCGATGACCAAAGCTTTAGCGGCCAATTTCTTTAGCGATGGTAGTTGATTCGCTGTTGAAGATTGAAGAAAAAACCATTTGCATCATGGCTCGATAGACACCATGCCCCACGGTGGGCGCCAACTGTCGTGGTAACGATTCCGACAATAAGAGAGGGGTAGGATAAAGGAGCATGATCTATCGAGAAGCATATGGATGACACGGTGGTTTTAGCGAGTTCGGGCCTCTCACGGTGGAGATAACAACCCTACGTCTCGTGCTCCAGAGAGGCTTTGTTTTATCTTAGTATGTATCGGAGATTACAATGAGAGGGGAACAGATCCCAGTAGTCCTGAGACTAATGGTGAAAAAGAGAGAGAGATGGAAGCAAGAGAGCCCCCTAGTCTAGTGGTAGGGGGTGGCTTATATAGAGTGCGCCACCCCCTCACCTCCTATGTTACAATGTGGAGCATCAATGCCATAATGCCTGCCCACTACAAAAACGTCATGCTGACTATTGGTCTTCGCATATCCGAGTGAGTTACACGGCCAAGTGGAATTAGCTCGTCGAGTGGAGTGCCGTGCCCCGAGTGGTCGTTGTCGTCTGAGTGACTTTCAAGCTGCGGTACATCTGGACGGCGATCTGGCCCAGGGGCCCAACACAAAGTGTACGGTGTCCATGGGTAGGGTCTTTAGGTCAGGCCTATTACCCTACCCCTAATACATGTCCTCGTCAGGTCTCAAACCCAGCTCCATCGATGCATTATCTATCACATTACGTGATAAACCCTTTGTGAAGGGATCTGCCAAGTTTTTCGTTGTTTGGATATAATCCAACGTAATAACTCCGGAGTTCCTCAATTTTCTGACAGATTTTAGTCTCCTCTTCACATGCCTTGAGGACTTCATATTGTCCTCAGAACTTTTTATCTTGACGACCACAGTTTGATTATCACTGTTCATGAGGATAGGGGGTATTGGTTTTTCAACCATAGGTAAGTCCATCAATAGCTCACGAAGCCACTCTGCTTCAAAAGTGGCAGTGTCTAATGCTGTGAGTTCTGCTTCCATAGTTGACCTCGTTAAGATGGTTTGCTTGCAAGACTTCCAAGAAACAGCGCCACCACCAAGTGTAAAAACATAACCACTTGTGGCCTTAATCTCATCAACATCAGATATCCAGTTTGAGTCACTATAACCCTCCAGTACCCTTGGATACCCAGTGTAGTGAATCCCATAGCTCGTGGTGCCTTTCAAATAGCGCATAACTCTCTCAAGCGCATGCCAATGATCATCTCCCGGTTTTGACACAAACCGACTCAACTTACTCACAGCAAAAGAGATGTTAGGCCTCGTGGCACTCGCCAAATACATAAACGAGCCAATAATCTGAGAATACCTCAGTTGGTCTCTAGCAATCCGTCGATTCTTTCGAAGCAACACACTAGCATCATATGGAGTTGGAGAAGGCGTGCAGTCGCTATACCCAAAACGACTCAAGACCTTTTCCACATAGTGAGACTGAAGCAGTGTGATCCCACCATTCTCATCTCTCAACAGCTTGATGTTCAAGATAACATCAGCTACTCCTAGATCCTTCATCTCAAAACAGCGAGATAGGAAATCCATAACCTCCTTGATTAGATCAAGTTTGGTTCCAAAGATCAGTATGTCATCGACATATAGACAAAGAATAACTCCCTCGCCCCTACCATGGCGATAGTACACACACTTGTCACCATCATTTACTACAAAGCCGGCAGCAGCTAATGTTCTTTCAAACTTCTCATGCCACTCAGGAGCTTGTTTAAGGCCATATAAAGACTTTAATAACTTGCACACCCTTCCTTCCAGACAAGGTACTACAAAACCATCTGGCTGATCCATGTAAATTTCCTCCTTCAACTCTCCATTGAGGAAAGCCGTCTTAACGTCCATTTGATGAACGAGAACACCATGTGATGCAGCCAGTGATAGTAGCACCCGAATTGTGGTCAGTCTAGCCACGGGTGAGTAAGTATCAAAGAAGTCTTCACCTTCTTTCTGGGTATAGCCCTTAGCCACAAGACATGCCTTGTACTTTTCAATCGTACCATCAGGTCTAAGCATCTTCTTGAACACCCACTTACATCCTACAGGTTTGCACCCATAAGGACGGTTAGTGATCTCCTAGGTTCGTTAGCTAAGATGGAATCCATCTCGCTACGAACAGCTTCCTTACAGTAGTCATCATGAGGAGATGCATATGATTCTGAAATAGTCCTTGGTGTGTCATCCACAAGGTACACAATGAAGTCATCACCAAAGGAGTTTGCAGTCCTCTGTCTCTTACTCCTTAGAGGAGTTTCATTGTCACCCTCAACAGGATTCTCAACGTGTTCCATCGCAATGCTGGATTTAGGAATTACGGTGAGTTCCTCAGTAGATGGAGTAGGTATCTCCTGATTTGATGAACTCGACATATCCTTCATAGAGAATATGTCCTCAAAGAAAGTTGCATCATTAGACTTCATAATCGTACCAACATGCATGTCGGATACCTCAAATTTTATTATCAAAAATCTATAGCCAATGCTATGAAAAGCATAGCCCAGAAGAACACAATCCACAGTTTTTGGTCCAAGCTTGCGCTTCTTGGGAATTGGTATATTGACTTTCGCCAAACAACCCCAAGAACGTAGGTAAGAGAGTTTCATCCTTTTCCTTTCCCATTCCTCGAAAGGAGTCATGGTCTTATGCTTTGTGGGAAATCGGTCTAGGACATGACACGCAGTCATTAGTGCCTCCCCCCTCCATTCCTTGGAAAGACCCGATGTGTCTAACATGGTGTTAACCAAATCAGTTAGAGTTTGGTTCTTTCTTTCGGCCACCCCTTTTGACTGAGGTGAGTAGGGAGGCGTCCTCTCATGGATTATACCATGTTCCGCACAAAACATATCAAATTCATTGGAAAAATACTCTCCACCATGATCGGACCTAAGCTGTTTAATTTTTTGATCAAGTTGGTTCTCTACCTCAGCTTTATAGTTTTTGAGGAAAGTTAAAGCCTCATCTTTTGATTTTTGAAGATACACATAACAATATCTAGTGGAGTCATCAATCAATGTCATGAAATATCTCTTTCCACCTTTTGTCAACACGCCATTCATCTCACAAAGATCAGAATGTATAAGCTCTAGTGGCGCCAAGTCTCTTGCCTCTGCAGTCTTATGGGACTTGCGAGGTTGCTTAGATTGCACACATTCTTGGCACTTAGAGCCTTTGATAGTAGAGATTTTTGGAATTAAATTCATATTGGCTAGCCGTGTCATGCAACCAAAGTTTATATGACAGATTCATGAATGCCAAATATCCAACTCATTATCGTGGCAAACATTTTTAATAACTTTAGTGCAAATATCTGACAAAGATAGGCGGAACAAGCCTCCGCACTCATAGCCTTTTCCAACAAATTCTCCACACTTGGAAATTACAACTTTATTGGACTCAAAAACCAACTTAAAACCATCTCAACATAAACGGGAACCGCTAATGAGATTTTTATTAATGGATGACACAGGATGAACGTTCTTCAGACGCACAGTCTTGCCCGAAGTAAACTTCAGATCGACCGTACCGACACCTCGAACGATGGCATGTGACCCGTTCCCCATCAGCACGGGAGAAGTCCCTGTGACCTAGTAAGAAGAAAACATTGAGGCATCAGCACAAACATGTACATTGGCACCGGTGTCAATTAACCAATCAGGAGATGGAAATACTGAAAGGATGGTAGGAAGAATACCGTACCCAGATTCTTTCATATCAGTATCACCAGACAACATTAGCGGACTTGCCACCCTTCTCATGTTCATGCTCGTCAAAGCGGTTAGGACACTTCGGAGCCCAGTGATTAGGATCACCGCAGACATGGCAAAGTCCCTTCCCCTTCTGGTGAGAATTCTTCTTGAAGTTGGTAGAATGCGATGGCTTGTTCTTTGTATCAAACTTGCCTTTGCCCTGAGTTTTGTTCTTGTTGTTTTTGAACTTGTTGGGCTAGAAGTTCTTCTTCTGTACAATGTGGGCACTAGAAGCTCCCTCAGCAACTCGAGCACGTGTGTCCTTTGCTCTCGCCTTCTCTTCAACATCAAGAGTACCAATGAGATCTGCAACGGAAAACTCTTGTCTCTTGTGTTTCAGGGAAGTAGCAAAATTGTTCCACGAAGGTGGAAGCTTGGCAATGATGCCTCCGGCAACAAATTTTTCTGGCAACATACACTTGAAGTACTCAAGTTCTTTTGCGAGCAACTGTATCTCATGAGCCTGTTGTACAACAGAGCGCTCATCAGTCATCTTGTAGTCAGAGAATTGCTCCATGACGTACAACTTGCTGCCGGCGTCCGAGGCACCAAACTTGGCCTTGAGCGCAGCCCACATGTCCTAGCCATTATCAAATGA
This sequence comes from Triticum dicoccoides, assembly GCF_002162155.2. NCBI lineage: Eukaryota > Viridiplantae > Streptophyta > Magnoliopsida > Poales > Poaceae > Triticum > Triticum dicoccoides. The sequence continues at coordinate 246,462,390 of NC_041387.1, read as the reverse complement.
CATATACGAGTCCACAATGGAGTCATCAAGAACACCCAGAAGAGCGTCTTTAAAGAGAGTATCGATCTTCTCAAAAGTTTCCAGCTGTGCTAGATTAAGATCGCCCTCAGGCTTGCCCTTGGTGGCGTCATAGCAGCCCATGGTCTGAAACCAGTAGACTGCTCTCGTGCGCCACCTCTTATATTGCGCCCCCTTAAAGGCAGGCGGCTTCAGATGCGCAGCAAAACCACTCGGAGCAAATTGCCTATAATCAGGTTTTTGTATTGCTCGAAATATGAGAAAATTACTACGAGGTTTAATCCGAATAAACAGAAGATAAATCATGACTACAGTAGTAGAGATTGAACTAATCATGCAAACTAGCATAGAAGATGAACATATCACATCTAGGGCACATACTAGAAACATGAATTCTACCACGATCTCGAACAGGAAAGATAGAATCACATACGGTGCAGCGGGAGCAGCACCGCTGGTGTTGACGTTGTCGCCCATGTCGTTGAGGATGAGGTTGCTGAGGTCGGGGAAGAAGTCGTCGTTCGTGAAGTCGTTGCTGCCAGCAGTCGTGCGAGTGCGCTCCCCAAAAACATGATCGCCCCTCTCCCATACAGGATCACGAGAGGCGGGGTTCTGGAGGCCTGTTGTCCCTTCTCCTGGTGCATGCCGAAAGGAGGGATGGAGAAGACTTGCTTGGCGGCACAATGATCTGGAACGGTGGTGAGAAACCATACGAAGTTGCTATGGCTAGGGTAGACATCTGCCTGACTATATAGTGCGGGTCGGGTAGGTCATGGGAGTAAACCCCACGTCTGAGTCGTCACGATCCAAAAGAATCGGAAATGGTTCAGTAATTAAGGTGTCGGTTAATTATTAATTAATGACTCATTAATTTTTCCCGAGCAGCAAAAATATAGACAACATGGATAGCTCTGTCCTCGGCTCAACTCAATCCTGCAACCCGCGGCACGTCGTGACGAGGTGTGGCGTGGCGAGGCGAGCGAGGAGGAGGAGCGCGCGTGTAGGTCTCCTCTTCTCATGCTCATACGAGTGGTAGAAGAGCTCACCTTATAAAGAGGTGCAGCTCTCTTTGAACTTATCAGGTGGGACTAAACTTTAGCCTCACTCACTCCACTCACATGTGTGCATGAATGGGCCAAGAGAATTTCAGAATTTTAGTTGGGCTTTGGGCCAAAAGCCCACTAGCAAATTCCAACAGAGCCGAACCTCCATTCCTCTTCGCGTGCCTGTTTTTGACCGCTGCCGCTACTGCTGCCTTTTGTTGCAAGAGATTGCCGCCACTCATGGTCTCGTCTCAGGCCAGAACCATCCGCCCTCGACGCCCCTTGCTCGGATCCAGCCCTCCCCGCCGCCAAGTGCCGCCGCCGGCCTCAATCTCCCTGCATCGCGCCAAGTCCTGCCCGGCTGTGTCCTCTGCCTCGAACGAGCTTGGAGAGCGCTCATGCTGACTTGCCTCATCGCCAGGTGGGTCGTGCGCCCCGCAGCCCAGCGCGGCTCCAGCCTGTTGGCCTACTTCCCCAAGGCACATTCAACGCCTCCCTGGGCCACCAGCTCCACCGCAACCGCAAGGCCCAGCCTCCAATAGGCCCAATGTGATCCACAACCCAATCCGTCTCTGTGTGGCCCAGTTGTGCTCTAATTCAGCCCGCATGTGTTTTTTTTCCTTGCTGTGATTTTAGCATTATCCGGAGAATTGCCAGATTTGTATAAAAATCCTCATACTTCATTTATTTAATATCTCCCAAACCGTGCATCGGATTAAAATGGATTAAACATGTAAAATGCTTAGAATTTCATCTAGTTTCACAATTTTCCAATTTTCATCCATGATAAAAATGTTTAACCTTGCTGCTTGATTAAATTTGTGTAAATAACATGCTAAAATGGTTTATTTCATAACTATATAACCGTAACTTGGAATTAAATAATCCATATTTGTAATTGGTGTAGAAAAATGCATAGGATAACATGGTGCACTTGGTTTTCCTGTTTAACAACAATAAAATTATGTACAAGGCCGTAATGTACCAAACTCAAATATGCACATGGGGATTTTCTGGAATTGTTGTTTGTTGTTTCTGGCCATGTTAACCAACATTTAATCTTGTCTTGTTCATAAACAAGAGTCAAATAAATAAATCGAATGTGGTGTTTCATCAATATGCAACTCATTGCATATTGAGCTCCACTTAATTTTTAGTATTGTTTGTTGCACTTTGCCATGCCATGCCTCTTTAAACCGGACATGCATCATACTTGAATGTGCATCATGCCATGTTTATGTGATGGTTTTTTACCATGTTGTTTTCTTATTTCTGGTTGTGCTTCTTCTTGATAGTTCCAGTTACGTTGCGATTGTCAGGATCTGTTTGACTATGTTGGTTCGTCTACTTCAAGGATTTGGTCTTCTTCCTAGCAGGATTTCAGGCAAGATGACCGTCACCTTGCTTCTCACTACTATCATTGCTATGCTAGTTGTCTTGATGCGATCGCTATGTCGTGCTACCCACCACTTGTTTATCAAGCCTCCCAGTATGCCATGAAACATCCTCTAACCTTTTCCACCATCCTAGCAAACCGTTGTTTGACTATGTTGCCGCTTTGCTCAGCCCCTCTTATAGCATTGCTAGTTGCAGGTGCAGTTGCAGGTTGTTCTATGATGGGACATGGATATCATGGATATCATGGGATAACACAATATCTCTTATTTAATTAATGCATCTATGTACTTGGCAAAAGGAGGAAGGCTTGGCCTTATGCCTGGTGTTTTGTTCCAGTCTTGCCGCCCTAGTTTCTGTCATACCGGTGTTTTGTTCCTTGATTTTGCATACCTAACACGGTGAGGGTTTATGGGCCCCTCTTGACAGTTCGCTTTGAATAAAACTCTTCGCGAAGGCCCAACATTGGTTTTACCATTTGCCTAATAACAACTAAAACTTGCATAGGGACTTTCTGGATCCCGATGATTCTTAATCAACCCCCGGGCCAGTGCTCCTCATGAGTGTTGGTGCACCTACCTAGCAGTCGGCAAGTGCCACCTCAGGGCAACTCGATGGTATTTTGGCTATTGCCCACTTTGTATAGACGGTGTTGTCCTGAGAATGAGATACGCGCGGCTCCTATCGGGGTATCGACGCACTGGGTGGTCTTGATGGTTTTGTCTTACCATTGTCGAAATGTCTTGTGCACCGGGATCCCGAGTTTGATCAGATGTCCCGCGATGGAGGATTGTGGATCGTGAGCTTGTCATGGGCTAAGTTGGGACACCCTTGCAGGGTTTAAACTTTCGAGAGCCGTGCCCATGGTTGTGTGGCAGATGGGAGTTTTTAATATCCGCTTGTAGAGAACTTGACACCAGATTAGAATTAAAATACACCAACCGCTTGTGTAACCGTGACTGTCTCTTTTCGAGTGAGTCGAGAAGAGAACACGATGGGATTATGTTTGAAGGTAAGTAGTTCAGGATCACTTCTTGATCATTACTAGTTTGCGACTGTTTGTGTAGCTTCTCATCTTCTTCTTGTACTCGTAAGTTAGCCACGATACATTGCTTAGTCGCTTGTTGCAACCTCAACACATATCCTTTCCATACCCATTAAGCTTTGCTAGTCTTGATACCCATTAAGCTCTGTTGAGTCCTCGTGGCTTATAGATTACTACAACAACATTTGTAGCTACAGGTAATGTGATGATTTGACGCGAGTGCGATGCTTGCTTGTTTGGAGTTCTTCTTCTGCTTCTTCTTCGATCAAGGGATATAGGTTCCGGGTCGGGAACCTGAGCTAGCAGGGTGGATGTCATTCTTCTTTTTTGTTTGATTTCATCCGTAGTCGGATCCTGCTCTTCTGTATGATGATTGCTATGTATTGATGTATTGTTGTATTGATGATGTAGCTTGTGACGAGTGTAAGCCTTTATCTGGTACTGTCATCTATTCAGTACATGGTATGTTGTAATGATATCCACCTTGCTATGCGCTCGAAATGCGATTGTTCCCCAATCATGAATTCATCACGTGATTGGGATATAATCGCATCTTGGGCGCTACACTCATCCCCACAGATCTGCACCAAGTCGGCTAAAAAAATCTAGTTTGAGTTCGGGTTGTGCTGCCCCATATACAGTGACAAGAGACCATTGGAAACCATACAATTTCAATCTCACCCGAAACTTGACCGCAAAGTCCCCCTGGACCATATTAATTACCTCAAGCGTCTCACACCAAACCCCTAGCAAAATCCCACCGGATCTTCCTCTAGGAGGTAGGCAGTGCCAATCAAAATCAGTACCTCCGGATAAAGTTCCAAGTAATTGTGATGTGAAATTATCCCACCCTATTTTGAGTAGAGCAATGAAATCTAATTTTTGCTCAATCGTTGTCTCTGCCAAGAACCTTCCTTTAGCCAAGTCTTTTAGACCTCTGCTATTCCAAAAGATTCCTTTCATAGATCATCTTGGAATCTTTTTCTTTAGATTAACCCTAGCACTTCTATGAACCGCCAAAGTAGGATATATTTTCCGTTTCCAGGGTCTCTTGGGCTTCTCCCCGTCACCCTGCGGGAGGGTTTGCTCGGCAGATTGCGAGATATTACCTTCCATCATTAAAGGCTCTACAATGTCCACAGTCTCCGACCCCTCCTCATCTTCAGCCTCCGCATTAGGCAAAAGATTATTACATATGTTTTCAAGAGCGGCCATTCCTAGATTTTTCATCTCCTCATCATTCATAGGTCTGACTGATGCAAGATTCCGGATTATTTCAGAAGCCCTCTCTGCTTCTATCTAAAAGGTCATATACGGATTTCGCAACCTCCTTCTCATTCAAACCCAATGATATACCTAAGTCACTTGCCTTATCTATAATTTCATGCTCAGTGAAATGGAAAATTGAACAACTCTTATTGAAAGACGTACCTGTAGTGGCCTCGACCTCTCGACTTGGCCGCCCTCATGGCGCACCCTAACTGCAGGTCGTCAGCATCTGGTTGTTCCTCGATCTGGTTGTTGACACGCCTACCAGCCATCGTCGGATCCATGTTCCCACCAAAAGCAATAAGCTCCTCAGTAGTACTCTCCTGAGGCGTCTGCTCCCCATGTCAGTGAAGATAGGTAGGGAGCGGTCGAAGGGAGCAGCCAGTAGCAACAATGGGAGAGCGATACCATGGAGCCACCTTGATGCGGAGCATCCCTCGTCTACCCGCACCGACACTCCATCACCACCGCAAGCACTGAGTTGACCAATGACAAGAGCACGTGTATGCGCCATCGAGAACGAGGTTGACTCCCTGCTCTTCGAGTTTCGTTCAGATTCACATGAGAATTGGGTTCTACCTCACAAAGACATGTTATGCATTCTAGCATACCAAGCAGATGATCATGAGAAGGAGAAGGTGAGGGTTCGAGCACCCATGGAGCAAGAAGAGGAAGGAGAGGACAAGAAGAGCGAAGAAGACAGGATGGACGAGAAACCACCTGGACGCCCTGGGTGCCCGGTCTCCCCAACCCCAGGTGCTCGGCCTCACCACCTGGGAGTTGCCCCAGCCTGCCCCGGGTGCCCGGCCCCTTGGCCCCCGGGTGCCCGGGCCCTCCTCTCCCAGCCGCTGGCCGTCCCACCGGGTGCCCAGGCCTGGGACCCTCGGGTGCCCAGGCCTGGCGCCACCCCGGGTACCCGGGCTTTGGACCCCGGGTGCCCGGGCCCCCTCCAGCCGAGCCCCTGTACGGGCCGGGTGCCCGGACCCCTCGCCATCGGGTGCCCGACCGAACCTGATGTTGGCCCCTGGCCGGACCGGGTGCCCGGGCGACATCGAGAGCCTGCGTGCCTCCTCGGGGCTTTGCCCTTGTATCCCCATCCTCTCTCATTTCATCCCTAAACTATATAAGTGCATCTCCTAGCTCATTTGTAGGGTTAGCCAAGTATTTAGAACACAAAAGAGAGCTTTGCTCATCTTCCTCCTCTAGGAGATCTAGACCTCCTCTTGGAGATCAAGCCCTCCTCTTGGAGAAGATCATCTTTGGATCAAGACCACACCTAGTGGGAAGAACCTTACCCTAGTGCTATTTTCCCTGAATTGATCTTGTAATCTTGTGGATCTCATGTATGCTACTCTAGTGGATGTGATATTTGGGTTTGTTTGAGTGATTTGTGTCTTGTGTTCTTGAGTGTTCTTCCTCTTTTCCCCCTCCAAGTGTGAAAAGATCCCCTCTAGGGTTTGACCCTACAACATCTGGGTATCATGAGCAAGGTTTATTCACATCTTGGAGTCCCATCCCCCCATTTGCTAGCTTGATTTTGTTGTTTTTCGTCCAAATTTGAAAATCCCCACAAAAATAGCCCCAAAATTTTTTCTTGCAATTTGTTGGATCTTGTGAGATTTGGTTGTTTTGGTCCATGGATTTGATGTTTGGCAAGTGGATCTAGCCCTTCCCAACAATCCCCACCCTTCCCACCACGAAATCCACGGAATTTTGCATTTCCCCCAAAATTTCTGCCCAAACCGAAGACCCCCGGGTGCCCGCACCTCGAACCACCGGGTACCCGCACCCCCAGGCCATTTCGCCCAGCTGACCCCGGGCACCTGCACCTCCCATCCCCGGGTGCCCGCACCTCCCCGAATCAGCCCAACACCTCCACCAATTTGGCCATAACTTCCACCACCCAAGTGCGTTTTTCGTGTTCTTTAGCTCATTTGGAAGCTCTTGACATCCCCCATCTACTCATCCCACTACCACCACCATTAGACCCCATACAAAAAACCATCACAAAAACACCCACCTTCCACATTTGACCGATTTTGGTTGCTATTTCTGTTTCCTAAGGTGTTTCGGCTACTTAGGAGCGTGTGACATCATCATCACCATCATCGACTCGGATCCATCTTCACCGCTAACCGTAAGAAAGGACGGTAACCTCGACGACACTTACTTTTTACCTAGCTTTTGCATTGATAGCCCGAGCCACTTTGTGTTGCTTACCCATCGAGACTAGCAAGTAGGGAATTGCTGGGCCATGCTTTTGTGCACCGTAGTGATCGTGTTATCATCTTTGTGACATAAGTCTCTCCCGTGCATATCTTTGATACTTGTCTCATATCATACTCAGCTCGAGCATCAAGCATAAAAAAAGGAAGAAAAGCTTTTAAGCAATAGAGTTGAGGCATTTGCATAGTTATATCATCTTGGTCACCGCATATATAGCATAGTTGGGATTGAAGACGACACGGTTCTCTCATAGGTAGGTGCACAAGTGTATCTTGCCCATTTGAGAAATAGAGCTAGTGTCTCTCAAGCATTCGCACAACAAGAGCATTTTCCGTGGTTGCACATTTTTGAGCTCACTCCTTGGTTGTGTGGATCCCATCTATCTTCCGTGCGTGTGTACCTAGTGATATCTTTGGGTTTGATCTATTTGCTTTACTTGCATTTTTGTGAACCTTCTTAACCTTATCGATATCTTAACTAACATTTGCTTCAAATTATTTCCACCATCCTAACTGAGCTACTCCATAAGCATCTTATTTGTAGGTGTGAGAAACAAACCCGGTTCCAATTCTCCTATTGTGGCATTACATTGAGTGACACTTGTTACATCCTCAATCCTAGGAGAAGGTAACTTTGGTATTGTTCTCTCATTTTCCTACTCACCCCACCTGGTTATGATGGATAGGCCAAACTCGTCGTCGAACCCACTTTTCGAGGAGCAAGGTGATGATTCCGGCTTCGTCTCCAAGAACCACTTCTTCATCATGCAACGAGCGCTTCATCAATAAAGTGTTGCATTGGGTGAATGCTTGGAGCAACTCGCCTCCAACCTTCGTCAATCGGAAACAAGGAACCGCGAATACATCAATGAAAAGTTCAACAAACAAATGGAAGAGCTCCGCAACATGATCGTGTGACGCCCGTCTTCCTCATCCGCTTCTTCAAGATGGCGCCACTCAAGTCACCGTACAAGTCAGCAATCTCCGGACTACTCTTATGATGCAAGTCCACGAGCTCGCTTTCCTCGATGTGATGATCCTCAAGATCGCAAAGCATAAGAAAATTTGTTCCATGGCAATATGATGTAGGGTGGAAACCTAGGGGCCGATCTTTCACGTTTGGAGAGGATCCCTATGAGTAACACGAAGAACGCGCGGAAGAACATGAGGGAAATCATGGGGGGGGGGATGAGAGAAACACTCAACCAAGACGAATATGATCACACATGTGCTAGATCCAAGGAACACAAAGAGATTCACGGTCCAAATCCAACAAAGGACGATACAAGTGGCGGTAGCTCATCTCCGAGAGGAGGTCTTGAATCCACGAGGGATCTTCCTGTAAACGGGTCTTGAATCCATGGTGGATCTTCTCCGAAGAGGCCGCGGTCTCTCACGAGGAGGATATCCGTATGGATGAGCAAATCTCTATCTCAATGCACTAATCCTTTGCTAACCCTCACTAGGAGGAGGAGGGGGTCTATATATAGTGCTAAGCCACGAAGGGGTAAATGAGGGGCGAAGGGGTACACGGTCCTCGGCCCAAGTCAAGCGCGTAGGCATGGTCCGGATGATCTAGAAGGTGGCTCGGATGATCCGGGTGTCGGGGGTCCGGATGATCCGGCTTCGTCGAGCAGGCCTCGGGTGTCTTCGGGCATATTACCCTGATCGTCTGGGTGGGGGTCCGGATCATCCGGGCTTGGTCCGGATCGTCCGGCTGGGGGTCCGGATGATCCAGGCAAGTCCTGCCTTGTCCGTTCTTCTTCTTCCTTCTCCTCTTCCATGCTTGGCCTTGGTCCTTGGATTCTCCATGGTCATTTCGGTTGTACCTGAGTATATGAATGGTCCATGCATGAGGTAGTAGCCATGTCTCACATGCGGAAAGTGACGGTTCAAAGAGGAGTGAATTCAGCTTGTGTCCAATGGCGTATGTTTGAGGTCTCGTCATATGTCCTCTTGGGGCTTGGAGAGTAGTCGGAGTGTACATGAGGATGAACGTGGGATGCTCTGCATCATCTCCCCACCCCCCCGGGAATGATCTGACCTCGGATCGTGATCCTCATCACCATGGAAATGGTTGTCGTGGACGGACTTGTAGTTGGACGTAGATGAAGGCATTGCGCAATCCATGTACTCCAAGGTGTCTCTGGTATGTGGTACATGCAAAATGAGCAAACACAAAGTACACTTGGAAATACAATGGTTAGTGCACACAGTGTCCATGAAGTAAATATGAGTCTGTGCGGCAAGATGGTTTGTGACAAAGTGCATGAAGCTTATCAAGATGATATAGATTGATATGCAAAGCATTCATTAGGTAATTATCATGGTGCACAAAGCAACAAATTCTACCATTGTGCAAAATGATTTCACAGAGAGATGGTCCATCAATAGCATGAATATGGCAATGGATGCTCAATATGTGTACGGTATCATGCAATTGATGGTGGGCAATATGATCATGATGTATGAATATGCCATCAAGGTAGATCACAACAAATTTGCTAAGGAAATGCACAAGCTCATATATCATTGATGACATGGAAATAGATGCAACAAGACAAGCATAATATGAGTCAATCCATGCATACGGTGCAAACTTGTGGTGAGTATGAAATGTCCATAGAGCATGACATGTATGAGCACAATCAACAAATATGGAGGTGTTGGTGTACCAATGCTCGATGTTGTGGCATGAGTGGAATTCCGAAGATGCATCCAATAAGTGCGAGCGCTCCTCAATGTGAAGGTCCATGTAGCCAATCTCCAATGTGGCTCCGCCGTTCACGAGATGTATCACGTAGACAACAAGAAGGAAACAACAATGAAAGAGTGACCCATCCAATATGCGTACTTGAGGATGGCTCAAAGGGAAGGAGTTCACCTTTATGAGGATGTCGAAAATATTGGTGTTGCGCATCGTGTATGCCTTCAAATAGCCAATATGTCTCATGACGGTAATGCCTTGTGAATTATTCAAAACAAAAGAACATGACAAACACTCGGAAAAGCAAATGAGGTTAGCGGAAGAGCAAAACCTATCATTCGTCTGGTAAGATACCCAACAAGTGTATGCGTCATGCTCATCATAAGAAATTACAAGGGAGCATTTCATAGTATGGAGGCATATGGTGCAAGAGCAACCAAATACAAGAGGCTCAATCAAACAAGCATGCATCACAAGTAAAGTGTCCAAGTCTCCAAGATCAATAAGCATAGCAAGTTGGCACTCAATACAAGGTGATATGGGAGATGCAACTAATGGAGACAAGAGACAATGCTCAAGACAAATCAAGTGAGAGGAATGAACATATATGTCATCAACCCAAGAAAGCTTGTAAGAGTGGAACATGGGTGATGCAACATAGCAAGCAATCATAGCGATCAAGTCAAGCAAGATAGTAGTGCGAAGATGCAACATACTAGAGGGAATCATGGCAAGCATGTCATGTGTGAAAATAGTGGGCATGAATAATGGACATGACATATCACAAGCATGAAAGCAAGATATGAGATAAATATCATCAATGTATTGGCGAGAGTCCATATGTAAATAGCAACAGGGCATCATGACTCTCCCAACACAACACTGAACAATAGCATGAAGCACATGGTAAACATGGCAATAGCAACAAGGATCTCCACCAAGCATGCAAATACACATAGGAGTAGCATAATGGTGAATCATGGGTAGATGCAAGCAAGGGTCACAATTGCATGGCAAAGACATAGAAGCAAGCATAACATGCAACGTGAACACAATAGTATGGGCATAAGGTGACAAGTGGTAAATAGCCCATAGCCGTGTGAGAGACAAGTAGAAGAGATGCGCATAGTCCTTGCGCGAAGCGAACGGTGGTAAGGATAGTCCACGGGATCCCAAAGCGTCGTTGCTCTCAAGAGCTCGTTTCGTCAACTCTTGGGATTAAGAGGTTGACGAGTATATGTGAGTACCTACACAAAACAAAAACAAAGGAAAAATTGTGTGTGCGTGGTATATGTACACATCATCCATCATGATGTGCACGTGCATGTGTCGGTTAGCACAAAATACCCAGTGCTCAAATAAATGAGATGCGCGATATAGAAAAATGTCATCCATCATGAGAGGTTTGTTGTTATGCATGGCATAATGGAGACTCAAAGGATGTAATGCATCATGAGAAATATCTAGAGCATTGTTATTCATGGAATGCATATGGTGCACGCAATTATGGGAATCATGCAAAGTATGGAATGCATCAAAATCTCCTAATATGTATGAGGAAACTATGGGGGTCTTCTCATGAGCATTAATGGAAACATCACATCGAGAATATTGACAACATCCAAAACAATGCATATTTGGAACAATGTGATCATGGCATGACATAGTAGATGTATTGCACAAATCATGTAAAGGAAGCATGACAATATCATCACATGAAAAACAAAAGCCAATGACCATCATCTCGTCATCTATGCCATAATCGCAAATGGGATTGATTTTAATGGGGCATGCATAGTTACTATGTTGAGATTGAAATGATGCAATATGGGAGATCTCACTCATAGCATACGACAAGTTCAATGGATTGTCAAACATGATGTGACCAATAGAATTTTCACATGATATCTTATGGAGCATAGCATCACAACTAGGAAACTTAACATGCTCATCATCATATTCATCATAAATAGGTAAGTCATGACATGAAGAAGTCTCACTAGCTTGAAGCATGGCAATAGGTGTGTCAACATCATGGGAGCAATCGATGTCAAGAGAGTCCACTAGTGGGACAAGAGAAGCACCATCACCTATGTTACCTTTGGAGCGTCGCTCATGTGTTGTAGGTGAGGTGTTGAAGATCCACTCATTGTCATCTTCATCTTGATGGAACCATGTGGGGGTGCATCATCGTCCACCATGGCCATCGTCGTCTCTATTGGAGGGAAGGACTCATCGAGGATAGGCATGTCGTCATGTAGGAGGCCTAGCACCAAAGAAGATAACACACTAGGAGTAGAGGTTAAGTCGTTAGAAATCATAGTGGCCTCACATGCCATGTCAACTACCTCACTCTCTAAGTGTTGTGGCTCACTCACTCCTCTCTCACTCATATGGTTGGTGGAGTCAGTCAAATGGTGCTCAACCTCACATAGGATGTGTGGCATGCTCTCATGTGTGGGCCTAGTGGTGGTCACACTCATCCTCTCATAGGAAATGCTCTCAATGTCACGTATGGTGGAGTCACTCATGTCACTCATGGGGTGGTGGCTCTCCTCACATGACAAATGGGGCATCTCGACATATGTGGGTGTGAGAGAGATGTAGGTGCAAATGTCTCCATGCGAGGTCGCGTAGCTTGACTCGGAGTATGAGTCCAATGTGGGCGCCGTCATCATGGTGTTGAAGAGGTTCGCACTCGTCGCCGTGGTCAAAGGGGATGGCCCTTGCTCGATCGTATTGTCACCGTCTTGGTGTGGGAGGCCCATATGATGTGGCACCTCGTAGCTCATCTCCATGACCGAAGGGAATTTCTCATGCTCGGCCATCGTCCTTGAGGGGCTTCCGAAGATGGAAGTGTCGCCCTCACTCGTAGGTAGTCGCCTTGGACTTGATGAAGTCATTGTAGGCGTACTCGTGGGAAGTAGGCGAAGATGCCGTACGTCCAAAGGAGAAGATTCCTTGATAGCACTTGGTGAAGATGCCGGAGTGGTGGTGGTAGCTGTAGCTCCGTCTTGGTGGTGCTCGTCTCGCGGTCTTCTTTTGTGCTCATGAAGCTTGGCCTCGGTGTGAAGTAGAGCTTGTTGGGACTTGTGTATTTGCACTTGTGGAGCATATTCATGATGATGATGTTGTTGTCGTGCTTGAGCTCGTAGGCGTTCGTTGTCCTCGTGCACATGATGCTTGGAGGTGACTTGCCCTTCATGACGATGTTGATCATGAACATGATGGTGGTCGCCATGGAGATGTGGACGTGGACGAATTGTGCTTGCATCGTTTTCGCACTCTAAAGATTTGTGGCTTGAATGTCGCCGCTTTGAAGATGACGAAGGGGAAGAAGACTTGATCAAGGTTGTAATCTCCTCCATCCTTGCATATTGCTCCTCTTTATGTGCGGAAAGCTTCTTGTCGATGTAGTCCATTTTCCTTGCTTCGGAGTGACGAATGTCGATGGAGATGTTCTCGATGCGCTCTCGCAATCTTGATTGTGCGCCTTGCATTTTTCGTTGTAGATTGAAGATGGACACTTTGTTGATGTAGTTGTTCACGCCGTCGTTGTTGTCGTAGACCGGAGAGGAAATGCCTTGCCTATCCATCACAAGACTTGAGCAAATATTAGTGGGATAAAGAGAAGAACTATACCAAATGTACCTTGACCAATGTTGAAGATGGATCAATGATCACTCAAATGTGTAACAAGGAAATAGCACAATTGGTACCAATTCTTGTCGGTTCTCACACCTACACAAGTAAAGCTTATAGTGGAGCTCATTGAGGATAGTGGCACAAAAAATTTTGATGCAAAATGTTAGCAAGAGTCAATAATGTTGAAAGAGATTCACAAATTTGCAAGCGAAACAAGTAGACCAATAGCAATGAAAGGTACATGGAAACACACACACGGATAGATAAATGGGGTCGTGCAACCAAGGAATGAGCACAAAATGTGGAATCCACGGAAAACGCTCGTGTTGCACAACTCAAGAGAGAAGCTAGCACGATTGCTCTATAGGCGGATACGACACTTGTGCACAACCTATAAGATGCAAAATATATGGACTTCTATCCTAAGTATGCTATGTATGTATGGTTCCCGGTGTTTCTCTCAAGATGATCCAAAATGATAGGATATGACAATCTTATGCAATGTGGTATGATACTATGGCACTTGCTTACAAGCTTCTTTGCTCTCTTTCTTTTGCTTAAAAGCTTATTCCTGTTTTTTTATGGCCATGATGCACAAACCAAGACAGCAATTGTGTATATGCGGGAACAATCTTGTGACACAAGGGATGATATGATAGCAAGATGATACCAATATGATATGGTATATATGCAATGGAAGGTGTAGATCAATGATCACTAATGTGCACAAGTAATGTTGCCGGCAATACTCAAATGGTTAGTCTCGATAGGAAAGTGACGCAAAATGTGCTAGGGGTTATCAATGCAATTGCAAGGGGAATATACAATGGTGTCGTCAAGGTTACTGTCCTTGGCGATGATGAGAGGCGGTGTTGCCGATGTCGACCCGTTCCTAGTTAGCCGAAACACCCTAGGAAACGGAAAAACCGCAAACTCAAAATCTCCAAAGGCAAATGTCAAGTGGTTGTAGCGGAAAGCGGTGGTGGTTTGCACTTGGCAATGCGGAAGTGGAATGATGGGCTATACACGTGTCGGAGTTGAAGTTGCCATTCCTAAGTAGCCGAAACACCTTAGGAGACACAAGCGACAACTCAAACAAGCTTAAACAACAATTGGGTTATGTTTGGGTGGCAGAAGTGTATGATGGGCACGTCTATGTGGAAGTGGTGGTGGTGGTTGAATAAGAAGCAACCGTCCCTAAGTAGCCGAAACACCTTAGGAGACTCGAATAACTACTCAAGCAACCACTAATGCTATGGTGAACAAAATGGGTTAGGTTGCGGAAGTCGGTGGTGGTAATGCGGATGATGTGGTGGAAGCCCTAGGCAAAGATGCCAAAATTCACAAAATATGATGGAGTCAAATGATGGTGGTGGTATTTTTGTGGGATAGGGGATGATAATAGCTTCAAACGAGCTAAAGAACGTCAAAAACGGACTCTGGATGAATTAGTTATGGCCGAAACAAGATTTCAGCCGAGTCAGTGTCAGGGTTAGCCGGACATCCGAGAGGAGGTCCGGATGATCTGGGATTGGTCCGGATGATCCGGGAGTACTTCCGGATGATCCGGGTTCGTCAGCTCCGGTTCGGGAATTCGGGCGCGTGGGTTATCTAGACGTCCGGGAGAGGGTCCAGCTGATCCGGGAGGTGTCCGGATGATCTGGGCGAAGGTCCGGATGATCCGGGCAGGTCAAACTGCTCGGGATTTCCTCTAGGGGACGAATTTTTGGGCGGAAATGGATGATTTTCGGGGCAAAATTTGATGGATTTCGTGGATGAAAGGTGGGGAAACTTGGGGGAAAGCTAGATCCACTTGAAACCAAGCAAATCCACAGATCAAAATCAACAAAACATCATCAAAACCAACAAGTCACAAAAAATTTTGTGGCTATTTTTCGTGGGGATTTTCGGATTTAGGACGAGAACAACAAAATCAAGCTAGAAAACATGGGGTAGGGACTCCAAAAACATGATCAACGTGGCTCATGATACCAAGATGATGTAGGATGGAACCCTAGGGGCCGATCTTTTACGTTTGGAGAGGATCCCTATGAGGAACACGAAGAACATGCGGAAGAACACGAGGGAAATCACGGGGGGGGGGGGCAAGAGAAACACACAACCAACACGAATATGATCACACATGTGCTAGATCCAAGGAACACAAAGAGATTCACGGTCCAAATCCAACAAAGGACGATACAACTGGCGGTGGCTCATCTCCGAGAGGAGGTCTTGAATCCACGAGGGATCTCCCCGTAAAGGGGTCTTGAATCCATGGTGGATCTTCTCCGAAGAGGCCACGGTCTCTCACGAGGAGGAGATCCGTATGGA
Organism: Triticum dicoccoides; assembly: GCF_002162155.2. Lineage (NCBI taxonomy): Eukaryota > Viridiplantae > Streptophyta > Magnoliopsida > Poales > Poaceae > Triticum > Triticum dicoccoides. The sequence continues at coordinate 246,446,709 of NC_041387.1, read as the reverse complement.
TGAGCAAAGCTCTATCTCAATGAGATAATCCTTTGCTAACCCTCACTAGGAGGAGGAGGGGGGGTCTATATATAGTGCTAAGCCACGAAGGGGTAAGTGAGGGGAGAAGGGGTACACGGGCCTAGGCCCAAGTCTCGCGCGCAGGCATGGTTCGGATGATTCGGATGGTGGCCCGGATGATCCGGGTGTCGGGGGTCCGGATGATCCGGGCGACCGTTTGGATGATCCGGCTTCATCGAGCAGGCTTTGGGTGTCTTCGGGCACATTACCCGGATCGTCCGGGTGGGGGTCCGGATCATCCGGGCTTGGTCCGGATCGTCCGGCTGGGGGTCCGGATGATCCGGGCAAGTCCTGCGTTGTCCGTTCTTCTTCTTCCTTCTCCTCTTCCATGCTTGGCCTTGGTCCTTGGATTCTCCATGGTCATCTCGGTTGTACCTGAGTATATGAACGGTCCATGCATGAGGTAGTAGCCATGTCTCACATGCGGAAAGTGATGGTTCGAAGAGGAGTGAATTCACCTTGTGTCCAATGGCATATGTTCGAGGTCTCGTCATATGTCCTCTTGGGGCTTGGAGAGTAGTCGGAGTGTACATGGGGATGAACGTGGGATGCTCCGCATCACAATGGTTTACAAGACCGATTTCGAGCACATGAAAGGTGCGACACCAAGCGCAAGAAGCAATGGAGCAAGAGCAAATACCTCCACAAGTACCACGTCAAGTCCCTCAAGACGGTGATGCAATTCGACAAGCACAATAGCGCCGTGAAGCACAAGCCCTCGAACGTGAAGCTCAAGCACTCGAAGCACAACGCAAGCTCGGCGAGGCCACTAGAGCCGTCGAAGACCACAATCGCCAAGTGCGAGAACAAGAGGAAGCTCTTCGTCGCGAGATACAAGAAGAAGCCGCCCGACGCGAAGAGCAACAAGAAAGGCGCAACCAAGCACACATTCCTCGCCCTGCTCCAAGACAAGAGCGACACCAAGTGGAACAAGTGCTTCAAGACCCTCCTTCACGCCAAGAGCAACATCACAACAAACGAGCATTTGAGGACCTTCCAAGGCAAGAGTCATACCAAAACCACTATCAAGATGAAGAACTCCGCTACAGCAAGCTCAAGTTCACCATGCCAAAGTTCTCCGGAAGCAATGATCCCGAAGAATATCTCTCTTGGGCATTGAAGGTGGACAAGATTTTTAGCCTTCACAACTACGATGAAGAAAAGAAGATCGCCATGGCCTCCCTAGAGTTCCAAGACTACGTCCTCATTTGGTGGGAACAAGTGATCGAGCGACGACATACAAGAGGCAAACCACCAATCACAACTTGGGAAGAAATGAAGGAAGTCATGAGAGCCCGCTTCGTGCCTACTTACTACACTCGAGATCTCTTCAAGAAGTTGGAACTCCTCAAGCAAGGCACAAAGACGATGGAAGAATACTAACAAGAAATGGAGATTGCCATGATATGAGCCAATGTCAAGGAAGACGACGAGCAAACAATGGCACGCTTCTTGAACGGCCTCAACCATCCAATCAAGCGGATCACCGACTTCCAACCATACTCAAACCTTCTCGATCTAGTTCATCAAGCGACCAAGGCCGAGCGACAAGTGCACGATGACTTCAAATATGCCAAGTACTCGTCCAAGACCTACGGCTCCTACTCTCAAGCTCCCACGACTTCGGCACCTCCTACCTCAACTCGAGCATCACCAAGTACCGGCGACAAGTCAAGTTCCAAGCAAGTTTCACCTTCCTCGACTTGTCCTCCGGCAACCACCTACAAATCCAAGACTCCTTCATCTTCGGCGCCTCCCGATGATCCCGTCAAGACAAGTTCATTCAAATGCTTCACATGTGGCGGCCGAGGACACAAGTCCTTCCAATGCACCAATAGGCGAACAATGATCTTCAACGACGACGGCACATACGACTCGATGAGTGAAGAAGAAATGGAAGCCATTGAGCACGTGGCCATGCACCGGCGCGTGAACAAACATGAAGATGATCAAGTCTTTTGTGACAATGATTCAAGTCCCTGTCTCATGGTCTCCAAGGTCTTGACGCTCCAACACCACCAAGACGAAGACCAACGGTGCCACATCTTCCACACCAAGGCCGGCATCAATGGGTGCTCCGTCAAGGTCATCATCGATGGAGGTAGCTGTCATAACTTGGCAAGTGAAGAGCTATGTTCCAACCTGCAATTGGTCAAGAAGAAGCACCCCCGTCTCTACAAGGTGCAATGGCTAAGCGACTCCGACACTATTCAAGTGGAGCACATGGTGCAAGTGTCTTTCAAGATCAGCGCATACGAGGACACCCTAGAGTGTGATGTGGTTCCTATGTCCGTGTGCCACCTTCTTTTGGGAAGACCTTGGCAATTCGACCGCGGCGTCATCCACAACGGACGAACCAATCACTATAGCTTCAAGATGAAAGGCAAGAAGTACGTGCTTCGACCGATGTCACCAAGCCAAGTGATCGCCGACAAGCAAGCTTCCACCCATAGTGGAGAATCTAGTGAGAGAGTGCACCACCAAAAAGAAAGTGAGAGCCACAAGCAAAAATGGAGTGCATCTTCGCCAAGAGAGAAAAACTTAGTCCTCCTAGCCACAAAAAGAGAGATGAGAGAAGTGTGTGAGAACCCATCGAGTGTCATTCACTTTGTCCTTCCACCCATAGGTGACCAAAACTAACAATCCTAATCCTCTTCCTCTAGTGTTTTGCAACTTGTTGCAGGAATTCGAGGATGTGTTTCCCGATGAAATACCTCCCGGTCTCCCTCATCTATGTGGCATTGAACATAGGATCGACCTCATCCCCGGTGCACCTCTTCCAAGCAAGGCTCCCTACCGCGTCAACCCTGAAGAAACTAAGGAGATCCAACGGCAAGTACAACAACTCATCGACAACGGACATGTACGTGAAAGCTTAAGCCCTTGTGCCGTTCCCGTTATACTTGTGCCCAAGCAAGATGGTAGTTTTCGCATGTGCTCGGATTGTAGACCCATCAATGCTATTACCGTTTGTTATAGGCATCCCATTCCTTGCCTAGATTATATGCTTGATGAACTTAGCAGTGCCACCATTTTGTCAAAAATTGATCTTAAAAGTGGCTATTATCAAATCCGCATACAAGAAGGTGATGAATGGAAAACCTCTTTCAAAACCAAATTTGGCTTGTACGAGTGGTTGGTTATGCCTATAGGTTTATCGGAAGCTCCCGGTACTTCCATGCGTCTTATGCATTTTGTGCTTCGCCCTTACATTGGAGTGCTTATTGTGGTTTACTTCGATGATATTCTTGTTTTTAGCAAATCCATGAAAGAGCATCTAAGTCATGTTAGGGCTGTTTTACAAACTCTTAGCAAGGAACGTCTTTATGCCAACATGAAAAAGTGCATGTTTGGTGTTGACAAGCTTGTTTTCTTGGGATTCGTTGTTTCTTCCAAAGGTGTACAGTTGATGAATCTAAAATTGAAGCAATTAAAACTTGGCCCCAACCCACCAATTTGCAACAAGTGTGTAGCTTTCTTGGCCTTGCGGGTTTTTATCGTCGCTTTGTGAAAGATTTTAGCACTATTGTCGCTCCTTTGCACGCCTTGAGTAAGAAGAATGCTCCTTTTGTTGGGGGACCTTTGCAATCAACCACTTTTGATGAGCTCAAATCTTTGCTTACCCATTCTCCGATTCTTGCTTTACCCAACTTTGACAAAATTTTGAGGTTCATTGCGATGGAAGTGGTACCGGAATTGGTGGAGTTTTGATGCAAGAAGAGCAACCTATTGCATATTTTAGTGAAAAACTCTTCGGTGCTCAACTCAATTACCCCATATATGACAAAGAATTGTATGCTTTAGTGCGTGTGTTACATGTGTGGGAGCATTACCTTAGACCGCATGAGTTCGTCATACATACCGATCATGAAACACTTAAATACCTTAAAGGTCAAACCAAGTTGAATAAACGGCATGCTAAATGGAGTGAATTCATTGAATCTTTTCCCAATGTGATAAAGTACATTAAGGGCAAAGAAAACTTGGTGGCGGATGCCCTTTCCCGCAAATGCATGTTACTTACTCAACTTGAATTGAATGTAGTTGGATTTGATCGTATCAAAGATTTGTATGAGGGTGATGTGACTTTTGCTACTCCTTATGCTAAGTGTGTGATGCATACTTCTTGGGAACGATATTATATAAAAGATGGTTATCTTATGAGAGCTAATAAACTATGCATTCCCGAGTCCTCTCTTCATTTGCTCCTTTTGCAAGAGGCTCATGGAGGCGGACTCATGGGACACTTTGGACGCGACAAGACATTCGCCACGCTCTCCAAGAACTATTATTGGCCTAAGATGTTTCATGATGTCGCCCGCTTCACCAACCGGTGCTCTACATGTTGCAAAGCTAAGTCACACTCTCAATCCCATGGTTTGCCTATGCCTTTACCTATTCCACATCAACCTTGGGAAGACATTAGCATGATTTTTTGCTTGGATTACCTAGGACTCAAAATGGCAAGGACTCCGTTTTTGATGTTGTGGACCGATTCTCTAAAATGGCTCATTTTATCCCATGCAAAAAGATATATGATGCTTCACATGTTGCTAATCTCTTTTGTAGGGAAATCTTGAGGTTGCACGGTGTGCCAAAGACAATTGTGTCGGATCGAGACATCAAGCTCTTAAGCTACTTTTGGAAGACGCTATGCGCCAAGCTCGGGATCAAGCTACTATTCTCCATGGCGTATCTTCCTCAAACCGATGGCCAAACAGAAGTCACCAACCAGACGCTTGCAACTCTCCTACGTGTGTTGATGAAGAACAACATCAAGGAGTGGGAGGAGTGCCTACCCATCGCCGAGTACGCCTACAACCGCGCAAGACACTCTACCACCGGCAAGTCCCCCTTCGAGGTTGTCTGTGGTTCCAACCCTTTGTCGCCATTGGACGTCCATCCTCTACCGCTTCAAGAACGAGCAAACATGGACGCAGGTGCAAGAGCCGCCTACCTCAAGAAGATACATGAAGAAACACGTTCCATGATCGAGCGCCAAGTACAACGCCTCACCGCCAAGCTCAACATCAACAAGTCTCCGATGGTGTTCCAACAGGGTGATCAAGTATGGATACATCTCCGCAAAGACCGCTTCCCCAAGGAACACAAGTCCAAGCTACTCCCGAGAGCCGACGGACCATTCAAGGTGCTTGCACGCTACAACGACAACGCCTACAAGGTCGACATCCCACGCGACAAGTACAACGTTAGCGACATCTTCAACGTCAAAGACTTGGCCAAGTACCATGGTGATGAAGAGCACGATCCGTGGACGGATCTCTCCCAAGGGGGGGGGGAGAAGATGTGGAGCATCCCTCGTCTACCCGCACCGACACTCCATCACCACTGCTAGCACCGAGTGGACCAATGACAAGAGCACGTGTACGCGCCATCGAGAACGAGGTTGACTCTCTCCTCTTCGAGTTTCTTTCGGATTCACATGCGAATTGGGTTCTACCTCACAAAGACATGTTGTGCATTCTAGGATACCAAGGGGATGATCGTGAGAAGGAGAAGGTGAGGGTTCGAGCACCCATGGAGCAAGAGGAGGAAGGAGAGGACAAGAAGAGCTTAGAAGAAATCACGGAGGAGAAACCCCATGGACTCCCCGGGTGCCCGATCTCCCCAACCCCGGGTGCCCGGCCTCACAACCTGGGAGCTGCCCCGGCCTGCCCCGGGTGCCTGGCCCCTTGGCCCCCGGATGCCCAAGCCCTCCTCTCCCAGCCGTTGGCCGCCCCACCAGGTGCCCAGGCCTAGGACCCCCGGGTGCCTGGCCCCTCCCAGCCGCCCGCCTGGCGCCACCCCGGGTGCCTGGGCTTTGGACCCCGGGTGCCCGGGCCCCCTCCAGCCGAGCCCCTGTATGGGCCGGGTGCCCGGACCCCTCGCCACCGGGTGCCCGGCCGAACCTGATGTTGGACCCTGGCCGGACCGGGTGCCCGGACGACGCCGAGAGCCTGCATGCCTCCTCGGGGCTGTGCCCTTGTATCCCCCCTCCTCTCTCATTTCGTCCCTAAACTATATAAGGGCATCTGTCACGACCGGTTTTCTGGGTAATAAATTTCCAGAAAAGACCGTCGTGCTCATCGGCCCCAGGATTACTGTTAGCTGATGAGGCTCCAACTTGATACAAAAATTCCAAGCAGAAAACAAAATATGTAGTACAAGGCCATTCTGGCCTGTGAGTACAACAAATGGTTTCTAGTGGTTGATAGCGGAAGCGGGTTGTGAAACATCAGTGTCTATGGGACTCCATTTCCCACGGGAACAGCTGACCAGGTTAACTCCTATCTTCGCGAGGCTGCTATCTCCATTGTGTAGGTTCCGGGGCTGGCATCGCGTCGCTCCTCTTCGTGCAAGAAAATCTGGCCAAGACAATAGCCAGGGACAAGCCAGTGAGTACTTTGAATGTACTCGCAAACATTATGAACACAGGTATAATATAACAATGATGTGCTGAAATATTTTATGCTCATGACGTCAGTCAAAAATAGTAAATAAAAATTTGATGCGTGCAGGCGGTTATTTATAAAAATGCAATAACATAGTAGTATTAAAATTTATGAAACAAATAACAAGCAATGCCACAGTCAGGCGTCTTAGCGACACCACATAAAGGGCTTTAAAAGAAATGCCACAGTCGGGCGTCTGAGCGACACCACATAAAGGGCTTTAAAAGAAATGCCACAGTCGGCCGTCTGAGCGACACCACATAAAGGGCTTTAAAAGAAATGCCACAGTCGGGCGTCTGAGCGACACCACATAAAGGGCTTTAAAAGAAATGCCACAGTCGGGCGTCTGAGCGACACCACATAAAGGGCTTTAAAATAAACAATCATAGTGAATATCCCGGAGGTAGAACCATCCCAGAGATACTCAATAATAACAATAATATCACGGGTTAGTCAACAACAATAATAAATATAGTTATCACAAGTCGCAAGTAGTAATTCCATTTCTGGTTAACAGTTTCACCTCCGAAGACCGACACTAAGACCGACACCTGACCCATCCCAGACTGTAATCCTTAACCATGGACACGGCTATTCGAATAGGTTTATTCTCTGCAGAGGGTGTACTCTTTACCCACGAGTAACGGATTTCTTTAGTCCATCGGGACTAATTCCGTCTACGGTCTTTTTGTTGAAAACACACCTAACTTGCACACACCAGCTTAACTCACACGTGTCTGGAATCACCCACGACACCTGTCAAGCAAACTCTAAGTGGGGAGGCTACAACCTCGCGTAGCATGGGATCAAATTTATATCGCGCGCTCTAAGGGGTGGCCTCCCCTCTCGGTCCCAACCGGAAACACCCATGCCCCCGGACCAGGTGGCCGGCCTACCAGCTACAACCGGTATCTTCCACCATGGCCTCTCTGTACGGTGTGTGCTAGAAAGAGGTTGACAACTTACTGAACCGTACTCTACTTGTTGTAGAGACGAGTGGTAGTACGAAACAAGTATGGGGGTTACTGGCACAAGACTCGATCTACGGTCGACTCAGGAGGTTTAAGTATTCCCTGCATGATTAGCATGACGAATATATTTCAACCTACAGAGTCACCGCTCATATCACCTTGCCATGCCATACCAGACATAACCGTCCCGACGGAGACCGGCGACAAACTCATGCCTACCCAAGGCAGAGGTTTTCCCGAGTTCCTGCCGGTATGCATGCAAGGCACATGAGGGTGATTATCATCACAAGTGTGTCCATTTCCAACAGCATGGAAATCAATAACATGCACCCATGCATATGATCATATCACATGAAATAACAAGTTTCTCCAAAGTGAGGTGATGTTATGAACGTGTCATCGAACACACAAAAATATTATGCCGGGGTTCAGAATGCTTGCCTTCAATGTGTGGAAAGGCAGGGTGCACTCCAAAACTTGAAACCTTTCTCCTCTCTTCAAAAATCCTATTTTAGCAATATAAAAGAATTAACACACAAAATAAAAACAGCACCAAAAGTTGTTCTGAAATTTTTTCAAATAAATCTTAAAATAAACTAGGTGAAATTTGAGAGAGGTAGGAAAAAGAATCATTTCATTTGGAGTTGTATTTAAAAAGTTATAGCCAGTCAAAGTTCTGGTCAAAATCTGTTATTTAAATAAAACAGAAAAGAAAACGTTTCGGAGGGGAATACGCTTTCGGAGTGGGGGAAATGTACTGGGGGATTACGCCTTCACTTAATCCCACATGGACAGGCACGGGGTCGCTGACAGTGGGTCCAGAGGGCCCACTGGTCAGGTTTGACCAGTCTATCCCTCCCTCATCTTACTCTGCCCGAACGGAGGCGAGGCAAAGGCGATCGTCGCCGGCGAACGGTGGCTCCCCGCGGGTTCCAGAGGGTCTGGATGGATCCGCGAGACTGCGGCGGTCCTTCCGGTGGTCGCTGGGTAGATGGGGGTGGAAAGAGTCATCGGCGGTGAGCTTCGCGGCGGAGGGGAGCTTCGGGAGCAGAGTGGTTTTGGGGCTACGGTGGTTCCCGATCAAAATCGAGTAGGGGGATGTGTTCACGGAAGGATGAGGAGGTTCCTGGCGAAGAGAATGGAGAGGGGGAGGCCCTGGTGGTGCCGGAATGGCCGGGGCAGTGGCGGCGGCCGCGGTTGCCGGAGATGAGGAAGGAGGCCTCCCCGGGTCGATTGGTTGCCAATGGGGGTCCTCGGGAGGTGGCTTGGGACTGCCCGCGTGCGGAGATGAGCTCGGGGCTCCTTTTATAGGCGTGGCAAGGCGGTTCCGCGGCGGCCGTGGATAAGCTCTCCGGCGACCGCCATTCTGTAGCTAGGGCGTCGTGGCGGCGACGAGCGCTAGTGGACACACTCGCGGATGAGCACGCGCTGTTCCAGGGGCCAGGTGGCGAGCGGGAGTGGCTTTGGCGGCGCCGACATGGGCAGAGGCTGTCGGGCGGCTGTGGCGGCTAGCTCTTGGCCTGCAGGCGTGGCGAAGGGCGGCTTGGCGCGTAGCGGTGAGAAGGGGAGCGCGTGGTGTGGTGCTGCAGAGCGGGCCAAAACCGTGGGGGCCAGTGTGTCGGCTCGGCGCACGTGCGTGCCAAACGCACGCTCTGCTCGCGCTCCGGGCATGCACGGGACGTGCTCGACGCAATGCCAGAGCATGCTACAGAGCTTGGGTGAGGCTGGCAATTAAGAGATCTAGGTTAGGGGAAACGGGGAGTCTAGTGGACATGCTTGTTTGATCAGAGGTGCAAGTTCACAGTGCAATGCCACAATTCATGTCAAAACAGATCATGCATGTAAGGTGTTTGACAAAATGCTAAGGGCACTTAGGCAGGTCTTGGAGTGGCCAAAAACTCCAGATGGTGGTCTCTTTAGATGTACAAGAGGGTGGTGAGGTTGGTTTGCCAAAAGTAGAAACTTGTTAGTGCAAGTTTTGCAAAACTACAATTCTGGACAGGAAATAAATGACATTATTTCATGAACCAAAATTAATCCAAGGGTTGCATGCTCCTGGATTTAGGGGTTTGGTAGGGCTATCTACAAGTAGGAGAAAGCACAAGATCATTGGAGCAAAAATAAATAGGGTTGCAGTAGAAATCACAAGGCTGGACCAGAATGAAAAAGAGGTTGATTCACTCAATATTTTCAAAGAACAGCACTAGGTTTTTGCATAAAGTTGAATCATATGCTACTAACAATATCTCATAATTTTGGTGGAGGCCAGGAAGAAATATTTAAATGGGTTGTAGTGCAAAATGCACTCTGGACAAGAGAAGAAAAATTGAGTGTAGGGCTCAAAATATTTCATCAATGAAATATATTTTTGCATAAAAGTGATTTAAAAAACATCACATGACATCTCCAAATTTTTGTGGGAATTTTAAGTGAATCTATCAAATGGTTGTAGTTCAAATATGGCCATTTAACCTTGAAAAACCATTTTCAAGAAAGTAAAGATCAAGCAACTTAATTATTTAATTAGTTATATTAAATAAGGGAAAGTTTCTCTTGAGAGATTAAATATGTCCAATGACATATTTGAAAAAATTTCCCTTTGGGAAAAACTCATCATCACAGGGAAGGAAATGATTTAAAAAAAATCAAAAAGGAGCTCAGATATCCAAAGTTTTAATTCCTGGAAATTTTTTTAATTCATTAAAACAAGGCCAAATTTTTGGGGTGTCACAATACTACCCCCCTTAAGAAAAATCTCGTCCTCGAGATTTGCTAAGAGCCGTTGTGAAAAACAAAAGTTCCATATGCGTTCGAGCGGTTGTGAGACTGCTGCCGTGGTGCTGCATGAAGTTAATACATCCACGCCGTGAGAAAGTGTAGATGTAGCAACTCAGGGAAAAGAAATCTCACTCCAGAATTTCGCGAGGAAAAACAGTTAATTTAAAGGAGTATAAACCACAACAAAAACTACATACATTAGTAGAAGCCAAATAATTGACTCGTCGTACAAACTCAGGATATCACGCATAGGTCACACACATAAATAAATGTTGAAAATAATGAACACTGCAGCGACGTCTAAAATGGAAACGGTAACTGGACGGGGTCCTGATAAAATGTCTCTGGTAAAGGGATACACTCCTCCTCTATCGGAGGAAGTGGATTGACCAGTCGATGTATGCGTCTCTCCGGGTCGGGCCTCAGTGGTCTGCCGATGGCAATCTGAGGATTCAGATCAGTGAGATCCTGGAGATAATCCATCACTCGTTGGTTCAAATGCTCTTGAGCGATGATGTACTGGATAAGGTTGGCCAGAACTGGGTCTCTCTCAATACGCCCACCGGGAAAAGACGTTACTTCTCCGGGTGCTGCACGGCTCGGGAAGTAATAATATCCTCGTTCGCGGGCATAGGGTACTGCGGATCGAAGGCGAGCAATCGCTTCTTTCGCAGCAGCTTCTATGGCCAAGTGTGGGGTTGGCATAGATTTCCCCACGAAGGAAACTTCCGTTGGATCTTGATTGGAGTCTACGGGAGGGATGTGCACTGCTGCCCAATATTCCGAGGTGGAAGGGGTGATCCTTGATTTGAACATCTCGTACTGAGGTGGCTGGGTAGAGCCCATGGTACTGCGGGTAAAATCCCACAATATTTTGACAAAGCTACCTGGGGTTGCATCTGGGGTTCTCAGATGAATGCTGGGGCTCGGCATGACAGGAGAAAGTTGTGAGTGTGGTGCACAAAGTGAGGGTTGTTGGGTAAGGTCACAAGGTGGCCTTTATATAGCAATGGAGCCGGATTCGTTTTACCGTGGTGAAAGGTAATAAATTTGCCAGCTTAGCTCCAAAGGTCAGGTCAGTGTCAGGGATACACATATCTCATAAAGAGACGTGTTACTGTGGTTGTCGTCGGGTTGGTTTTGGTAGTTGTGCCCGGAAAAATATGCAACTATGCGCTGACCAAATATGCAAGGCTACTATTAAAACAGAGGCACAACGACAGGCTGCGTTAATATACACGGTCGCATAATTACAAAGTGAGGATACACTGAAACTCGGTGCTACTCATACGGCTTAGTCTACCTTGTTTATGTCTAAACGGGCGTGCCTGGTGGATGTCGAGGCTTCTCCACGTGTCTCACTGCCGGGATTAGTCGGAGATGGCGGAGGAACTGCAGGGTCGGGGTAGTGATGATGACCATCGCGGGGATTGTTGGCCACAACCCCGTTGGAGTGTGCTCCCAAAAGGCGACGAAGCACTTCTAGGGTCATCAAAGCATCTCGGCTGATGGCTGGAGCTGATCTCGGGGTCTCGATCGGTTGTCCAAACAGCACGACTGGGTTGTCGGTGTTGGGCTCGTTTTCTTCTCTCGCCGGGGCTCGACGAACCAGCTCTCCACGAGCTGCAATTAAATCAATAGTGATTTGATCGCATAGTTCCTCTAGTGCACTTACATAGCGCACCAGGTGCAACAATGCAGGATCTGTCTCGTGATCTCCGTTGGCCACTTGGGGTGGTCTACCATACCCTTCACGTCTGGGGTAGTAGTGGAACGAGCGACAGTTAACTCTGGGCGACAAGTGCCTGAGATGAACTATAGCCTCTCGAGCAGCTAGTTGTATGGCTTGTGGCTCAATGGAAGTTGTTCTTCCGGTGAACCTGTAGGGGCGCTCGGGTGCTAGACCCCTACCGTAAATGTGCACAGTGGCCCAAAATTGACGGTCTTCACCACTCATGGGTCCTTGGTACACAACAAATTCTGGTGGCTCCTCTAACGCATAGGCACGACGGGCGAGGTTTGCGAGGATGGTCACAAAACCTCCAAGGTTGGTTGCTGTGGTCTCGTTGTGCACGACAGGGCCAGGCGTTGTAGCTTGGTTTGGGGTAGAGGATGTGATGTGCTGTGTTGGGACTAGTGTGCCCCTCTTTATAGGAAAAAGGGGACGGAGTCTTCCTTCGCAGGCTTGCGAGAAAGGACTATTTAGGGGCCGGTCACTGGCGCATGAGTGACAGGTTAGGTTGATAGGTTGGGCACCGACTGCCAAAAAGGTGTTGGGTCACTGTGTGGCTATCTTGCACGAGAAGCTTGGCTGGGGTTTGGTTAAGGTCTAGTGGGTTGGTTTGCCTAAGTTTATAGACCCGGCTAAGATAGGATTAGCCAATGGTCAGCCTGGCTCTGATACCAAGTCTGTCATGACCAGTTTTCCGGGTAATAAATTTCCAGAAAAGACCGTCGTGCTCACCAGCCCCAGGATTACTGTTAGCTGATGATGCTCCAACTTGATACAAAAATTCCAAGCAGAAAAACAAAATATGTAGTACAAGGCCATTCTGGCCTGTGAGTACAACAAATGGTTTCTAGTGGTTGATGGCGGAAGCGGGTTGTGAAACATCAGTGTCTATGGGACTCCATTTCCCACGGGAACAGCTGACCAGGTTAACTCCTATCTTCGTGAGGCTGCTATCTCCATTGTGTAGGTTCCGGGGCTGGCATCGCGTCGCTCCTCTTCGTGCAAGAAATTCTGGCCAAGACAATAGCCAGGGACAAGCCAGTGAGTACTTTGAATGTACTCGCAAACATTATGAACACAGGTATAATATAACAATGATGTGCTGAAAATATTTTATGCTCATGAAGTCAGTCAAAAATAGTAAATAAAATTCTGATGCGTGCAGGCGGTTATTTATAAAAATGCAATAACATAGTAGTATTACAATTTATGAAACAAATAACAAGCAATGCCACAGTCGGGCGTCTTAGCGACACCACATAAAGGGCTTTAAAAGAAATGCCACAGTCGGGCGTCTGAGCGACACCACATAAAGGGCTTTAAAAGAAATGCCACAGTCGGGCGTCTAAGCGACACCACATAAAGGGCTTTAAAAGAAATGCCACAGTCGGGCATCTGAGCGACACCACATAAAGGGCTTTAAAAGAAATGCCACGGTCGGGCGTCTGAGCGACACCACATAAAGGGCTTTAAAAGAAATGCCACAGTCGGGCGTCTGAGCGACACCACATAAAGGGCTTTAAAATAAAGAATCATAGTGAATATCGCGGAGGTAGAACCATCCCAGAGATACTCGATAATAACAATAATATCACGGGTTAGTCAACAACAATAATAATCATAGTTATCACAAGTCGCAAGTAGTAATTCCATTTCTGGTTAACAGTTTCACCTCCGAAGACCGACACTAAGACCGACACCTGACCCATCCCAGACTGTAATCCTTAACCATGGACACGGCTATTCCAATAGGTTTATTCTCTGCAGAGGGTGTACTCTTTACCCACGAATAACGGATTTCTTTAGTCCATCGGGACTAATTCCGTCTACAGTCTTTTTGTTGAAAACACACCTAACTTGCACACACCAGCTTAACTCACACGTGTCTGGAATCACCCACGACACCTGTCAAGCAAACTCTAAGTGGGGAGGCTACAACCTCGCGTAGCATGGGATCAAATTTATATCGCGCGCTCTAAGGGGTGGCCTCCCCTCTCGGTCCCAACCGGAAACACCCATGCCCCCGGACCAGGTGGCCTGCCTACCAGCTACAACCGGTATCTTCCACCATGGCCTCTCTGTACGGTGTGTGCTAGAAAGAGGTTGACAACTTACTGAACCGTACTCTACTTGTTGTAGAGACAAGTGGTAGTACGAAACAAGTATGGGGGTTACTGGCACAAGACTCGATCTACGGTCGACTCAGGAGGTTTAAGTATTCCCTGCATGATTAGCATGACGAATATATTTCAACCTACAGAGTCACCGCTCATATCACCTTGCCATGCCATACCAGACATAACCGTCCCGACGGAGACCAGCGACAAACTCATGCCTACCCAAGGCAGAGGTTTTCCCGGGTTCCTGCCGGTATGCATGCAAGGCACATGAGGGCGATTATCATCACAAGTGTGTCCATTTCCAACAGCATGGAAATCAATAACATGCACCCATGCATATGATCATATCACATGAAATAACAAGTTTCTCCAAAGTGAGGTGATGTTATGAACGTGTCATCGAACACACAAAAATATTATGCCGGGGTTCAGAATGCTTGCCTTCAATGTGTGGAAAGGCAGGGTGCACTCCAAAACTTGAAACCTTTCTCCTCTCTTCAAAAATCCTATTTTAGCAATATAAAAGAATTAACACACAAAATAAAAACAGCACCAAAAGTTGTTCTGAAATTTTTTCAAATAAATCTTAAAATAAACTAGGTGAAATTTGAGAGAGGTAGGAAAAAGAATCATTTCATTTGGAGTTGTATTTAAAAATTATAGCCAGTCAAAGTTCTGGTCAAAATCTGTTATTTAAATAAAACAGAAAAGAAAACGTTTCGGAGGGGAATACGCCTTCGGAGCGGGGGAAACGTACTGGGGGATTACGCCTTCACTTAATCCCACGTGGACAGGCACGGGGTCGCTGACAGTGGGTCCAGAGGGCCCACTGGTCAGGTTTGACCAGTCTATCCCTCCCTCCTCTTACTCTGCCCGAATGGAGGCGAGGCAAAGGCGATCGTCACCGGCGAACGGTGGCTCCCCGCGGGTTCCAGAGGGTCTGGATGGATCCGCGAGACTGCGGCGGTCCTTCCGGTGGTCGCTGGGTAGACGGGGGTGGAAAGAGTCATCGGCGGTGAGCTTCGCGGTGGAGGGGAGCTTCGGGAGTAGAGTGGTTTTGGGGCTACGGTGGTTCCCGATCAAAATCGAGTAGGGGGATGTGTTCACGGAAGGATGAGGAGGTTCCTGGCGAAGAGAACGGAGAGGGGGAGGCCCTGGTGGTGCCGGAATGGCCGGGGCAGTGGCGGCGGCCGCGGTTGCCGGAGATGAGGAAGGAGGCCTCCCCAGGTCGATTGGCTGCCAATGGGGGTCCTCGGGAGGTGGCTTGGGACTGCCTGCGTGCGGAGATGAGCTCGGGGCTCCTTTTATAGGCGTGGCAAGGCGGTTCCGCGGGCGGCCGTGGATAAGCTCTCCGGCGACCGCCATTCTATAGCTAGGGCGTCGTGGCGGCAACGAGCGCTAGTGGACACACTCGCGGATGAGCACGCGCTGTTCCAGGGGCCAGGTGGCGAGCGGGAGTGGCTTTGGCAGCGCCGACATGAGCAGAGGCTGTCGGGCGGCTGTGGCGGCTAGCTCTTGGCCTGCCGGCGTGGCGAGGGGCGGCTTGGCGCATAGCGGTGAGAAGGGGAGTGCGTGGCGTGGTGCTGCAGAGCGGGCCAAAACCATGGGGGCCAGTGTGTCGGCTCGGCGCACGTGCGTGCCAAACGCACGCTCTGCTCGCGCTCCGGGCGTGAACGGGACGTGCTCGACGCAATGCCAGAGCATGCTACAGAGCTTGGGTGAGGCTGGCAATTAACAGATCTAGGTTACGAGAAACGGGGAGTCTAGTGGACATGCTTGTTTGATCAGAGGTGCAAGTTCACAGTGCAATGCCACAATTCATGTCAAAACAGATCATGCCCGTAAGGTGTTTGACAAAATGCTAAGGGCACTTAGGCAGGTCTTGGAGTGGCCAAAAACTCCAGATGGTGGTCTCTTTAGATGTACAAGAGGGTGGTGAGGTTGGTTTGCCAAAAGTAGAAACTTGTTAGTGCAAGTTTTGCAAAACTACAATTCTGGACAGGAAATAAATGACATTATTTCATGAACCAAAATTAATCCAAGGGTTGCATGCTCCTGGATTTAGGGGTTTGGTAGGGCTATCTACAAGTAGGAGAAAGCACAAGATCATTGGAGCAAAAATAAATAGGGTTGCAGTAGAAATCACAAGGCTGGACCAGAATGAAAAAGAGGTTGATTCACTCAATATTTTCAAAGAACAGCACTAGGTTTTTGCATAAAGTTGAATCATATGCTACTAACAATATCCCATAATTTTGGTGGAGGCCAGGAAGAAATATTTAAATGGGTTGTAGTGCAAAATGCACTCTGGACAAGAGAAGAAAAATTGAGTGTAGGGCTCAAAATATTTCATCAATGAAATATATTTTTGCATAAAAGTGATTTAAAAAACATCACATGACATCTCCAAATTTTTGTGGGAATTTTAAGTGAATCTATCAAATGGTTGTAGTTCAAATATGGCCATTTAACCTTGAAAAACCATTTTCAAGAAAGTAAAGATCAAGCAACTTAATTATTTAATTAGTTATATTAAATAAGGGAAAGTTTCTCTTGAGAGATTAAATATGTCCAATGACATATTTGAAAAATTTTCTCTTTGGGAAAAACTCATCATCACAAGGAAGGAAATGATTTAAAAAAAATCAAAAAGGAGCTCAGATATCCAAAGTTTTAATTCCTGGAAAAAAATTTAATTCATTAAAACAAGGCCAAATTTTTGGGGTGTCACAGCATCTCCTAGCTCATTTGTAGGGTTAGAAAAGTATTTAGAAAACAAAAGAGGGCTTTGCTCATCTTCCTCCTCTAGGAGATCTAGACCTCCTCTTGAAGATCAAGCCCTCTTGTCGGTGTCAAAACCAGCGGATCTCGGGTAGGGGGTCCCAAACTGTGCGTCTAGGCAGATGGTAACAGGAGACAAGGGACATGATGTTTTACCCAGGTTCGGGCCCTCTTGATGGAGGTAAAACCCTACGTCCTGCTTGATTGATATTGATGATGTGGGTATTACAAGAGTAGATCTACCACGAGATCAAGGAGGCTAAACCCTAGAAGCTAGCCTATGGTATGATTGTTGTTCGTCCTATGGTCTAAAGCCATCCGGTTTATATAGACATCGGAGAGGGCTAGGGTTACACAGAGTCGGTTACAATGGTAGGAGATCTACATATCCGTATTGCCAAGCTTGCCTTCCACGCCAAAGAAAGTCCCATCCGGACATGGGACAAAGTCTTCAATCTTGTATCTTCATAGTCTTGGAGTCCGGCCGATGGTGATAGTTCGGCTATCCGGACACCCCCTAGTTCAAGACTCCCTCAGTAGCCCCCGAACCAGGCTTCAATGACGACGAGTCCGGCGCGTATATCGTCTTCCGCGTTTGGAAGGCGGGTTCTCCTCCATACTTCATGTGTTTGCCGAATAGTGTCTGGCTTCCTCATAAATGCTGCGCTCCTTGGCTTCCACGTCCAATAACGGCCCTCTTCCACGTGTCGTATGAATGCGAAAAGCCAGGGTATTTTTACGTTTTTACCCCCCTGGCTGCGCGAATAAGCCGCCTATAAGAGAGGCGAGGATCCAGATCCGAATCACACCATCCTCCTTCCGCAAGCACTCATCGAAGCGCATCTGACAAAAATCCATTCCAACATGGACAGTCGACGCGGCTCCTCCTCTCGTGCTCCTAGTCCTCAGCCAGGAGATTGGAGGAGATGTTCAGTCCCGCATAGCGAGTTAGTGACGCTCCTAGCGGAGGGATATCTTCCCCCAGCCTTTATGGTTCCGGTTCGAGCCGGACTAGCCACCTACAAGGGTGGGAAGCAGGCGGAGAGCGTCCCCAATCCCTCCAAAGGAGAGCTGGTATGCTTCGTCCCCTACCTAATAAGGGGACTCAGATTTCCCATACATCCATTTCTCCGGGGGCTCCTGGAGTTCTATGGACTCCAACTTCACCACCTCACACCTGCCTCCATTTTGCACATCGCGGGCTTTGTAGCTCTTTGCGAGCTATTCTTGGGCATCGAGCCCCATTTTGCGCTGTGGAAGAGATTGTTTTGCCTCATACCCCGTTCTCACGAGGGGTCGATATATCAAGTGGGCGGAGCCGAAATATGGCGCATCGCCGAGACGAGATATCTATCCGGAACCCCGAAGAAGGCGTCCGAAGACTGGCCTTTGGAGTGGTTCTATATGGAAGACGCCCCGCTGCCGGATCCAGTTCGGATTGGCCTCCCGGAGTTTAGCAACGCTCCTCTGAAGAAACGCCTAAGTTGGCGCCCGTGGAGCCCTCAACGGGAAGATGATAGGAGCGTCCAATATCTGATGGGCCGGATAAGGTTACTGGCCCATTCCGGATTGACCATGATTGGAGTCATGGCCACATGCATTATGCGAGGGGTGCATCCGTTCCAATATAGGGGCCACCCCATGTGGGATTTCAACGGGGAGAATGACACCACCCGTCATGGCCGCAAGGGGCCGGGATCGGCCGCCGATCTAGTGAAGATCCTGTCCGGCTTGTACAAGGGGGAGAAGGAGGACTTCCTCCGCACGAGTCCATTGAATGGATTCTCCATGAATAACCCTCGGAGCTGGGTAAGTGGACGTTTATATATCCGATCCGTGCTTTCAAAGATAAGTGTCTTACTTTATGATTTCGACACAGGAACTGCGCCGGGATGTGGAGGGCATAGAAAGCCCGACTCCACAACCCGAGGATCCGGGAAGATCCCTTGATCCAGCCTCCGGAGAGGATCCATACATAATGGTGGAACTGATTGACGGGGTGTTCCACCGGTTCAGCATAGACAATGCTCTAGTCGCCATTACGGCTGACTACCCCGGTTTATCTCCGGCTTCCCAGGTGAGTACGACCGAAGTCCTGACACCATTACTTTTTAAATGCTTATTTCTGACCATCGTGTACCAATGGTGCTTCGCAGGAGGTGCCTTTACGGCGGGAAGCCGACCCCGCGGCGACTGACCAACCAGGGTCAGTGCGGCCCAGCAGGCGGAAGAGGAGTGCGGCGCGAATCGAAACGTCGCCGCAAAGGTATGGCGCACCATTGTATTTCAGGGAAAGACTCCTGGGAGGTATATTAATGCTCATGATTCTTCCAGGAGAGAGAGCGCTCGTCGGACTGTCCCCGGAGAGGTTGCCAACCAAGCCTCCGCCAGCCAGGTTCCAACACCTGGTCCGGAGGGGGAGGCGACCGCAAGGCGCGAGCCGGATGCTCCTCCAATGGAGGATGCCGAAAGGTTGTCCGCCACCAGGTCTGAGGTGGAGAGCGCCATGAATCACAGGCGCCATCAGACAGTTCTTCGTGATGCGTGTTTCTCCCCAGAGGCGTTGAATGTCTTTAATGCGGGAGACGCGCACCTCCGTGCTACTCAAGATGGTTTAACCAGAACCACGGAGCAGTATGTGAAAGAAATACGGGTGAGGAATTTTAATAGTTATATATGCCAGTAGCCCCCGAGACTTAAAATAGTTAAACTAACTGATTTAAGGATCATTTTTTATGCAGGATCGTACGAAGAAGAATACCCACCTGTCCCAGGAGCTTCAAGAATGCAAGGCCCAACTTGAGGCCGCACTAGCCGCCGCCGGGGGAGCCACAGGGACCCCCTCTGGTAATACATATTTCGAAAAGTGAAGTAGTTTATGAAGTGCGGCATGTGTGTTTAGTCTGACAATAATATTGTAGAGGGTGCCGGACTAGATCCGGACAAGCAACATCTGCTGCGCCAGCTGAAGGCCGGCGAGAATGTGCTTATGAGGGTGCAGCAGGAGAGGAACAAACTCCAAGATGCCAACACCCAGCTGGGCGAAGAACTAAAAGATGTTCGGGTCCAGCTGTCTAACTCCGTAAAGGAGAATCGGCGGCTTTGTCACGGCATTTATAGTAAGTGCTTGAGCAAACTCTTTTGAAAAGAACAGTTCGGCGAGGAAGTCGATTGACAAAAATGTGTTTGTAGGTGTGCTCACGGGTCGTCCAGCGGAGGAAATGCCTGGTTCCACGGGTGACCTTCTTCCTGAGCTGCTGCAACTGCACGAACATGTTCGGCAGGCGATGAGCGGCGTCGTTCAGGCCTTACGGCCTTCCGTCTCCCTACCCGAGGGTCTTGGAGGGCTTGCTGACAAGCTTCAGGGATTACGGCAGCGCTTCCGTCTGTGGAAGATATCGGCCTGCTGTCAAGGCGCCAGGGAGGCCTGGGCCATGGTGATGACGCGGTACACGAAGGCTGATCCAAACCACATGGCCGAAGTCGGACCTGTGGGGCCCGACGGGAAGGAGATTCCTGTGAGTCTGATGTACGGCCAAGTAGAGTTGGCCGCGAAATATTCCAAACAGGACTGTAAACTAGACAGCCTGTTAGATGGGATTGAAGAGGAGTACAATCAGTCAATTTGACGATGTAATTTAAAATGACATGTAAAATGCCTTCTAGCCGGATTGTAGATCGTTTGTCTTTGTGTACCTTTTCGCTTCAACCTCGGGACCCAACAGTCCAGAGTGTGTCCGAATACCCTCACGGTTATACAAAAACCGGGGCATGCATGGAGACCAGGCGTAGGGGTCATAAGTGCTTTATTAGACAAGTGCCCAACTAGCTATGTTATATTACATGGTTAGTAAGAAACATCTTCCAGGGAGAATAGTTCCGTTAGGGGTTCCTTTCCCTGGGAGGCATGCCCTAAAGTGCATGTACGGACTGCGAAAAGAGCAGAAAAAGCATCTGGGAGCAGATAAATAAATAAGTAATAAATCATCTTTCAAGTCACCGACCGAATATTCCCTTAAGAATGCTAGCCTTCGGCTTCACCCAGTCTAAGGTACACATCCAGTTGACCCGGCAGTAACAATTGCAGAGGTGCTCCCTTTACCTCCTAGCCGAACAATCGGGAACGTAGGGGTAAGCACAGGAGCCAGGCAACCCAGCTTGGCCAAAACTTTAGTCATATCGATGCATATAATGGTGAGTAAAAGGCACATGCGGAAGTATGACACATGTGTTGGGCATGAAGCCCGTATAAATAAGCTTCTGTTAAAGAAGCCCCCAGGTATAACGAGTGCGAGTAGCACATCGAGTGTGTGCGGACAATGCGCAAATCAGCCCTCAAAGGCTTTTACTGAAAGAGGGAGGAAAAAGGAGGGAAACCAAAGACAGCGAAAAAATATGAAAGGTGGACGGAGGAAGGAGACGAACTCTGAGTCCAGCGCTAGGCGTAGAATCTTCGGAGACGGGCTGCGTTCCATGGGTTCGGCTCGAGTCGGTTGTTAGATGCGTTGCATAGACGGTATGCACTGCCGGTAAGGACTTGGTCGATGATGAAGGGACCTTCCCATTTGGGCTTGAGTTTGTCCTTTTTCTTGTTCGGCAAGCGTAGAACTAGCTCGCCAACATTGTAAGTTTTGGCCTGTACTTCTCTGCTTTGATATCTTCGAGACTGCTGCTGATAGAATGTGGAACGGGATTTTGCCACGTCGCGCTCCTCCTCTAAGGTGTCCAAACTGTCCTGCCGATCCAACTTGGCTTCTCTTTCTTCGTACATGCGCACGCGAGGTGAGTCATGAATTATATCGCAGGGCAAAACTGCCTCAGCGCCGTATACCATAAAAAATGGTCTGAATCCGGTAGTGCGGTTTGGCGTGGTCCACAGCCCCCAGAGTACGGAGTCGAGCTCCTCTACCCAGTGCGTGTTAGATTCCGTGAGGGACCGCACTAATCTGGGTTTAATGCCGCTCATGATTAGACCATTTGCTTGTTCGACTTGACCGTTAGTTTGAGGGTGATAGACTGAAGCGTAGTCGAGCTTGATGCCCATGTTTTTGCACCGGAGTTTAACCTCGTCGGCCATGAAATTCGTGCCGTTATCAGTGATGATGCTGTGGGGGACGCCAAAACGGTGTACTACCCCGGATATGAAGTCTATCACAGGTCCAGATTCTGCCGTTTTAACCGGCTTGGCCTCTATCCATTTGGTGAATTTGTCCACCATGACCAATAAGTATTTATGCTTGTGGGTTCCCCCTTTAAGGGTTCCAACCATGTCAAGCCCCCAGACCGCGAATGGCCAAGTGATGGGTATAGTTTTGAGGGCGGTGGGTGGCATGTGGCTTTGATTAGCAAAGAGCTGGCAACCGACGCATCGTTGGACTAAGTCCTGAGCATCTGCCCGGGCTGTCGGCCAATAAAATCCTGTATGGAAGGCCTTGCCTACAAGGGCCTGAGCTGCGGCGTGGTGCCCGCCGAGTCCGGCGTGAATTTCAGCCAGGAGATTTCGCCCTTCCTCTTTTGAGATACACCTTTGAAGGACTCCGATTGTGCTTTTCTTATAAAGTTCTCCCTCATAGACCTTGTAGGCTTTAGATCGCCGAACTATGCAGCGGGCCTCATTTTGGTCTTCGGGAAGTTCCTGCCTAATTAAGTAGGCTAGGAATGGTTCCGTCCACGGGGCAATTACTGCCATTATTTCGTGGGCTGAAGGTGTTATTTCATTGGCTGAGCCACCGATTGTGTCAGAATGTTCCGTGTTGGGCGGTGTAGTTGGTTCCGGGTTGTTATTTCTGGACTCCTCTTCCCATAATATGGATGTCTTAAAGAGCCGCTCCAGGAAGATGTTTGGAGGGACGGCGTCGCGTTTTGCGCCGTTGCGTGCCAACACGCCTGCTGCCTGGTTATTGTCCCGGGCTACATGGTGGAATTCGAGTCCTTCGAACCGAGCTGACATTTTTAGGACGGCGTTACGGTAGGCTTCCATTTTCGGATCCTTGGCGTCAATGTCTCCATTTACTTGGGATATTGCGAGGTTTGAATCCCCGCGCACCTCTAGGCGTTGAATACCCATGGATATTGCCATCCGGAGACCATGTAGAAGGGCCTCGTATTCGGCTGCGTTGTTGGAGTCCATGTACATTATTTGAAGTACGTATTGGACTGTGTCTCCGATTGGGGACGTCAAGACGACGCAAGCCCCCAAGCCAGCCAACATTTTGGAGCCGTCGAAATGCATGATCCAATTGGAGTATGCAACGTACTCTTTAGGGAGTTCGGCTTCGGTCCATTCGGCGATGAAGTCAGCCAAAACTTGCGACTTTATAGCTCGCCGTGGTTTGTAGGTTATGTCAAATGGTAAAAGCTCAATGGCCCATTTTGCAATCCTGCCCTTCGCGTCGCGATTGTTTATAATATCGTTGAGAGGTACTTCAGAGGCCACCGTTATGGAACACTCTTGAAAGTAGTGTCGCAGCTTCCGGTATGCCATGAACACCGCGTACACTATCTTTTGATAATGTGGGTACCGGGACTTGCATGGAGTTAAGACAGTGGATACGTAGTACACTGGTTTTTGAAGAGGGAATTTGTGCCCTTCTGTTTCTCGTTCGACGACGAGTACCGCGCTGACAACTTGATGTGTTGCCGCGATATATAATAACATCGGTTCGCCCAGGTTGGGCGCGGCCAGGACCGGATTTGTTGCCAATATGGCCTTAATTTCTTCGAGTCCGGCCATGGCAGCATTCGTCCATTCGAAGTGTTTGGTGCGCCGGAGGAGGCAATAGAGGCGCAGTGCCTTTTCTCCAAAACGGGAGATGAAGCGGCTTAGAGCCGCCACGCATCCAGTTAGTTTTTGTATTTGTTTGAGGTCTTTTGGGATATCCAATTGTGACAGAGCTCGGATCTTGGCTGGGTTTGCTTCAATTCCTCTACCGGATACAATGAAGCCCAAGAGCTTTCCGGCTAGTACGCCGAAAACACATTTTTCCGGGTTGAGCTTAATGTCGTATGCTCGGAGGTTGTCGAATGTAAGCCTCAAATTGTCTACTAGAGTTTTGACATGTTTGGTCTTAACGACCACATCATCTACGTATGCCTCCACTGTTTTGCCTATCTGGGTAGCCAGACATGTCTGAATCATGCGCTGATATGTTGCGCCGGCGTTTTTGAGTCCGAAGGGCATTGTGTTGAAGCAGAATGGTCCGTATGGAGTAATGAATGCCGTTGCGGCCTGGTCTTTTTCCGCCATCTTGATTTGATGGTATCCGGAGTATGCGTCAAGGAAGCACAGTGAATCCTGCCCTGTTGTAGCATCGATGATTTGGTCGATGCGGGGGAGGGGGAAAGGATCCTTTGGACAAGCCTTGTTAAGGTCTTTGAAATCGACACAAAGGCACCAGGATTTGTCCTTTTTTGGTACCATTACCAAGTTTGCTAGCCAGTCCGGATGTTTTATATCTCTGATGAATCCGGCTTCTAAGAGTTTGGCTAGCTCCTCTCCCATTGCCTGTCTTTTGGGTTCGGAAAATCGCCGAAGAGCCTGTTTGACTGGCTTGAATCCTTTTAGGATATTTAGGTTGTGTTCTTCCAGCCTGCATGGGATTCCTGGCATATCTGAAGGGTGCCAGGCAAAAATGTCCCAATTTTCCCGAAGGAATTCTCGTAGTGCGGCTTCTACATCAGGGTTTAATTGTGTCCCAATGGAGGCCGTCTTTGTGGGGTCCGTTGGATGGACCTGGAATTTGACTATTTCGTCTGCTGGTTTAAAAGAGGTG
Source organism: Triticum dicoccoides (assembly GCF_002162155.2). Taxonomy (NCBI): domain Eukaryota; kingdom Viridiplantae; phylum Streptophyta; class Magnoliopsida; order Poales; family Poaceae; genus Triticum; species Triticum dicoccoides. Next base: position 246,422,043 of record NC_041387.1, on the reverse strand, counting down.
GACTTCGATCTCTTATCGAGTATCACATCATCCCTATCCACCATGGAGCGCAGCGCAGTGAGTTCCTCTGCCGCTAGGGCTTCAGATAGTGCCTCTAGGGCTAGTGCGGCTGTCTTATTTTCAGCGCGGAGTGCTATATCTGGATCACTGACAAGAGTGATGATTCCATTGGGCCCGGGCATTTTAAGCTTCATGTACCCGTAATGGGGTATAGCTTGGAAAATTGTGAATGCCTCTCGCCCTAACAAGGCGTGATATCCGCTGCCGAACGGGGCCACTTGGAACGTGACCTCCTCGGACCTGTAATTGTCCGGTGAGCCGAACACTACATCTAGTGTGATTTTTCCTGTGCAGCGTACTTCCCGACTAGGGATTATTCCTCTAAAGGTTGTGCTGCTTCGCTCAATGCGGCTCCAGTCAATTTCCATTTTTTGGAGGGTTTCCTCGTAAATGAGGTTTAATCCGCTACCGCCATCCATGAGTACCTTGGTAAGACAAAAGCCGTCCACTATCGGACTGAGGACCAATGCGGCTGGTGCTCAGGCTGTTCGGAATTTAGGTTTGTCGCTGGCATTGAAGGTGATAGCCGTGTCGCTCCATAGATTTGTTGTTGCTACTTGGTAGACTTCGGCGAGGCTGCGGATTGTTCGTTCCCGCATATTATTTGATGCGAAAGTCTCGAAGACTGTTAATACCATACTGGTACTGTTGGGCTGGTTACCCCGGGCTATAAAACCTTCGCCACTTTTGGCCACCTGCCATAGTATCCAACATGCTCGAAGGCTATGTGTTGGAGTGGCGCCCTCTGTACTATCGATTTTACAGGGTCCGTTGAGCCATCCCTCTAGTACGGTTCCGTGCCCTTTAGGGGGGTTTTGCTTTTTGGTTTTTAACCCAGGTGCTTGAGTATGACGCACCCTTTTACTCCGAACTAGGGTTGTGTTCAGGGCCGGATTGTCCCAAAACCTGGTTTCGGTTTTCCAGGCACTCTCCATCGCACAGTATTTTTGTACTATGGTCGCCACGTCGGCGAAGCGTGTAACTTCGCGACGACTTATGGCGTTCATGATTCCCTTGTCCGTGCAATTCTTGCAGAAAATTGAGATTGCGCTTTCCTCACGGCAGTCCTTTATCCTGTTCATAACTAGGAGGAATCTGGCCCAGTAATGATGTACTATTTCATCGGGCTCTTGCCGTATTTGAGATAGATCGCTTATGTTTGGGTGGGCGGGCGGAATTAAATTCGGAACCCCGCCCAATCTGAGGCTCAAAGGCCGAGAAGTTTCTGGATTTGGAAGCTTGGATTGCTGGATGTTATCCAACAAATCTGGTCTGATGCCTGACTTTAGGTTCAGTACTTGATTGACGTCCGTCCCTCCACGGGAATCCGGCATGGAGGGATCGGCAATCCGGACATAACTGGTCTTTAACATAGAAGAAGAGTCGCCACGTTGTTCCTCTACCACAACAACGTGGTGCGTAGCCTGGGGAGAGTTAATTTCCCTCTGATCGACTTTAAGCCCAATCTGATTGTAGTCTGTAGCGACTCCCAGGGTGGCGATGCGATCCAAGAGCTCATTTACAGAGGAGAGCTCCATCGGATCTAGCTGCTCAGCAAATTCTGAGTTGACGTGAAGATCACTTTTGATGACCTGAGAGGTCATTGTCGGAGCGGTGGCCGAACAGGCGGTCATAAGAAAACCGCCTAGCCGGATAGTTTGGCCAGTGGCCAAAGCTCCCTTGACGACGGCGCCGTCTTTAAAGACGGGAAAAGGCATCCCTCCTGATTGCGACGGCATAGAGGAACTCTCAATGAAAGCACCAATGTCGGTGTCAAAACCAGCGGATCTCGCGTAGGGGGTCCCGAACTGTGCGTCTAGGCGGATGGTAACAGGAGACAAGGGACACGTTGTTTTACCCAGGTTCGGGCCCTCTTGATGGAGGTAAAACCCTACGTCCTGCTTGATTGATATTGATGATGTGGGTATTACAAGAGTAGATCTACCATGAGATCAAGGAGGCTAGACCCTAGAAGCTAGCCTATTGTATGATTGTTGTTCGTCCTATGGACTAAAGCCATCCGGTTTATATAGACACCGGAGAGGGCTAGGGTTACACAGAGTCGGTTACAATGGTAGGAGATCTACATATCCGTATTGCCAAGCTTGCCTTCCATGCCAAGGAAAGTCCCATTCGGACACGGGACGAAGTCTTTAATCTTGTATCTTCATAGTCTTGGAGTCCGGCCGATGGTGATAGTTCGGCTATCCGGACACCCCCTAGTTCTGGACTCCCTCACCTCCTCTTGGAGATGATCCTCTTTGGATGCAAGACCTCACCTAATAGGAAGAACCTTACCCTAGTGCTATTTTCCTTGAATTGATCTTGTAATCTTGTGGATCTCATGTATGCTACTTTAGTGGATGTGACATTTGGGTTTGTTTGAGTGATTTGTGTCTTGTGTTCTTGAGTGTTCTTCCTCTTTTCCCCCTCCAAGTGTGAAAAGATCCCCTCTAGGGTTTGACCCTACAACACACCTGCTCGCTAGTCCCACTCCTCCCCAAACCGCCAATCGGGCGAGACGTCGACATGGGAAGAGGGGGGCTACGGGCCTCTTGCCCGTGCCCCAGTCCATGCTGCCCAGAGCTACCCTGCGGCGAGAGGGGTCTACGAGTCTCCTGCCCGCCCCCTCCCCAAGGTGGCTCGGGTCCTCTGCGGGTGAGCTGGTGGTGCGGGCCTCCTGCCCATGACCCCCCACACGCAATCGGCGACTCGATGCTCGATGAACCATCAGCCGGGTAGGTCATCTGAGCGCTCCTCCCCTCTCCAGCCGTGTTGGCGGTGGAATGTGGGGGAGACCCTCCGATCACCCCCGCCTCAAGTCTTGGCGACACCATCAGCCTGGAATCCGTCCACATAGATGAGGGTACCGTCGGTGACACACTGTGACAAATCATTACCGGCGGTAACTCGAGTTCTGCCGGACCGTCCGCCTCAACGCGGTTGCTCCATAACCGACTAGGCGCTGACTGCTCTCCAAAAGAACCAAACCGAAGTGTATTCATGAAAGTAGAGGAAGATGATGTCTCCTTGGTTATCTGCCTTATCAGACTGCGATGTCGGCCCCTTAGCCAACTCCCGAGTAGTGCTCTCAGGCCCTTTGTCATGATTCCTAGGGGCCCCGTCCCCCAAAGAAATTCTATCCACGTTCCTAGCCAAATCATCGATCTTGAGAAATTTTTCTTCAATCAAAGCATTGAAGTTCTTTTGCGAACTCATAAATTCTTTAACACGAATCTCAAAATCAGAGGGCATCTTATTAAAATTTCCAGAAGAATTGTTGTATGAATTACCATAATTGTTAGAGGAATTACTAGGAAACGACCTAGGATTAAAATTACCTCTATACGCGCTATTACCAAAATTGTTCCTACCAACAAAATTCACATCCATAGATTCATTATTATTCTCGATCGAAGTGGACAAAGGCATATCATTAGGATCAATAGAAGCACTCTTAGTAGCAAATAATTTCATAAGTTCGTCCATCTTTCCACTCAAAACATTAATTTCTTCAATTGCATGCACCTTTTTACTAGTGGAAGAACTTTCGGTATGCCATTGCGCATAATTAACCATAATATTATCTAGGAGTTTAGTAGCCTATCCTAAAGTAATTTCCATAAAAGCGCCTCCCGCGACAGAATATAAGAGATTTCTAGAAGCAAAATTCAATCCGGCATATTTTTTTGTATAATCATCCACAAATTCAAACCATGTGTTGGCAATTTCGTATCATCAATTTCATCCGCTCCCAAGATTGTGCAACATGTTCATGATCAAGTTGATTAAAATTCACAATATCATTCCTAAGGGAGATTATCTTAGCGGGAGGAAAATAGTTAGAGATGAAAACATCTTTACACTTGTTCCACGAATCAATATTATTTTTAGGCAAAGATGAAAACCAAATTTTAGCAGGATCTCTAAGCAAAAACGGAAATAGCTTCATTTTAACAATATCATTATCCACATATTGTTTCTTTTGCATATCAACAAATCAACAAAATTGTTTGGATGGGATGGGGCATCTTCACTAGGAAGGCCAGAAAATTGATCTTTCATAACAAGATTCAACAAAGCGGCATTAATTTCATAAGATTCCGCATTAGTAGCAGGAGCAATCGGGGTACTAATAAAATCATTATTATTGGTGTTGGAAAAGTCACACAATTTGGTATTCTCTTGAGCCATCATGACAAATCAAGCAATCCAACACACGAGCACACAAAAAGCAAGCGAAGAAGATGAACGGAAGAGGGACGAAGAAAAGGCAAATCTTTGGGAAAATCATTTTAGAAGTGGGAGAGAGGAAAACCAGAGGCGACTGGCAAATAATGCAATGTAAGAGATGAGAGTTTATGATTGATACTTGGTATGTCTTGACTTGGCGTAGATCTCCCCGACAACAGCACCAGAAATTATTCCTGCTACTTCTTCAACTTGCGTTGGTTTTTCCCGTAAAGAGGAAAGGGTGATGCAGCAAAGAAGAGATAAGTATTTCCCTTAGTTTGAGAACCAATGTATCAATCAAGTAGGAGACAAATGCACAAATCACCGAACACCTGCACAAACAATCAAACAAACTTGCACCCGACGCAATAAAGGGGTTGTCAATCCCTTCACGGTTACTTGCAAAGGTGAGATTTGATAGAGATAGATAAACGATAAAGTAAATATTTTTGGTATTTTTGGTTTATAGATCAAAAAGTAAAACATTGTAAGAATAGTAGATCAGAAACTAAAATTGTAGATCGGAAACTTGTATGATGGAAAAGTGACCCGAGGGCCATAGGTTTCACTAGAGGCTTCTCTCAAGATAGAAAATAATACGGTGGGTGAACAAATTACTGCCGTGCAATTGATAGAAAAGTGCAAAGTTATGACGATATCTACGGCAATGATCATAAATATAGGCATCACGTCCGTGTCAAGTAGACCGAAACGATTCTGCATCTACTACTATTACTCCACACATCGACCGCTATCCAACATGCATCTAGAGTATTAAGTTCATAAAGAACGAAGTAACGCATTAAGTAAGATGACATGATGTAGAGGAATTAACTCAAGCAATATGATGAAAACCCCATCTTTTTATCCTCGATGGCAACAATACAATACATGCCTTGCTGCCCCTACTGTCACTGGGAAAGGACACCACAAGATTGAACCCAAAGCTAAGCACTTCTCCCATTGCTAGAAAAAAATCTAGTTGGCCAAACCAGACCGATAATTCGAAGAGACTTGCAAAGACATCAAATCATGCAAAAAAGAATTCAGAGAAGATTCAAATAATATTGATAGATAAGCTGATCATAAATCCACAATTCATCAGATCTCGGTAAACACACCGCAAAAAGGTATTACACCGAATAGATCTCCAAGAACATCGAGAGGAACAAGGTACTGCGAATCAAAGAGAGAGTAGAAGCCATCTAGCTACTAGCTATGGACGCGTAGGTCTGAGGTAAACTACACACGCTTCATCGGTAGGGCAATGATGTTGATGTAGAAGCCCTCCGTGATCGAATCCTGCTCCGGCAGGACGCCGGAAAAGGCCCCTAGATGGGATCTCACGGGTACAGAAGGTTGTGGCGGTGCAAAAGTGTTTTCGTGGATGCCCCTGATGGTTTGGGGACATATGGGAATATATAGGCGAAGAAATTAGGTCAGCAGACCCAGTAGGGGCCCACAAGATAGGTGGGCGCGCCCTCCGCCCTTGTGGCCGCCTCGTGGCTCCTTTGACTTCATCTCTAAGTATCCTGGTTTGCTTCTGGTCCAAGAAACATCATCGCAAAAGTTTTATTCTGTTTGGACTCCGTTTGGTATTCCTTTTGTGTGAAACTCTAAAACAGGGAAAAAACAGGAACTGGCACTTGGCTCTAGGTTAATAGGTTAGTCCCAAAAATAATATAAAATAGCAGAAAAATGTATGTAAAACATCCAAAATAGCTAATATAATAGCATGGAACAATCAAAACTTATAGATACGTTGGAGACGTATCATTGACCCTTGTGGCTGCAACTTATCATGTTGCGGGATTTTTAGATGATCAGTAAAATACAGTAGGGTCGCGAGTCTCCAGTCAGCCTTTTCGCCAGTGGGCATTGATGGGATTCATCGTTTACTTATGCTACATTTCCACTGTTATTATTGAATAAAGTTAGCTATGTGCTAATCAGTTTGTAATACTTCATGAATTCTGGATCATATGTTATAGTAAATGATGCACTTGTTATTTGATATTCATGTGTATTATGTGTGCTAGCGAATCAATCCAGGGACTAGCACGGTAAGCACAGAGACATCAAATCTTATCAGGTTCGGGTCATTCCAGAGTGACAACACACAAAAGCATATGGCCAGGTTATCTCTTTACCGCCATTTGAGGGTAGATTTAAATCTGCTATTTATCTAGCTTGGGAGCTAGAGTTAGAACAATATTTTACTAGCTATGATTTTTCTGAACTTGAGATAGTACGAGCTGCCACTCGAGAATTTTTTACTAGCCATGATTTTTTACTAGCCATGATTTTTCTGAACTTGAGAAAGTACGAGCTCGAGTATGTATCGTACGAAAAACATTGATAATCAACCTACAAGTTGGAAAGATTTGCAAGCTGTAATGAGACCACAATTTGTTCCTCCTAACTATCGTCATGAATTGCTTCTTGAATTAGAACAATTAAAACAAGGCAGTAATAGTGTTAATGCTTACTACCAAGATTTCAAATCTTACATGCATCACTATGACATAGATGAATATGATGATGATACAAAGAATAGTTTTTTTTCGTGGGCTGAGCCATGACATTCGCGCAAGATTTCATTATATTCCGCGTTGCATTAGTGGTATGTATGTTCATGCTTGTACCTTTGAGATACAAATGGAGGAAGATGCATTGGGAGACTATGACAACTACTATTCCAGTTCATGCTCACCACCACTGGTGGTATCCTCCCTCGATGCACCTGCTATAGCGGCAACTCCTTAGATTGTGAGCGCGACATCACCTCAAGTATATGGTACATTACCATCGTCCGTACCTACATCATCTGAGTCACTGGGACAAGGTAACACTAAAGGTATTGATGACATAACTTCACATAAGGATGATGAATGCCTAGTTGACTTGAATACATCATGTGTTGAGTTACCTATTCATTTGAGCACAACACCTATTTTAGAGAATCATGTTACTGTTATGAATGTGTCGTGTGATCAAACAACTGAAATACCAACATTTTGAGTGCACCCATTGAATTAATTGTTGATGAGAAAGAACCATGTGGCTCAGTGTCTAAATCTGATTTGGATCAAGTACAACTGATTAGACATGAGGACATGTTATATACAATGTGCATTCTAATTTGTTATATTCTGTGGTTTTGAATTCACCCATGCCTTTGTCACACGCGAGACTCAAAATAATTGAAATCACATGTTTGAAAACATTGCAAAGTGTTTATGACTATAATTTTACTTTTAACTTGATTGGAGATGATGGTGTAGACAATGAATTTTCCATGCATAATATTTGTATCACGAGTGATGATCATGCTAGTTTGAAAGAAATGAAAATAATTGTGCCAATGCATAATCATTTTGATATGACCTCTAATCTTGGTGATGATTTTATATTGAATGACTTGTTATATGTTTGCTTATTTAAGCATATTGTAGCATGTAATTATGAAACTATTAGGGTTCATTCACCAATGTTGAGATGGTTTAATGATGATCATTGTACCTCTTTTCATATGAATAAAAGCTTCACTTATACTTGCAAACTAAGTTGAAATACTTTCATGCATTCTACTTGTGATAATAGTTTAGCTTTATATTTCACGACATATGAAAGTTACTCACGTATAACTGTGCCACATGTACAAAAACTAAGGGAAGTAAAAAATGGATGACACATGTATATAGGACATGTACACCTTGTCTTTTTTCATAGCCACATTTCAGACTAAGCAACATCGAGGACAACTTTGTTTTCAAGAAGGGGAGGATGATGAGGACATGGCTATCTTGGATATTATCACAAACATTAGATATGTGTATTTATCTGAGGTGATTTCTGATAAAAGTTATGCAATAAGTTATTTATGTTATGCAGAACAAAAGTACTTCACCTATTTTGTTTCATGCCTAACTGTAGAACAACTGGACACTTGTATAATAACATATGAACATAAAGGAAAAAAAGATGTTTACGTGTTGTTCAACAAGTTCTCTTGTTGGAGATATGCCCTAGAGGCAATCATGTATGATGATATTTCCTGTGTGTTTATGAATAAAGATAGTCCTTGGACATTATCAATGATGTGTATCAACAAGTACGTGACTTGTTTGTGGGACTATGCATTTTATGCTGACTGTCGTAGAAGGTCACTAGTTGAAAGGTTGTGCGGACGTGCAGCTGACTAGACTAGAATATGACATAGTGGATGCCATGGTCTCACTAGTGTCGGATTACAGGATCCGCAAACCATTGAAAGGTTCGAACTTTGGGGTGCGTGCAGAGATCTCAACCTACCCAGCCTGCGTACTCGCGATCCTCCTAAGCCTAGCGCGACAAGCTCGAAGAGACAAAGAGACACAACAGTTTATCCTGGTTCGGGCCACCTTGCGGTGTAATACCCTACTCCAGCGTTTTTGGTGGATTGCCTCGAAGGGCTGAGGATGAACTAGTATAGTAGATGAACTGGCCTTAGGAGGTGAGGTGTTCTTGAGCTCAAGGGAGCTGGTCGGATGTGAACCAGATGCCCCTCTACGGTGGTGGCTAAATCCTACTTATAGTGGGCTTGGTCCTCTTCCCAAATGTTGGCGGGAAGGGATCCCACAATGGACGGATTTGAAAGGTGATGTAGGGCGGAACCCTATGGGGCCGATCTTTCACATTTGGAGAGGATCCTACGGGGAACACGAAGAATGCGCGGAAGAACACGAGGGAAATCACGAGGGGAAACAAGAGAAACACTCAACCGACACGAAATTGATCACACAAGTGCTAGATCATCGAGGCACAAAGTAACATGAGATCCAAAGTCAACAAAGGACGATACAAGAGTAACCATTCTTCTTCGTGAGGAGGTCTTGATTGTCTTCTCCGGATGGAGGCCTTGAATCTGGATGGATCTTCTCCGAAGAGGTGCGGTCCCTCACGAGGAATAGATCTGGTACAGATGAGCAATGCTCTATCTCAAAGGAGCTATCACAATACTGACCCTAGAAGGGACGAGGGGAAGGTCTATTTATAGTCTAAGCCTTTGAAGGGGTAAGAGAGGGGCGAAACGAGTACATGGGCCTCGGCCCGGATACGCTACACGCAGGCAGGGCGGTAGTACCGGACCCTCGGGCGGTAGTACCTCTTGTAAAGCTTCCGTGGTAGTACCGCTTTGATGGGGCGGTAGTACCGCTCTGGAGCCGTTCGATCACAGGGGTTTGTCGGGTTCAGCGGAAGAAGGGCGGATGTAGGGCGGTAGTGCCGTTTGGCTGGGTTCAGCGGCAGTACCACTTGGCGTGGGAGGTAGTACCGCCCGTTCCAGGCTGGGCAGCTTCTCCTCTTGCTCTCGACGTCCATCTTGTACCGTAGCTTCTTCTAGGTTGGTTCCTTGGTACCTAAGCACACAAAGCATCTCCGTTTGAGGTAGTAGTCATGTCTCAAGTGGGTCAAAGGGAAGTTGAACAAGGAGAGAGTTAACCTCGAATTGAATAGCGCATGCTTGAGCTCTTGTCATGGGTCCACTTGGAGCTTGTGTAGTCGAAGTAGTGTCCATGTGGATGATCGAAGGATGCTCCACATCATCTCCCCTCCCTTGGGAAAGATCCGACCTCGGATCGAAATCCTCATCACTTTGGTACGGGGAGAGATCTTGGATGTTGATGATGTCGCTCACGGAGTATTTTTCGCGCAGGAGGTCAATCTTGTAAGCGTTGTTGTTGTAGCGTGCTAGCACCTTGAATGGTCCATCGGATCGAGGTAGAAGTTTGGACTTGCATTCGTTGGGGAAGCGGTCCTTGCGAACGTGTAGCCACACGAGATTGCCAATGTTGAAGATCATGGGTTGCTTGTTGATGTTGAGCTTGGTCGCTAGTCGTTGTACTTGGTGCTTGATGGCGTGCCTTGTATATTCATGCATCTTCTTGATGTAGCTTGCCCGTGCACTCGCATCCAGGTTGGTGCGCTCTTGTAGAGGAAGAGGTAGGATGTCCAATGGGGATAACGTGTTGAAGCCGTAGACGACCTCGAAAGGGGACTTGCCAGTCGTCGAATGTATTGCACGGTTGTAGGCGTACTCGGCTATTGGTAGACATGCCTGCACCTTGATGTTCTTATTGATCAACACGCAAAGTAGAGTGGAGAGCGTACGGTTCGTCACCTCCGTTTGGCCGTCGGTTTAAGGATGGTATGCGGATGAGAACAAGAGCTTGATTCCGAGCTTGGCACATAGCATCTTCCAAAAGTAACTCAAGAACTTGACGTCGCGGTCGGAGATGATTGTCTTTGGTACTCCATGGAGGCGCAAGATTTCCCTACAAAAGAGATTTGCAACATGTGAAGCATCGTCTATCTTGTTGCAAGGGATAAAATGTGCCATCTTAGAAAATCGATCGACAACAATAAACACAGAATCCATTACATTTTGAGTTCTAGGTAAACCAAGTACAAAATCCATGCTAATGTCTTCCCAAGGTTGATAAGGAATAGGAAGAGGCATGTAAAGACCATGGGATTGCGATTTAGACTTAGCTTTGTGACATGTAGAGCATCGGTTGGTGATGCGTGAGACGTCTCGGAACATCTTGGGCCAAAAGTAGTTCTTGGAGAGCGTGGCGAATGTCTTGTCGCGACCAAAGTGTCCCATGAGTCCGCCTCCATGAGCCTCTTGCAAAAGGAGCAAACAAAGAGAAGACTCGGGAATGCAAAGTTTGTTAGCTCTCATAAGATAATTATCCTTTATGTAATATTGTTCCCAAGATGTATGCGTCAAATACTTAGCATAAGGAGTAGCAAAGGAAGGATCATTCGCATACAAGTCTTTTATGTGCTCAAAGCCAATAACAGTCAACTCAAGTTTAGTGACAAGTGTGCATATGCGTGAGAGTGCATTCGCAACTACATTTTCCTTACCCTTAATGTACTTGATCACATAGGGGAAAGATTCAATAAATTCACTCCATTTGGTATGACGTTTGTTCAACTTAGTTTGACCTTTTAAGTACTTAATCGTTTCATGATCGGTATGTATGACAAACTCATGAGGTCTAAGATAATGTTCCCAAACATGTAGCACACGCACTAAAGCATACAATTCTTTGTCATAGATGGGATAGTTAAGTTGAGTACCGGAGAGTTTTTCACTAAAATATGCAATGGCTCGTTTTTCTTGCATCAAAACTCCGCCAATTCCGGTACCACTTGCATCACAATGAACCTCAAAAGTTTTGTCAAAGTTGGGCAAAGCAAGAATCGAAGCATGAGTAAGCGAAGACTTAAGTTCGTCAAAAGCTCATTTTCTTGCATCAAAAACTCCTCCAATTCCGGTACCACTTGCATCACAATGAACCTCAAAAGTTTTGCCAGAGTTGGGCAAAGCAAGAATCAGAGCATGAGTAAGCAAAGACTTAAGTTCGTCAAAAGCGGTAGATTGCAAAGATCCCCAAACAAAAGGAGCATTCTTCTTACTCAAGGCATGCAAAGGAGCGGCAATAGTGCTAAAGTCTTTCACGAAGCGACGATAAAAACCCGCAAGGCCAAGAAAGCTACGCACTTGTTGCAAATTGGTGGGTTGGGGCCAAGTTTTAATTGCTTCTATTTTAGATTCGTCAACATGGACACCCTTGGAAGAGTCAACGAAACCCAAGAAAACAAGTTTGTCAACACCAAACGTGCACTTTTTCATGTTGGCATAAAGACGTTCCTTGCGAAGAGTTTGTAAAACAGCCCCAATATGCTTTAGATGCTCTTTCATGGATTTGCTAAAAACAGGAATGTCATCAAAGTAAACCACAACAAACATTCCAATATAAGGACGAAGCACAAAATGCACAAGTCTCATGAAAGTACCAGGAGCTTCCGATAAACCCATAGGCATATCCAACCACTCGTACAAGCCAAATTTGGTTTTGAACGCGGTTTTCCACTCATCACCTTCTTGTATGCGGATTTGATAATAGCCACTTTTAAGATCAATTTTTAAGAAAAAGGCGGCACCGCTAAGTTCATCAAGCATATCATCTAAGCGAAGAATGAGATTCCTATAGCGAACAGTGATAGATTAATGGGTCTGCAATCGGAACACATGCGATAACTTCCATCTTGCTTGGGCACAAGTATAACTGGAACGGCACAAGGGCTTAGGCTTTCACGTACATTACCGTTGTCGATTAGTTGTTGTACTTGTCGTTGGATCTCCTTAGTTTCTTCGGGGTTGACGCGGTATGGAGCTTTGTTTGGTAGGGGCGCTCCGGGGATGAGGTCGATTCGATGCTCAATGCCTCATAGAGGAGGTAGACCCAGAGGTAGCTCATCGAGGAAAACATCTTGGAATTCCTGCAAAAGAGATTTAAATACTAAAGGTAGCTCGTGAGAGGTGTTAGTTTTTGGGTCCCCATCCTTGCACACAAGGACAAAGTCCATAACACTTGATGGGTTCTCACACACTTCTCTCATCTCACTTTTAGTGGCAAATAGGACTAGGTTTTTCTCTCTAGGCGAAGAGGCGCTCAAGTTTGGCTTGTGGCTCTCACTCACTTTTTGGTGGATCACTTTCTCACTCTTCTCTCCACGATGGGTGGCTTGCTTGTCGGCTATCACTTGACTAGGAGACATACGTCGTAGCACATATTCCTTCCCTTTCATCTTGAAGCTCTAGTGATTGGTATGCCCGTTGTGGATGACAGCACGGTCGAATTGCCATGGTCGACCAAGAAGGAGTTGGCAAATGAACATTGGGACGACATCACACTCCAAAGAGTCCTCATAAGCACCAATTTTGAAGGAGACCTGGACCATATGCTCAACACGTATAGTGCCGGAGTCACTTAGCCATTGGACTTTGTATGGGTGCGGGTGCTTCATCTTGACCAATTGAAGCTTGGAGCATAGTTCTTCACTTGCCAAGTTGTGACAACTACCTCCATCGATGATGACCTTGACGGACCTTCCATTGATGCCGACCTTTGTGTCGAAGATGTGGCATCTTTGGTCTTCTTCTTGTTGATGTTGAAGAGTCAAGACTTTGGTGACAACGAGAGCTTGTCTCGAATCTTCATCACAAAAGACTTGATCATCTTCATCTTCATTCACGCGCCGGTGCATGGCCACTTTCTCAAGGGCTTCCATCTCCTCGTCACTCATGGAGTCCTAGGTTCCATCATCATTGAGGATCATGGTGCGCTTGTTTGTGCATTCGTATGACTTGTGGCCTCGGCCGCCGCAAGTGAAACACTTGAAGGAGCTTGTCTTGACGGTCTCATCGGTCGGAGTAGATGATGAAGCGTGTGGCTTGAAGTTGCTTGTAGTAGGAGGAAGACGACTTGAGCTTGTCGAAGTTTTCTTGTAACTTGACTTGTCGTCGTTGGTTGTAGATGGCTTGGTTGAGGTAGAAGTTGGAGGAGTTGTTGAAGCTTGGTTGTTGGAGAAGCCGTAGTTCTTGGATGAGTACTTGGCGTACTTGAAGTCATCTTGCACTAAGACGTTCCGCCTTGGTAGCTTGATGCACGAGCTCAATGAGGTTGGTGTAGGGTTGGAAGTCGGCGATCTTCTTGATGGGATGATTGAGTCCATTCAAGAAACGTGACATAGTTTGCTCATCATCTTCCATGACATTGGCTCGAATCATGGCTATCTCCATTTCCTTGTAGTATTCTTCAACACTCTTTGTTCCTTGCTTGAGGAGTTGGAGTTTCTTGAAGAGATTGCGGTTGTAGTAGGTTGGAACAAAACGTGCTCGCATGACATCCTTCATTTGAGCCCAAGTGGTGATTGGAGGTTCACCCCTTGCTTCTCGGCGCTCAAGGACTTGTTCCCACCATATGAGCACATAGTCTTGGAACTCGAGTGATGCCATAGCGATTTTCTTCTCTTCCTCATAGTTGTGCAAACGAAATATTTTGTCGACCTTCAATGCCCATGATAGGTACTCTTCGGAATCATTGCTTCCATTGAACTTGGGCATGATGAATTTTAGCTTTCCGTAGCATTACTATTCATTGTGTTGTTGGCGATGGTGATGATGACGCCCTTGACGTGGATGATAGTCATCCTCATGCTGCTCTTGGTGTGGAGGATGTCCATGATCAACTTGCTCTTGTTGAACTTGAGGTTGAGGTGGAGCTTGACGAGCTTGTGGATGAGCGTGAGGAACTTGACGTTGCACTCGCGGTTGGTAGTTCCTCTCTTGGCTTTCTTCTCGAAGGGCTTCCTCTTGATTGCGCCGTTCGCGATTGCGGTTGGCTATAGCTCGACTTGATTCTTGAAGGGCACGCTGCGGCTCAAGAGCTTGTGCTTCACGTTGTTGTTGTTGAAGACGTTGAGCCTCGCCATCTTGTTCCTCTTGATGTAGACGCGCTCGTTCTTCCTCTTGGCGCCGTTGACGTTGTCGTTCTTGAGCTTGAGCAAAAGCAACTTGGTGTGGTTGAGGACGAAGTTCATGCTCGTCGATTTGCTCTTGTGAATTCTTGTCATGTAGCGGATTGTGAGATGCATGACGGTCTTGACGTGCGGCTCGTCGAAGAGTGTTTGATGTCGGTGTACTTGAGCCGGAGAAGGTGTCGTCGGAGTGTCGACTTGAGCGGCTTCGTCTTGAGTATGAAGAAGTAGAAGGAGGACCGCTCACCAACAAGGCATGGATCTCGTCCATCCTTGCATCGTTCTCTTGCGTTTGAGTGTCGAGCTTGTTGTCGAAGTAGTCCTTTGTACGTTTCTCGGAGAGTCGCAAGTCGGTGGCGAGGTTGTCAATGCGGTCGGTCATAGCTTGTCGCTCTTGATGCAACTCTCGTTGTGCACCGAAGAGGTGGATCTTGGTGACGAATGATGACATGTCGTCGTCTTGCTCGATGAAGAGAGGGTTGGTAGAAGTACATGGCCTATCCATCGTTCCAAGCAAAATTGTGAGTGGGAGAAGGACAAGAACGTATACTAAATGTACCTTGACCGATGTTGACGATGAATCAAGTTCACTCAAATGCGGACAATGAAATAACACTACTGGTACCAATTCTTGTCCATTCTGACACGTACACAAGTAAAAGCTTATGGTGGAGCTTGGTTAGGATGGTGGCACAAAATTTGATGCAATTGCTAGTTTGACTCAAAGATGTTGAAAAAGATTCGCAAATTTGCAAATGCAACAAGTAGACCAAGAAAGTAGTGGTACACGGAAACACACACGCAAATAGATAAGTGGGATTGTGCATACCAAAAATGAGCCAAAATGTGGAGTCCACGAAAATGCTCTTGTTGCACAATACTAGACGCTAGCACGATTGCACAATAGGCGGATACGGAACTTGTGCACAACCTACTAGGCAAAAATGCAACGACCTCTATCCCAAGTATGCTATATGTATGGTATTTCGATGATATGATGCAAGATGATCGGATATGACAATCTTAATGTAGTATGATGCTATGGTTCTTGCTTATAAGCTCTTTGCTTATCTTTCTATTTTGCTTAAAAGCTTGTTTGGCTCTTTCTCTTTTGAGCTCTTTTCTCATGCAAAACTTCATGAAGCAAGATAGCAATTATGTATGTGATGACAACTTTGTGACACCAGAGATGATATGGTATGTTTGCTTATGGAGAGTATGATCACTAATGTGCACAAGTCACGTTGCTGGCAATACTCACTGGCTAGTCTCGATGGGTAAGCAACACAAAAGTAAGGCCATGTGGTTATCAATGCAATTGCAGGTATGACAAAGATGTCGACGAAGTTACCGTCCTTGGCGATGATGAGTCCTTGTCGAAGATGAGCGGTGGTGACGTTCACGTCGAATCGTACATATATAGCCAAAACACAATAGGACACGGGAACCACAACCCAAAATCTCAAAGACCAAAACCTGTCAAAATCGTCATAGGAGGTAACGGTAATCTGTGGTAGTGTTTGCTGAAAGTGGTGGTAGTATGCGGAAATATGCGTGGGCCCTGGGGTAAAAATTTGACCAAACTAGGCGGAAAAGGGGGCACAGAAGGAGTTGCAGCTGCCAGGGGTGGAGCGGTAGTGCCGCTTGGGAGGGCGGTAGTACCGCTTGTGGAGCTTAGCGGTAGTACTGCTGGGCGGGCGGTAGTACCGCTCGTGTCAGGAAAATTCGCAAATTGAAAATCGGGGTGATTTTGGGGCGGAAAAGGATGATTTCGGGGGCAAAATTGGATGATGTTTGTGGATGGAAAGAGGTGAAACTTGGGGAGATGCTAGATCCACTCGAAACCAAGCAAATCCACGAATCAAAAACAACAAAACATCATCAAAACCAACAAATCACAAAAAAATTTGGGGCTATTTTTGGTGGGGATTTTCGGATTTTAGGACGAAATTAACAAAATCAAGCTAGAAAACACAGGGTAGGGGCTCCAAAAACGTGATCAATGTGGCTCATGATACCAAGATGATGTAGGGCAGAACCCTATGGGGCCGATCTTTCACGTTTGGAGAGGATCTTACGGGGAACATGAAGAACGCGCGGAAGAACACGAGGGAAATCACGAGGGGAAAACAAGAGAAACACTCAACCGACACGAAATTGACCACACAAGTGCTAGATCATCGAGGCACAAAGTAACACGAGATCCAAAGTCAACAAGGGACTATACAAGAGTAACCGTTCTTCTCCGCGAGGAGGTCTTGATTGTATTCTCCGGATGGAGGCCTTGAATCCAGATGGATCTTCTCCGAAGAGGTGCAGTCCCTCACGAGGAATAGATCTGGTACAGATGAGCAATGCTCTATCTCAAAGGAGCTATCACAATACTGGCCCTAGAAGGGACGAGGGGAAGGTCTATTTATAGTCTAAGCCTTCGAAGGGGTAAGAGAGGGGTGAAACGAGTACATGGGCCTCGGCCCGGATGCGCTGCATGCAGGCAGGGCGGTAGTACCAGACCCTCGGGTGGTAGTACCGCTTGTAGAGCTTCAGCGGTAGTACCACTTTGATGGGACGGTAATACCGCTCTGGAGCCGTTCGATCACAGGAGTTTCTCGGGTTTGGCAGGAGAAGGGCGGATGTAGGGCGGTAGTGCCACTTGGCTGGGTTCAGCGGCAGTACCACTTGGCGTGGCGGTAGTGCCGCCCGTTCCAGGCTGGGCAGCTTCTCCTCTTGCTCTCGACGTCCATCTTGTATCGTAGCTTCTTCTAGGTTGGTTCCTTGGTACCTAATCACACAAAGCATCTCCGTTTGAGGTAGTAGCCACATCTCAAGTGGGTCAAAGGGAAGTTCAACAAGGAGAGAGTTAACCTCGGATTGAATAGCGTGTGCTCGAGCTCTTGTCGTGGGTCCACTTGGAGCTTGCGTAGTCGAAGTAGTGTCCATGGGGATGATCGAAGGATGCTCCGCATCAAAAGGGGACAAGTAGTATAGCTTATCCTGACTAAAGTGGTCTTTGCCTGTGAAAAGCCCCTAGCCGTGACGCTGCGGTGGGCTCGGTGATGATCTCCATCTTGCCGTCCTAGTGGTCTTGGTCTTGTTGCACCAGAATGGAAACTGTTGGCTGATTCCTCGAGACTCTGTGCCTGTGGCTTGCCTCCCTTGCACTGAAGAGGAAACTGGCGCTCTGTGCCTGCTGGCGCCAGCCTGGCCTTGGTCATCATGGCTCACGTCAGCTGAGCCTCGTGAGGTGCACCTTGCATAGAACTCTCCGCCCCTCAGGAGCCAACCTGAGGAGGCCGATCCCCTTGGGGGTCTTGGCATCGTGCACCTCGTGAGGCTTGGCCCCTCGCGAGGGTCTTGAGTCGTTGATGCTGAAGCTGGGTCGTACCAGGCCGTCGACCAAGCCACGTGGTGGGCCGTAGGCAGGCAAGTCTGGATACCCCCATATCCAGAACACCGACAGTAGCCCCGGGTCCCAAGGCACGCTTGGACTTGGCTTCCATGCAAAGCCAAGGAGCAAGTGCGGAGCACCACGTGCCCTAACCGCCTGCGGCCTCGACGGCGTGTGACGATTGATGGGACATGGGCGTCTCCACTTCCCCATGCTGCCTCGACAACAGTTCGACTTGACGGGATGATGCGGCATGCAGAAGATCATCATGGCGCGAGGTCGTGGAGGCCGGCGGTTGGCCTTCCTTGGCTATAAATGTGGGGGAGGGGCAGAGCCCCTCTCGCTCATCTCTCCTTCGTCTTCTTGCCACCCGTTCTTCTCCTTCTTCGTTTTGCTTCCATGGCGCCTATCAGGAGGTTTTCAGTGGCCGAAAAGGGGAAGGCCCCTAGGGAGGGGCCTGATCCTCTCTGATGCGGAGCATCCTTCGGTCATCCCCATGGACCAACCATCGTCTCACCAAGCACCAAGAGGACCCATGACTAGAGCACAAGCTAGAGCTCTCGAGACCGAGGTGACTTCTCTCCTTAGTGATATCTCATTTGATCCTCTCGAGACATGCCTACTACCTAAGTCTGGAATGTTGTGCATGATTAGGTACCAAGAGGACCCTCTCAACGATGTACATGAAGATGGTCGAGACCCCAAGTCCACGGAAGAAGAGAACCAATGGAAGAAGGCAAGAACAGCCCCCAGACACCGGACATCTGGCCAGGACCTCGGACATCCGGCCCCTAGAGATCTACACGGCTAGGAACCTGCAGAAGAAGCTACAGGGACCGGACATCCAGCGTCCAGCCCGGTCATCCGCCCCCCTCCCACCGGAAATCCGGCCTCTGGCCCGGACATCCGGACAAGGCGTCCAGGGAGCACGGAAGGTTGCACCATCAGCCCTCACATCCGGTCACCACCCCGGACATCCGGCCACTCCTGAAGCCCCGGACATCCGGCCCCTACGCCCGGCCATCCGGTGCCGCCCATCTAGAGAACAGAACGGCCACCTTCACCAGCCCGGACATCCGGCCCGACGCCCGGACATCCGGCTTTCCCTGTGTGCAAATAGTGTAAGGGCCGAAGCCCATGTACCCCCCTTCGCCCCTAGACTATATATACTCCGTCCCCACCTATGTTTTAGGGTTAACATTGTGATAACTCATTTCAGATAGAGCATTGCTCATCCATACCGGATCTACTCCCCGTGAGGGACCGCACCTCTTAGGAGAAGATCCATCCGGATTCAAGGCCTCCATATGGAGAAGACAATCAAGACCTCCTCACGGAGAAGAAGGTTACTCTTGTATCATCCTTTGTTGACTTTCGATCTCGTGTTACTTTGTGACTCGTTGATCTAGCCCTTGTGTGATCAATCCCTTGTCGGTTGAGTGTTTCTCTTGTTTTCCCCCGTGATTTCCCTCGTGTTCTTCCACGCGTTCTTCGTGTTTCCCCGTAGGATCCACTCCAAATGTGAAAGATCGGCCCCTAGGGTTCCGCCCTACATCATCTTCGTATCATGAGCCACGTTGATCACGTTTTTGGAGCCCCTACCCCGTGTTTTCTAGCTTGATTTTGTTGTTTTGGTCCTAAATCCGAAAATTCCCCACCAAAAAATAGCCCCAAATTGTTTTTGTGATTTGTTGGTGTGATGAAGTTTTGTTCGATTTGATCCACGGATTTGCTTTGCATCGAGTGGATCTAGCTTCACCCCATCTCTCCCGCGATTTCCATCCACCAATTCGTCCGAATTTTGCCCCGGAGTTGCCCTTTTTCTCATGGAGTTCGTCGTGTTCGTCCCCGATCCAGGAGCTCGGACATCCGCCCGTGTCCACCGGACATCCGGCAGCTGGCCCGGACATTCGGCCCCTGGTAGCAGCAACTCCAACCCCCC
>NC_041387.1:246385344-246401642 GCF_002162155.2 Triticum dicoccoides | reverse complement strand
TACTTCCGCATACCCCCACCGCTTTCCTCAAGCACCACCATCACTCACCGCTACCTCCTATGACGATTTTGACATGCTTTGGTCTTTGAGATTTTGAGTTGTGGTTCCCGTGTCCTATTGTGTTTCGGCTATATAGGTATGGTTCGACATCAACATCACCACCGCTCATCTCCATCGACTACTCATCATCGCCAAGTACGGTAACTTCGATGACATCTTTGTCATACCTTGCAATTGCATTGATACCCACATGGCCTTACATTTGCATAGCTTACCCATCAAGACTAGCCATTGAGTATTGCCGGCAACGTGACTTGTGCACATTAGTGATCATACTCCATAGCATGCATACCATACCATCATGGTGCATATCTTGGCATCAACTCTTGTTTCACATAGTTGTCATAGCATACATAATTGCTATCTTGGTTCATGAAGTTTATATGAGAAAAGAGCTCAAAAGTGAAAGAGCCACCCAGGCTTTTAAGCAAAGAGGAAAGATAAGCAAAGAGCTTATAAGCAAGAACCATAGCATCATACTAAATTAAGATTGTCATACTCGATCATCTTGGATCGTAGCACCGAAATACCATACATATAGCATACTTGGGATAGAGATTGTTGCATTTTTGCCTAGTAGGTTGTGCACAAGTTCCTTATCCGCCTATTGTGCAATCGTGCTAGCGTCTCTCGTGTATTGTGCAACAAGAGCATTTTCGTGGATTCCACATTTTGGCTCATTTTTGGTTTGCACAATCCCACTTATCTATTTGCGTGTGTGTTTCCGTGTACCACTACTTTCTTGGTCTACTTGTTGCATTTGCAAATTTGTGAATCTTTTCCAACATTATTGAAGCTCACTTACAATTGCATCAAATTTTGTGCCACCATCCTAACCAAGCTCCACCAAAAGCTTTTACTTGTGTAGGTGTGAGAACCGACAAGAATTGGTACCAATAGTGTTATTTCATTGTCCGCATTTGAGTGAACTTGATTCATCGTCAACATTGGTCAAGGTACATTGGTATAAGTTCTTCTCTTTCTACCACTCACATTTTTTCTTGGAATGATGGATAGGCCAAGTACTTCTACCAACCCACTCTTCATCGAGCAAGACGACGACATGTCATCATACATCACCAAGAGCCACCTCTTTGGTGCACAACGAGCGTTGCATCAAGAGCAACAAGCTATGACCAATCGCATCGACAACCTCGCCACCGACTTGCGACTCTCCGAGCAACGTACCAAGGACTACTTCGAAAACAAGCTCGACGCGCACAAGCAAGAGAAAAATGCAAGGATGGACGATATCCATGCCTTGTTGGCGAACCGTCCTCCTTCTACTTCTTCATACTCAAGACGGAGCCGCCCAAGTCGACACTCCGACGACTCCTTCTTCGGCTCAAGTACACCGTCATCAAACACTTTTCGACGAGCCGCGCGTCAAGACCGTCATGCATCTCGCAATCCACTACATGGCAAACATTCACACGAGCAAGTCGACGAGCGAGAACTTCGTCCTCCACCATATCAAGTTGCATTTGCTCAAGCTCAAGAACGACAACGACAATGGTGCCAAGAGGAAGAACGAGCGTGTCTACACCAAGAGGAACAAGATGCCGAGGCTCAACGTCTTCAACAACAACAACGTGAAGCGCAAGCTCTTGAGGCGCAACGTGCCCTTCAAGAATCAAGTCGAGCCATCGCCAACCGCAATCGTGAACGGCGCAATCAATAGGAAGCCCTTCGAGAAGAGATCCAAGAGAGGAACTACCAACCGCGAGTGCAACGTCAAGTTCCTCAAATACCTCCACAAGCTCGTCAAGCTCCACCTCAACCTCAAGTTCAACAAGAGCAAGTTAATCATGGACTTCCCTCACTGTCAAGGGCGTCATCATCACCATCGCCATCTACACAATGAAGAGCAACGCTACGGCGAGCTTAAATTCACCATGCCCTCAATGGAAGCAATGATCCGGAAGAGTACCTCTCATGGGCATTGAAGGTCGACAAAATCTTTCATTTGCAAAACTATGAGGAAGAGAAGAAGATCGCTATGGCATCACTTGAGTTCCAAGACTATGTGCTCATATGGTGGGAACAAGTCCTTGAGCGCCGACAAGCAAGAGGTGAACCTCAAATCACCACTTGGGCTCAAATGAAGGAAGTCATGCGAGCACGTTTTGTGCCCACATACTACAACCGCAATCTATTCAAGAAACTCCAACTCCTCAAGCAAGCAACACAGAGTGTTTAAGAATACTACAAGGAAATGGAGATAGCCATGATTCGAGCCAATGTCACGGAAGATGATGAGCAAACTATGGCACGCTTCTTGAATGGCCTCAATCATCCCATCAAGAAGATTGCCAACTTGCAACCCTACTCCAACCTCATTGAGCTCGTGCATCAAGCTACAAAGGCGGGACGTCAAGTGCATGATGAGTTCAAGTATGCCAAGTACTCGTACAAGACCTACGGCTTCTCCAACGACCAAGCTTCAACAACTCCTCCAACCTCTACATCAACCAAGCCTTCTCCAAGCAACAACGACAAGTCAAGTTACAAGAAAACTTCGATGAGTTCAAGTCATCCTCCTCCTACTACAAGCAACTTCAAGCCGCGTGCTTCATCATCTACTCCGACCAATGAGACCATCAAGACAAGCTCCTTCAAGTGTTTCACTTGCGGCGGCCGAGGCCACAAGTCTTATGAATGCACAAACAAGCGCACCATGATCCTCAATGATGATGGCACCTATGACTCCATGAGTGACGAGGAGATAGAATCCCTTGAGCAAGTGGCCATGCACCGGCGAGTGAACGAGGATGAATATGATCAAGTCTTTTGTTTTGAGGATTCGAGCCCCACTCTCGTTGTCTCCAAGGTCATGACTCTTCAACATCAACAAGAAGAAGACCAAAGATGCCACATCTTCCACACAAAGGCCGCTATCAACGGAAGGTCCGTCAAGGTCATCATCGATGGAGGTAGTTGTCACAACTTGCCAAGTGAAGAACTATGCTCCAAGCTTCAATTGGTCAAGATGAAGCGCCCGCACCCATACAAAGTCCAATGGCTAAGTGACTCCGGCACTATACATGTTGAGCATACGGTCCAAGTCTCCTTCAAAATTGGTGCATATGAGCACACTTTGGAGTGTGATGTCGTCCCAATGTCCTTTTGCCACCTCCTTCTTGGTCGACCATGGTAATTCAACCGTGGTGTCATCCACAACGGGCGTACCAATCACTATAGCTTCAAGATGAAAGGGAAGGAGTATGTGCTACGACCTATGTCTCCTATTCAAGTGATAGCCAACAAGACTTCCACCCATCATGGAGAGAAGAGTGAGAAAGTGATCCACCAAAAAGTGAGTGAGAGCCACAAGCCAAACTCGAGCGCCTCTTCACCTAGAGAGAAAAATCTAGTCCTATTTGCCACAAAAAGTGAGATGAGAGAAGTGTGTGAGAACCCATCGAGTGTTATGAACTTTGTCCTTGTGTGCAAGGATGGGGAACCAAAAACTAACACCTCTCACGAGCTACCTTTAGTGTTTCAATCTCTTTTGCAGGAATTCCAAGATGTTTTCCCCGATGAGCTACCTCTGGGTCTACCTCCTCTACGAGGCATTGAGCATCACATCGACCTCATCCCCAGAGTGCCCCTACCAAACAAAGCTCCATACTGCATCAACCCCGAAGAAACTAAGGAGATCCAATGGCAAGTACAACAACTAATCGACAACGGTCATGTACGTGAAAGCTTAAGCCCTTGTGTTGTTCCAGTTATACTTGTCCCTAAGCAAGATGGAAGTTATTGCATGTGTTCTGATTGTAGACCCATTAATTCTATCACCGTTCGCTATAGGCATCCCATTCCTCGCTTAGATGATATGCTTGATGAACTTAGCGGTGCCGCCTTTTTCTCAAAAATTGAACTTAGAAGTGGCTATTATCAAATCCGCATACAAGAGGGTGATTAATGGAAAACTGCTTTCAAAACCAAATTTGGCCTGTACGAGTGGTTGGTTATGCCTATGGTTTTATCGGAAGCTCCCGGAACTTTCATGCGTCTTATGCATTTTGTGCTTCAACCTTATA
The DNA here is from genome assembly GCF_002162155.2 of Triticum dicoccoides. Taxonomy (NCBI): domain Eukaryota; kingdom Viridiplantae; phylum Streptophyta; class Magnoliopsida; order Poales; family Poaceae; genus Triticum; species Triticum dicoccoides. Next base: position 246,397,536 of record NC_041387.1, on the reverse strand, counting down.
TTGGAGTGTTTGTTGTGGTTTACTTTGATGATATTCTTGTGTTTAGCAAATCCATGAAAGAGCATCTAAAGCATGTTAGGGCTATTTTGCAAACGCTTCGCAAGGAACGTCTTTATGCCAACATGAAAAAGTGCATGTTTGGTGTTGACAAACTTGTTTTCTTGGGTTTTGTCATTTCTTCCAAGGGTGTCCACGTTGACGAATCTAAAATAGAAGCAATTAAAACTTGGCCCCAACCCACCAATTTGCAACAACTTCGTAGCTTTCTTGGTCTTGCGGGTTTTTATCGTCGCATTGTGAAAGACTTTAGCACTATTGCTGCCCCTTTGCATGCTTTGAGTAAGAAGAATGCTCCTTTTGTTTGGGGATCTTTGCAATCCACCGCTTTTGATGAGCTCAAGTCTTTGCTTACTCATGATCCGATTCTTGCTTTGCCCAACTTTGACAAAACTTTCGAGGTTCATTGTGATGCTAGTGGTATCGGAATGGGCGAAGTTTTGATGCAAGAAAAATGAGCCATTGCTTATTTTAGTGAAAAACTCTCCGGTGCTCAACTTAACTATCCCATCTATGACAAAGAATTGTATGCTTTAGTGCGTGTGCTACATGTTTCAGAACATTATCTTAGACCTCATGAGTTTGTCATCCATACCGATCATGAAACGCTTAAGTACTTAAAAGGTCAAACTAAGTTGAACAAGCGTCATGCCAAATGGAGTGTATTCGTTGAATCTTTCCCCTATGTGATCAAGTACATTAAGGGTAAGGAAAATGTAGTTGCGGATGCACTTTCACGCATATGCACGCTTGTCACTAAACTTGAGTTGAATGTTATTGGCTTTGAGCATATAAAAGACTTGTAGTCTAATGATCCATCTCTTGCTACTCCTTATGCTAAATGTTTGAGGCATACATCTTGGGAATGATTTTACATCAAGAATGGTTATCTTATGAGAGCTAACAAACTATGCATTCCTGAGTCTTCTCTTCATTTGCTCCTTTTGCAAGAGGCTCATGGAGGCCGACTAATGGGGCATTTTGGATGTGACAAGATATTCGCCACGCTCTCCAAGAACTACTTTTGGCACAAGATGTTCCGTGACGTATCACGCTTCACCAACCGATGCTCTACATGTCGCAAAGCTAAGTCCAAAGCTCAATCACATGGTCTTTACATGCCTCTTCCTATTCCTTGTCAACCTTGGGAAGACATTAGCATGGATTTTGTACTTGGTTTTCCTAGAACTCAAAATGGAAAGGATTCCGTGTTTATTGTTGTGGACCGATTTTCTAAGATGGCACATTTCATTCCTTGCAACAAGATAGACGATGCTTCACACGTTGCAAATCTCTTTTGTAGGGAAATCTTGCGCCTCCATGGAGTACCAAAGACAACCGTCTCCGACCGCGACGTCAAGTTCTTGAGTTACTTTTGGAAGACGCTATGCGCCAAGCTCGGAATCAAGCTCTTGTTCTCATTCGCTTACCATCCACAAACCGACGGCTAAACGGAGGTGACAAACCATAGACTCTCCACTATACTTCGCGTGTTGATCAAGAAGAATATCAAGGAGTGGGAGGAGTGTCTACCTATCGCCGAGTACGCCTACAACCGTGCAAGACATTCGAAGACCGACAAGTCCCCCTTCGAGGTTGTCTATGGCTTCAACCCACTGTCCCCATTGGACATTCTACCTCTCCGTCTACAAAAGAGCACCAACATGGATGCGAGTGCCCGCGCAAGCTACATCAACAAGATGCATGAGGATACAAGGCACACCATCGAGCGCCAAGTACAACGACTCGCGACCAAGATCAACATCAACAAGCATCCCATGATATTCAACATTGGAGACCTCGTGTGGCTACATCGTCGCAAGGACCGCTTCCCCAACGAACGCAAGTCCAAACTTCTCCCTCGAGCCGATGGACCCTTCAAGGTGCTAGCACGCTACAACAACAACACTTACAAGATCGATCTCCCACGCTCCAAGTACAACGTGAGCGACATCTTCAACGACTTCGATCTCCCCCCGTACCACGGTGATGAGGATTTCAATCTGAGGTCGGATCTTTCCCAAGGGGGGGAGATGATGCGGAGCATCCTTCGGTCATCCCCATGGACCTACCATTGTCTCACCAAGCACTAAGAGGACCCATGACTAGAGCACGAGCTAGAGCTCTCGAGACCGAGGTGACTTCTCTCCTTAGTGATATCTCATTTGATCCTCTCGGGACATGGCTACTACCTAAGTCTGAAATGTAGTGCATGATTAGGTACCAAGAGGACCCTCCCGACGATATACATGACGATGGTCGAGACCCCAAGTCAACAGAAGAAGAGAACCAATGGAAGAAGGCAAGAACAGCCCCCAGGCACGGGACATCCGGCCAGGACCCCGAACATCCGGCCAGGACCCCGGACATCCGGCCCCTGGAGATCTACACGGCGAGGAACCTGTAGAAGAAGCTACAGGGACCGAACATGCGGCGTCCAGCCCGGACATCCGCCCCCAACCGGAAATCCGGCCTCCGGCCCGGACATCCGGACAAGGCGTCCAGGGAGCACAGAAGGTTGTACCATCATCCCGAACATCCGTTCGCCACCCCAGACATCCGGCCCCTCCTGAAGCCCCAGACATCCGGCCCCTATGCCCGGACAACCGGCGCCGCCTATCTAGAGAATAGAACGGCCACCTTCACCAGCCCGGACATCCGGCCCTTCCTCCCGGACATCCGTCCCCTCGCGAGCCACCGGACATCCGGCCCGACGCTCGGACATCCGGCTTTCCGTGTCTGCGAACATTGTAAGGGTCGAAGCCCATGTACCCCTCTTCGCCCCTAGACTATATATACTCCATCCCCACCTATGTTTTAGCGTTAGCATTGTGATAGCTCATTTGAGATAGAGCATTGCTCATCCGTACCGAATCTACTCCTCGTGAGGGATCGCACCTCTTTGGAGAAGATCCATCCGGATTCAAGATGTCCATCCGGACAAGACAATCAAGACCTCCTCACGGAGAAGAACGGTTACTCTTGTATCGTCCTTTGTTGACTTTGGATCTCGTGTTACTTTGTGCCTCGATGATCTAGCCCTTGTGTGATCAATCCCTTGTCGGTTGAGTGTTTCTCTTGTTTTCCCCCGTGATTTCCCTCGTGTTCTTCTGTGTGTTCTTCGTGTTTCCCCGTAGGATCCACTCCAAACGTGAAAGATCGGCCCCTAGGGTTCCGCCCTACATCACTCTCCCACCAAAGAAGCGACTCCGCCTCCCCCACGATGCCAGCCCGGGGCAAGAGGTAACCAGGCCTTGGCAATCAAGGCCTCTGCCTGGCTTCCCCCTTCCCTTGTACGCCCGCACCAGGGATGAAGATGTGCGCCGTCGAGCAGCCCCTAGTGACGGAAGACGGGCCGCCATTGCCTTGCCGATCATGCCATGGACTCATGCTGAGGGCAGCTCGTGAGAGTTTATGGTATGGGTGGTGATGCCGCCCAACTCATGGATTTGGTTCCCGAGGTTCTTTGCCAGTGAGCTGCCTCCGAGGGGGCTGCTTGAGCTGTGGCTACAGCACGCCGGGTGCTGCAGCTTGGCCACTAGAGCTAAGGTCGAGGAGGTGCCCCCCGGAGACGTCTTCATGACCCGTGGATGGGGTGAGGTTGCCCGATCCTTCCATGCCGCAAGACCCCTCGCGATTCACTTCGAGTACGATGGCGCGTCCACATTGTTCTTCAAGGTCTTCGACAAGGAGGGCCAACGGCTGGAGTGTTGCCCTAGAGGAATCAGCCCGCAGGGTGCAGCCATGGGTGCTGGACCTGCTTCCGTCCCCTTCGACGCCTCTTCCAGTAGCATCGACGACTCCTAGGAATCCAGTGACTCTCCTGAGCCCAGCGAGTCTTCGGAGTCTAGCGATGATAGCTACGTGCTGTCGAGCTCCCGCCGCAGCCGGAGCGCAGCAGCGGCTGCCGCCCGTCATCGCCGGTAACGCTCGATGGCTCGGTAGCAGCCTTCCTTCTTTTGCTTCCCCTGCGCGGAATGAAAACCAGCCCCCGTGGGGTTTGTAAGGACCGAAGTGTGTTTAATACCAATGCTGCTTTCTTGATTCTGTGGTGAAGTCGCGTATCCCATTTCGGCTCGACTCCCCCCATTTCTTTCCCCTAGACAGGGTGACGCTCTACGCCGATGGGACGCAATCCCCAGGCAGGCTTCAGCCATCGCTAGTATGCCAGGTCGCAATGCCGTGGTCAAGGCTAGGAGGTGAGCGGCCCGAGGTCCGGTGAGAGCTCATGAGACACGATGCTCACGAGGCCCCCCTTGGTGTGCAAGCAGCCGCCCAAGGAATCGAAAAGGGTAGGGAAGCCGCCGGAGTGGGACTGCGAGGTTGGGGCGTGCGGGGAGTGAGACCGGTGTCATAGAGCATGCGACTTATCTTTTGGTAATCATATTGTGATCCGTTGGGAGGAGGGTGCCTACTCTTGCGTCTGTGGTGGTATGATTGGGCGCGGCCTGCAACGACCACCCTCTCGCCTTGCTTTCCCAAGTGCTCTACGTCCTCGGGTCCCGGCCCTTGAGCTGGCTCAGCCGCCGCTGGTATGCCAGGTCACGGTGCCGTGGTCAAGGCCAGGGGTGAGGGCTGGAGAGCCAGTAGGAGCTCCCGAGACGCGATGCTCGGGACCCCCCTTTAACGTGCAAGTGACTCGCGAGGTAAGGTGGCAGTCGTCCAAACCGGCCCATGAATCATCATCAGGTGAACCTGCATGTTAGATGGCAGGAGAGGTTACGAACCCCTACGGAGCGGGTTGTCCTCCCCAGGGCCCCTAGAGAAAGACGAAGGCCCCGAGGACCTGGTGAGGTGGCGTGCATGAGGTGGGTCGCGAGAAAAAGCTCAATCCTCGGCTTTGTCAGCGTTGCAGGGACGGACCCGAGCACAAGAGCCATGCCGATCTGAGTAGCCATGCAGTAGGCGAGGGACAAGCCGGCAAACGGGGAGACCGCGAGGCGGTTAAGGCTCGGGACCGCAGAGTGACGATCATAGGTAAACTTATAAAAGATTTTTAGATAATCCTGATGAACGCAAACGATACACGCCGCAGGGACGGACCCATATGGCTTGGGGATGATGCAGCCCATGGGGCATCCCCAAACTGAACGAACTAGAGAGATGTCCACTATTACCGTCGCTGAAGAGGTGTCGGGGTAGAAGAAGACGCACACTGCTTGAGCCGTTCCTCATGAGTCGCCCTGGCCCCGAGCCTCGAGAGGCCCAGGGGGCCCGGGAGGCTCCTGAAGGTGCACCTCCATCTCCACCAGGGTCGCTTGGTGCCTGGCCTCATGAGCTGCCAGGGCGTCCCTTGTGCAGCGCTCGAACACCACAGCTGCGCCTGGCAGGCAGAAAGGCATGCAGACGTAGCTGTGGGGTGGACCCTCAGACCAGCCGACACGAGACGGCCAGAAGAGCTACCAAGATGCGGCCCTGTTGAGCCCTGGGATGTCAATGCTGATGGGAAACTCCTTACCCTCACCAGGGCAGTGAGCCGCACCTCGCGGTAGGCGGCGATCGCCTTGCAGAACCCTTGCCTCTTGAATCCCCTCGATTGCCTTGCTGATGAACTCCTGGACGCCTGGCGCCTTCCTCCTGGTGCCTTCTCCTGGGAAGCGTGTGCTGAAGCGCGCCTCCACATGGTGCCCGAGCGCCTCCCTCATGACTCTGGCTAGGTCTGAGGCCCTCCAAAGGAGAGCCCCTGAGCCCAGCCTGAGAGGGGCGCCGGGTGTGCCTTCCTAAGCGATAAGTGAAGGCGCCCCGTCCGGGGACGCGAAGCTCAGCACGGCGTCCTCGGGCGATGCACCCTCACGAGATCCCTGACCCAGATGTAGCTTCTTTTTCTTGGGGGCGTCCTCAAGAGGGAGGACGCCACCCTCATCTTCAGGGTTCTCGACTGCTGCAGCCTAGAAGGCGTGCTCTAGAGAGCACACCGCGTCATTTTCCTGACATGCAACCGTGATGACGCCGCTGCTTCCTGGCATCTTGAGAACGTTGTAGCCATGGTGTGTCGCTGCCATGAACTTGGCCAGTGCTGGGTACCCTAGGATGGCATTGTACGGCAAGCGAATGTCGGTGACGTCAAACTAAATGAGCTTGGTGTGGTAGTTGTTGCATTCGCCGAAGGTGACAGGGAGGCGGACCTGCGCTATCGGGTGTGTGGAACCGTCGGTCACTCCTGAGAATGGCTTGGTTGGCTAAAGCTGGTAGTGCGGCACTTGGAGCCTGTCAAACGTTTGAACAGATAGGACGTTGAGCCCTGCTCCACAATCGATTAGAGTCTTGGTGATGACCACGTTGCTGATGACCGATGAGCAGAGCATGGGGAGCGCGCCGGCAGTGGCCGCACACTTGAGTTGGTTTGAGGAGCTGAAGGTGATGGCACATTTGGACCACCTGATCGGGCGAGTTGCTTTGGGCTTGGGGAGAGCTGCGTTCACCTCGCGTGCGAACTGCTTGAAGATGCGGTGAGAAGCCGGGGCCTGCGAGCCGCCTAGGATGCAGGCAATGGCTCGAGGCTCCTAGAAGCCCCCAACCCCCTTGTCCTGGTGATGATCTTCATTCCTTCTAGGTGGTGGAGGGAGTGTGTTGTAGGGTGGAACCCTAAGTGAAGATCTTTCACGAATTGGAGGGGGAATCCCCAAGAACAATATGAACACAAGAGGGAAAACAAGAGGAACACTCAAGAACAAGTCCAAATCACACATCCACTAGACCAACAAACACACAAGATCCACAAGGTACATGAACAATCAAAGGGAAACAAGATACATGGTAGAGTTCATCCCAAATCCTATGAAGGAGATGAGGGCTTGATGATCCTATGATGGGGATCCTTCCCCAAGGAGGAGGTCTTGATGTTTGGTCACTCCAAGAGGAGGTCTTGATCTCCTTGTGGAGTGGATCCATGGAGCAAAGCTCACAAATGTCTATCAAATACTTTGCTATCCTCTAAATGATCTAGGAGATGCCCTTATATAGTTTAGGGACGAAATAAGAGAGGAGGGGGGAATACAAGGGCAAAAAGCCCAAAAGGCACGCAGGCCTCGGAATGGTGCAGGCACCCGGGGGACTCAGGCCCAGGCACCCGGGGTCGGTGCAGGGGGCTGGGCGGCTTCTGCCGGGCACACGGGGCCTCAAAGCCCGGGCACCCGGGGGCGTGCTGGGCCGGCGCGGGAGGTGGCCCGGGCACCCGGGGCGGCGGGGCCGGGCACCTGGAGTGGGCTGGGCTGGCGTGGGGGAGGGGCCGGGCACCCGGGGTTGGTGGCCCGGGCACCCGGGCAGGATGGGCTGCTCCCAGCAGTGGGGCCGGGCACCCAGGGCCATTTGACCGGGCACCTGGGCGGCCACCACCAGCGCCAGCAAGGGGCCATGCACCCGGGAGGCTCAGGGCTTCTCCCTCTTCACGGTTCTTCTTCATAGCTTCATGCTTCCCTCGCTCTTCTCCCTCCTTCTTCTCTTCATGTGCTTGTGCCTCCGTCCTCGCCTCTTCACGGTCTTGTTCTTGGTACCTCGGGTTTGACGGTGCGTGCACGTTCTCTTGTCATCGGTCCTCGAGGTGCTTGACGAGTTGTAGTAGAGTCCATGGGGATGAGCGAGGGATGCTCCGCATCATCTCCCCCCCCCTTGGGAGAGATCCGTCCACGGATCATGATCTTCATCACCATGGGAAAGAGATGGCGTCGCCGTGTAAAAGTGGACAACCACCAAGCATGTATCATGTTGAAGCTCGAAATGGTCACTCTCCAATGTCGCACCGTCTTGTAATTCCTTCAAAAGGAGCAAAGATAAGAAGCACTTGGAAAAACAAATGTGGTTGGCATTAAAGCAAAACCAAGCATTCAAGAGGTGATTCACCCAACAAGTGTTGTCATCAAACATAGCATATGCTTTGACAAAGAAGTGTGGCATGGAATGTAAGCATCTAAATTGAGCACAAGGAGAAGCATCATGGAAACAATCATGCAAGGGTGAGGTAAATGTGCTAATTTGTGGGACAAGTGAACAAGCATCTACCTTAATGTCATAGCAAGCATGCATAAGACTCTCAATGAACGGTCTATGGTAGGCATAAGAGTCATCCACAACACCCAAGAAGATGATATGACTAAACACATGCAATTGCAAGACAATCCAAGCATAATGTGCATAGGGTGTAGTGAAAATCGAGTGGCACTCAACACGGTAGCAAGAGCAAGTGTTCATCATGTGTGAGACAATCAAATGAAGCAAACTAGTGGAGCGAAGATGCAACACACTATAGGAAATCATGTCAATCATATCATGTGAGCAAATAATAGGCATAGACAATGCACATGACATATCGCAAGTACGAACACAAAGCAAGATATCATCATAGTCATCGTAGGCATGGGGCACATAGCAAACATGGCAATAACAAGCAATATCTCCACCAAGCTTGCAAATACACATACAAGTAGTAGAATCAATCATCATGTGTAATGCAAAGCATGGGTCACAAATGCATGGCAAAGGCATAGGAATGAGCATATCATGCAAAGTGAACATGGCAATATGGGCATAAAGTGAGAAGTGGTAAATAACCCATAACCAAGTGAGAGCCATGTATAAGAAATACGCGAATTCCTTGCGCGAAGAGAGCGGTGGGAAAGACAATCCATGTGATACCAAGTCATCGTTGCTCTCTAGAGCTCGTTTTGTCAACTCATGGGATTGTGAGGTTGACAAGTATTCACGGGTACCTACACAAAAGAAACACAAACCAAAGAAATTGTGCGCATGGTAAATCTAAACATCATCCATCATGATGTGTATGTGCACATGTGAGTTAGCACAAGAATAGCATCGCTCAAAGAAATTGGATGCATGGTATAAGAACATGTCATCCATCATGAAAGAATAGTTGTTATGTATGACACGATGGGGGCACAAATCTCCTAAAATGTATGAGGAAACTATGGGGGTCTCCTCATGAGGAATAGTGGAAACATCATATGGAGAAAATGAAGAACATCCAAAACAATGCATGTCCGAAGCTAGGTGGTCATGGCATGGCATATGAGATAAATGATGCAAAGGGAGCATATCAATATCATCACAAGAAAAAAAAATGCCAATAACCATGGGCTTGTCATCTATGCCATATGTGCAAATTGGGTTTATGTTGATGGCATATGGATAGTCACTATGATGAGATTGCAAATAGGACATATGATTGATCTCATGCATAGCATATGACAAGTCAAGCGGATTATCAAACATGATGTGACCAAGAGAATTATCACAAGAAATCCTATGTAACATGGCATCACAACTACTAGACTCCGCATGGCAATCATCTCACTCATCATAAATGGGTAAATCATCGCATGGGGAAATCATACTAGCATGAAGCATGGTAATATGTGGATCAACATCATGCAAGCAATCAATGTCTAGAATGTCCACTGGTGGGACAAGAGCATCACCATCACCTATGTTACCGATGTCATTCCACTCATGTGGTGTAGGTGGTGGTAGGAACCAAAGCATGGTCATCTTCGTCGTAATGGAACCATGTGGGGGGTGCATCATATTCCACCATGGCCATCGTCTTGTCCAAAGGGAGGACATAGTCATCGTGAATCGGTGCGTCATCATATATGGGACCTAGCACCAAATGAGAAGACACAATAGAGGTTAAGTTGTTAGAAATCAAAATGGCCTCACGTGCCCTATCAACTACCTCACACTCTCTATGTGGTGGTGGCTCACTCACTCCCTCAAGGTAGGTGCACTCAATGTCACATATGGTGGAGTCACTCAAATCACTCAAGTGGCGGTGTTGGTGGCTCTCCTCACATGGGAATCATGGCAACTCATCATATATGGGGCTAGTGGTGAAGTCACGCTCACTCTCAATATGGTGGCACAAGTCACTCAAGTTATCATACATCACCGTGGTCGAATGGAAAATCCCATGCTCAACCATCTCTTCGTCGTCGTCGTGGGTGAAGGCCGAAGATGGTACATCATCTCTCTCGTCATGGATGAAGGCCGAAGATGGCACATCATCACTCTCGTCCATGACCGAAGGGAAAATCCCATGCTCGATCATCTTTCTTGAGGGACTTCCGAATATGGAAGTGTCGCCCTCGCTCGTATGTGGTCGCCTTGTACTTGAAGATGTCAAAGTAGGCATACTCGTCGGATGTAGGCGAAGATGCCGTACGTCCAAAGGCGAAGATGCCTTGATAACACTTGGCGAAGATGCCGAAGTGGTCGTAGTAGTCGTAGCTCCGTCTTGGTGGTGCTTGTCTCACGATCTTTTCTTGTGCTCATGATGTCTGGCCATAGCTTGATGTAGAGCTTGTTGGGACTTGTAGGTGTACGCATCACGAGCAGCTTCATCTTGATGGTGTTGTAGTGCTTGAGCTCGATGACGTTCCGAAGATTAGCCACTTGAGCGTCGCCGCCTTGAAGATGACGAAGGGGAAGAAGACTTGTAGTTGGCCATCATGTCTCGTACTTGATCCCTTTGTTCGGCCAACTTGGTGTCGAGGTAGTCCCTTATCCTTGCTTCGTTTTGGCGAATGTCGATGGCGAGTCGCTCAATGCCTTGCATTGCTCGTTGTAGTCCGAAGATGGACGTTTTGGTAATGTAGTTGTTCGCGTTGTCATTGTCGTGGAAGACCGGAGATGAAATGCCTTGCCTATCCATCACAAGACTCGAGTAGAGGTGAGTAGGAAATGACATAAACAATACCAAGTTACCTTTTCCCAAAGTTGAGGATGTATCCCGTTTCACTCAATGTGAGATGAAAGAATAGTGGAATTGGTACCGGACTTGTTCACTCACACCTATCAAGTAAAGCTTATGGTGGATCTCGGTGAGGATAGTGGCACAAAAATTTGATGCAAAATGTTAGCAAGAGTCAATAATGTTGGAAAAGATTCACAAATTCGCAAGTGAAACAAGTAGACCAATAGCAATATGTGGCACACGGAAACACACACACGGATAGATAAATGGGGTCGTGCAACCAAGGAATGAGCACAAAATGTGGAATCCATGGAAAACGCTCGTGTTGCACAACTCAAGAGAGACGCTAGCACGATTGCTCAATAGGCGGATACGACACTTGTGCACAACCTATAAGATGCAAGATGTATGAGCTTTCTATCCCAAGTATGCCATGTGTATGATGTTCCCGATGTTTCGCACACGATGATCCAAGATGATCAATATGGTAGTATGGTATGCAATGTGGCGATGCTATGGCTCTTTTTTACAAGCTCTTTGCTCTCTTTTTTGCTTAAAAGCTTATTCTTTTTTTATATGGACACTTATGCGAAATGCACAAACCAAGATAGCAATTGTGTATATGCGGGAACAATCTTGTGACACAAGGGATGATATGATGATACCAAGATGATACCAATATGATATGGTATGTATGCAATGGAAGGTATGGATCACTAATGTGCACAAGTAACGTTGCCAGCAATACTCAAATGGCTAGTCTCGATAGGCAAGGGACACAAAATGGGCTAAGGGGTTAACAATGTAATGGCAAGAATGTACAATGAGAGGATACCACAATACCAAGATGATATAGAGGGTACCGTTCTTGCTTACGGTTAGGGTGTCAAATTGGTGAAGTGGTCGATGTCGATGACGACCTCGCGGCGATGATGAGTGGCGGTGTTCTTGATGTTGATACCAAGATGATGTAGACCCGTCCCTAAGTAGCCGAAACACCTTAGGAAACGGTAAAAAACCGCGAACTCAAAATCTCCAAAGGCAAATGTCAAATGGTGGTAGCGGATTGCGTTGGTGGTTCCGGAGTTAGCAATGTGGAAGTGGTGGTGGTTGTTGATGACGAAGCAATCGTCCCTAAGTATCCGAAACACCTTAGGAGACTCAAGTCACCACTCAAGCAACCACAAATTCTATATGGAGCAAAAAATGGGTCAGGTTGCGGAAAGCTATGGTGGTTTTGCGGATGATATGGTGGATGGCCTAGGCAAAGATGCCAAAATTTCAATTTTTTGATGGAGTCAAATGGTGTTGAAACCTATCTACATGGATGGTGGATGTCAATAGCTACTCAACAAGCTAAAGAACGTCAAAAACGGACTCCGGGAGCACAAGTTATGGCCGAAATGGTGTTGGTCGGTGAGATGATTCGG
>NC_041387.1:246301602-246384844 GCF_002162155.2 Triticum dicoccoides | reverse complement strand
GAGGTTGCACGGGGGGGTCCGGGTGCCCGGGGTTGACGGATTTGGGCGGAAATTCGTGGGAAAGTGCAAAAAAAACTGGTGGATTTTGTGGAGGGAAAGGTGGAGATGGATGGGGGAATGCTAGATCCACTTGAAACCAAGCAAATCCAAGGATCAAATCCAACAAAATCTCATCAAACCAACAATTCACAAAACATTTTGGGGCTATTTTTGGTGGGGAATTTTCGAATTTGGGAAGAACACAACAAAATTAGGCTAGAAAACAAGATGGGGGGCTCCAATTTCGTGAGAAACCATGGCTCATGATACCAAGATATTGTAGGGTGGAACCCTAAGTGAAGATCTTTCACGAATTGGAGGGGGAATCCCCAAGAACAAGATGAACACAAGAGGGAAAACAAGAGGAACACTCAAGAACAAGTCCAAATCACACATCCACTAGACCAACAAACACACAAGATCCACAAGGTACATGAACAATCAAAGGGAAACAAGATACATGGTAGAGTTCATCCCAAATCCTATGAAGGAGATGAGGGCTTGATGATCCTATGATGGGGATCCTTCCCCAAGGAGGAGGTCTTGATGTTTGGTCACTCCAAGAGGAGGTCTTGATCTCCTAGTGGAGTGGATCCATGGAGCAAAGCTCACAAATGTCTATCAAATACTTTGCTATCCTCTAAATGAGCTAGGAGATGCCCTTATATAGTTTAGGGACGAAATAAGAGAGGAGGGGGAATACAAGGGCAAAAAGCCCAAAAGGCACGCAGGCCTCTGAGTGGTGCGGGCACCCGGGGGACTCAGGCCCGGGCACCCGGTGTCGGTGCAGGGGGCTGGGCGGCGTCTGCCGGGCACCCGGGGCCTCAAAGCCCGGGCACCCGGGGGCGTGCTGGGCCGGCGCGGGAGGTGGCCCAGGCACCCGGGGCGGCGGGGCCGGGCACCCGGAGTGGGCTGGGCTGGCGCGGGGGAGGGGCTGGGCACCCGGGATTGGTGGCCCGGGCACCCGTGCAGGCTGCACTACTCCCAGCAGCGGGGCCGGGCACCCGGGGCCATTTGGCCGGGCACCCGGGCGGCCACCGCCAGCGCCAGCAAGGGGCCGGGCAACCGGGGCCTTCCTGGCTGGGCACCCGGGAGGCTGAGGGCTTCTCCCTCTTCACCCTTCTTCTTCGTAGCTTCACGCTTCCCTCGCTCTTCTCCCTCCTTCTTCTCTTCATGTGCTTGTGCCTCCGTCCTCGCCACTTCACGGTCTTGTTCTTGGTACCTCGGGTTTGACGGTGCGTGCACGTGCTCTTGTCATCGGTCCTCAAGGTGCTTGACGAGTTGTAGTAGAGTCCATGGGAATGAGCGAGGGATGCTCCACATCACAGTGGAGGAAGACTGGCATTGCCCTGAGGGCGCTCCTCACGAGGCTGCTCCCTCTAGACGCCCTCGCGAGGTTGGCCCTGCCAATGGTCCTCCAGAGGGTGGTCGCACCACTCCTGGCGATTGTCGCGTCCGTCCCAGCGTCCTCCACCTCGGCCACCTCCACGGTCGTAGCCTCGATCGTTGCGCTCGGGGCGTCGACCGAGGTGCCCGTCACGGAGGGCCCTGAGCTTCTGGCAATCGTTGCTGTTGTGGCTGTGGACGTTGTGGAAGACACAGAACGGCCGGTTGCTTTTGGATGACTCAGGGTGGTCGCAGCTGCGCTTCATCTCTGGCTCGGCCGTGATCACGGCTGGCCCCTTGCGCTTTACGTCCTTGGCCTTGGCCTTCTTGTCTTCGGGGTCAGCATCAGGGAGCTTGAGGAGGGAGAGGCGCCCCTCCTCAGCCCTTGCACACTTGTTCACCATATTGAACATCTCCAAGGCTCTGCAGAGGTCCTCATGGATGGCGAGCTCCTCCTTCATCTTGGCATCGCAGACGCCATCAGTGAATGCTGAAATGATGGCCTCGTCCGACACCTTGGGGATCTTGAGGCGAACATTGTTGATGCGTTGGGTATACTTCTGCAGGGTCTCTCCTGGCTGCTGCTTGATGCGACGTAGGTCACCCGCAGCCGGCAGACAGTCGCGAGTGCCCTAGATGTTGGCGATGAAGCGGTCGCGCATCTCCTTCCAAGAAGAGACCGATCCCACGGGGAGATTCAGGAGCCAAGAACACGTGTCATCCTTGAGGGCCATGGGGAACCAGTTCTCCATGAACTTCTCGTTGCTGCTGGCCGCCTCGATGCTCAGCTCGTAGAGTTGTAGGAACTCGGCGGGGTTGGCGGTGTCGGCGTAGCGCGGGGGCAGGTCAGGCTTGAACTTGCTGGCTAGATGACATTGCGAAGCTCCAAGGTGAATGCGTGACATCCTACTGTGGCCACGGGGGCCCGTCGAGGAGGTGGAACTTGGTCCTGGTGCATGCGTGCCGCCACCTCCTGTGGCGTCACGCAGGCCTGACGCGGGGGTGCAAGAAGCATGTGCGCTTCCCCTTGAGGCCATTGCACCACCTGGCAACTCGCTTCTTCTCATGCTGGCGCCTGGCGCGGCAGGTCGCGCCGTGGTGCCACATGTCTTGGCTCGATGATGACGCCCTGTGCCGGAGGTGGTGGAGGAGCCCCGTGTGCCACATCGCCTTCGACAGGTGGATGCTGAGGCAGTGAGAGGGCTGGTGTGTGGAGCCCCCAGCCGCGCTGACGAGCTCAGCGATCCGCTCAAGCCATTCCTCGTAGAAGTCGTCGACCGGGCGGTAGTGAAGGAGTTCTCACGCCATGAGCAGAGCGAGCGTGTTCGCCGGGTCATGATGTGCATGGGAGGATGAAGCTACTGGGGTCAGTGACGGAGTGGTGGTGCACCTGTCGTGGCGCACCGAAGGGTGCAGCGAAGAAGCTTGCTGCTCGTGGTCGGCAGGTCCCGTGGCGGCGTTGGCCACCGGAGACGGAGCACGACGAGCACAGCCATCGCCCGCAAGAGCCGTCTGAGCGACGCGAGCAGCGACTGCGGCCCGGTGCTTGGCGCTAGCCCGTCGTGCTTCAGCCATGGAGGTGTCGGAGTGGTGGTGGATCGATCGACAGAAGAGAAGATCCGACGCACCCCTACCTGGCGCGCCAAATGTCAGATTATTGGATCCACAAACCCTTGCAAGGTTCGAACTCTGGGGTGCATGCGGAGATCTAAACCTACCCAGCCTGCCTACTCGCGATCCTCCTAAGCCTAGTGCAACAAGCTCGAAGAGACACAATAGTTTATCCTGGTTCGGGCCACCTTGCGGTGTAAAACCCTACTCCAGCGTTTTTGGTGGATTGCCTCGAAGGGCTGAGGATGAACTAGTACAGTAGATGAACTGGCCTCAGGAGGTGAGGTGTTCTTGAGCTCAAGGGAGCTAGTCGGATGTGAACCAGATGCCCCTCTATGGTGGTGGCTAAGTCCTACGTATAGTGGCCTTGGTCCTCTTCCCAAATTTTGGCGGGAAGGGATCCCACAACGGCTGGATTTGAAAGGGGACAAGTAGTACAGCTTATCCTAACTAAAGTGGTCTTCGCCTGTGAAAATCCCCTGGCCGTGACACAGCGGTGGGCTCGATGATGACCTCCATCCTGCCGTCCCGGTGGTCTTGGTCTTGTTACACCAGAATGGAAACCTTTGGCTGATTCCTTGGGACTCCGCGCCTGTGGCTTGCCTCCCTTGCACCAAAGAGGAAACTGGCGCTCTGTGCCCACTGGCGCCCGCCTGGCCTTGGTTGTCATGGCTCACGTCAGCCGAGCCTCGTGAGGTGCACCTTGCATAGAACTCTCCGCCCCTCGAGATCCATCCTGAGGAGGCCGATCCCCTCGGGGGTCTTGGCGTCGTCCGCCTCGCGAGGCTTGGCCCCTCGCGAGGGTCTTGAGTCGTTGATTCTGAAGCTAGGCCGTACCAGGCCGTCGACGGAGTCACGTGGTCGGCCGCAGGAAGGCAAGTCTAGATACCCCCATATCCAGAACGCCAACGACTAGCCATTGAGCATTGGATGCTAACCAGATAATATGGACTCGGAAGGATCAGGTTGGATTCAGCATAGTCAGATATGAGGCGAGATAAGGTCCGAGTCAGACAGGCCGACCTATGAGATGCAGCTATATGTCAGCTGTGAGTCTCTAGTACAACATACGTTCTATGTCCTAAGACCTGAGCTGACACATGTACTCGGGATGGTGACATACCTGCTTTGGGTCGTCCAAATGCTACTCCCTGACTGGGTAGTTACAAAGGTAGGTTTCGGGCTTGTCTAGACCCATGATGTGAGACATGGTCGACCAAGATGGGATTTGCCACTCCGATCAGGAGAGATATACTCTGGATCCCTCGCGTGATCCGACCAGGATAAGCATGGCCATGCGACAAGGATTATGAGATAATCCAATTTGTGGTCAGCATCACTAGAACGAGAAAGAGGTCGGGCTAGCACAAGGATGACAGACTCGCCTTGGGCTTAAGGATCCATTCGAGGCCCAAGTGTTGAGCCTGCGATGGATGCCTATATATAGTGGGGGTGCGGCACAATCACTTGGTTGATCGCTTCAGGCTGTCACTAGGTTTTGCATGTGTTGTGAATACCCACCTCCACTCGTCGCTAACTGTGTGATCGGACCTAGCAGACCGCCACACGGTGTTCCTCCTGCACGCGTGGATATCGTTAGAGGCGGTGCACTTGCACCACTCTAGCGAACATCACATTGGATCCGATGACCGGCAGTTCGAGGGATATCAAACGAGGAGGAGATGATCCACACGGACGCGCTACCCCAACTGTTCTTCGGTTGTACGGCACTACGCGTCTAGTGGTAACAATCTGTGATCCATCTCCCGTAGCATGATCTTGGTTGTACTGCGCATAGGAAAATTTTAATTTGCAGTTGAGGCACCCTACCCTAGATCCCAATAGTGGTATCAGAGCCTCTACTATAGGATTTGGATTCAGATCGTATGCATTATAGATTTGTGGAGACGACAGATGAGATCTATTGTTGTTTATGAGATCGGCAGTGTGCACGGTTGATGAGATCAATTGCACACAGGGATCGTTGAGGCTATGTTTTCTGTTTATCAAAATTGATGAGGTCATGACACAACCTACCCCTACCGGACTGTATCCGTCATCGGGGTTAACAGTGAAACGTACATCCAAGTCGGATTCGCAATGATCGATAACATCGGTCAGGTAGGAAAATTCGGCATGTTCGGAGTACAGATTCGATATGTGATTTCCGACAACATCGGGACCGCCGTGTGTGTAGTGCCTTGTATTTCATACATGATCACTTAAACAGGTAGAATGCGATACTATCGTAACTTTGTTTTGCAGGCTTGATGTGAATAGTATGGCTCATGTGTATGTGATGCATGTGTGTAATTTATACATGGCATGCGCATCATGTTTGTCAATCGACATGCGCCAAAGTGTTGTCATTATAATGTATAACGACCTGTGTGTCGACTTGTGACTCCATGAAAAATTCATTACTAGTTGTAGTATTTGGATAACAGAGATCAGGTTGGTGGCTTGGCGTCCCAGGGTGACAAACAAGATGGAGTTCCTAGATGGTCATCTGAGTCGGAGCCGACTTGGAAGAACAGAGCCATACTATTTCACAATATATGCTTATTTGTTATTGCTATGCTTCTTTACTTCTATGCATGTTCAAATCGTAGAAAGATCCCTCATTAATATCAAGAAAATTGCTGTCCCCGATGTTGCACCTTCGCACATAGTGGTGGGCTCATAAAATTGGGGTGCTACTAGTTGCCCTTGAACTGAAGGGTTCGCGGACACGGACATGCACTGCATCAGGTTAACTTGACAAGGCTATCAAAACGGTTTTGGGCCTTGTGGCAAAGAAGATGGCAGCCGGGGTATGAGATACCTACTGATACGTCCATTTTGCATCATGTTTACCTACTGTTATTTATGTTGTTTTACTACATAATAATGCTTTTCCTAGTAATTCTAATGCCTTTTCTCTCATAATGTGCAAGTTACACACAAGAGGGGAGAATTCCGGCAGCTGGAAATCTGGACTTGAAAAAGGTACGTCGGGCTACCTATTCTGCACAGCTCCAAATGAGCTGAAACTTCACGAGGATTTTTCATGGAATAAATAAGAAATACTGGAGCAAATAAGCATCGGAGGGGGCCACCCTGGTGAGCACAAGACACCAGGGCGCACCTGGGCCCCCAAATGCGCCCTGGTGGGTTGTAATCAACAAGGCCCACCTCAGGTGCCCTCTTCTGGTACATAAGTCATTTTGACCTAGAAAAAAATAAGGAGAGGACTTTCGGGACGAAGCGCCGCCGTCTCGAGGCGGAACCCGGGCAGGAGCACTTTTGCCCTCTGGCAGAGCGATTTCGCCGGGGGAACTTCCCTCCCTGAGGGGGAAATAATCGTCATCATCATCACCAACAACTCTCCCATCTTGGGGAGGGCAATGTTCATCAACATCTTCAACAACACCAACTCCTCTCAAACCCTAGTTCATCTCTTGTGTTCAATCTTTATACCAGAACTATAGATTGGTCCTTGTGGGTGATTAGTATTGTTGATTACATCTTGTAGTTGATTACTATATGGTTTATTTGGTGGAAGATTATATGTTCAGATACAGTATGCTATTTAATACCCCTCTGATCATGAGAATGATTATCATTTGTGACTAGTTACTTTTGTTCTTGAGGTCATGGGAGAAATCATGTTGCAAGTAATCATGTGAACTTGATATGTGTTCGATATTTTGATGATATGTATGTTGTGATTCCCTTATTGGTGTCATGTCCAGGTAGACTACATGACACTTCACCATATTTGGTCCTAAGGGAATGCATTGTGGAGTAGTTATTAGATGATGGGTTGCGACAGTGAGAGAATCTTAAACCCTAGTTTATGCGCTATTCCATAAGGGACCGATTAGATCAAAAAGTTTAATGCTATGGTTAGAATTTATTCTTAATACTTTTCTCGTAGTTGTGGATGCTTGCGAGTGGGTTAATCATAAGTAGGAGGTTTGTTCAAGTAAGAACAACACCTAAGCACCAGTCCACCCACATACCAAATTATCAAAGTAGCGAACGTGAATTAAGCCAACATGATGAAAGTGACTAGATGAAATTCCCATGTACCCTCAAGAACACTTGGCTTATCATAAGAGACCGTTTTGGCTGTCCTTTGCCTCAAAAGGATTGAGCTACCTTGCTGCACTTTTTTTTACTACTATCATTACTTGCTCGTTACAAATTATCTTGCTATCAAACTACTCTGCTACTTAAAATTTTAGCACTTGCAGACATCACCTTGCTGAAAACCACTTGTCATTTCCTTCTGCTCCTCGTTGGGTTTGACACTCTTACTTATCGAAAAGGCTACAATTGACCCCATATACTTGTGGGTCATCAAGGCTATTTTCTAGCACCTTTGCTGGGGAGCGAAGCGCTTTTGGTAAGTGGAAATTGGTAAGGAAAAATTATTACTACATGCTGAAATTTATTGTCACTTGCTACTATGGAAAAGAATCCTTTGAGGGGTTTGTTCGGGGTATCTTCCCCTCAACCTACTGCACATACTAAAAATATTTAATATGAAATTCCTTCGGGTATGGTAGAACAACTGCTAGCTAATCCTTATGCAGGAGATGGAACTGAACATCCTAATTTGGCACTTGATATATATGGATGAAATTTGTGGATTGTTTAAGCTTGCTTGTTTGCCCAGACATGAAGCTAAGAAGAATATTTTCCCTTTATCTTTGAAGGGAAAATCATTGACATGGTATAGGCTATGTGATGATATTGGATCTTGGAACTGGACTCGGTTGAAATTGGAATTCCATCTAAAATTTTATCCTATGCATCTAGTTCATCGTGATCGGAATTATATACATAATTTTTGGCCTTGTGAAGGAGAATGTATCGCTCTAGCTTGGGGGAGGCTTAAGTCAATGTTATATTCATGCCCAAATCATGAGCTTTCAAGAGAAATTATTATTAAGAATTTTTATGCTCGCCTTTCTCATAATGATCAATCCATGCTCGATACTTCTTGTATTGGTTCTTTTATGAAGAAGACTATTGAATTCCGGTGGGATCTTTTGGAAAGAATTAAATGCAATTCTGAAGGTTGGGAACTCGATTAAGGTAAAGAGTCAGGTATTGAACCTAAGTTTGGTTGTGTTAAATCTTTTATGAATACCGATGATTTTCAAAAAAAATTGCACTAAATATGGACTTGACTCTGAGATAGTAGCTTCCTTTTGTGAATCTTTTGCTACTCATATTGATCTCCCTAAGGAGAAGTGGTATAAATATCACTCACCTATTAGAGAAGAAATTAAAGAACCGGTAAAAGCTAAAGAAGAGACTATCATTTACAATGTTGATCCAGTTATTCCCACTGCTTATATTGAAAAACAACCTTTTCCTGTTAGGATGAAGGAACATGCTAAAGATTCAACTGTGGTTAACAAAAGTTATATTAGAACACCTAAACCAGCTGAACAAATCAAAGTGGAACCTAGTGTTTCTATGCTTAAAGATCTCTTGGTCAGAAATATTGATGGGCATGTTATTTACTTCTGTGATGAAGCTGCTAGAATTACCAAACCCGATGAAAAAAATAAACATAGACCAGTTGTTGGCATGTCTGTTGTCTCAGTTAAGATAGGAGATCACTGTTATCATGGTTTATGTGATATAGTTGCTAGCGTGGGTGCTATTCCTTTTTACTTATATGAATAAATTAAGAATGAAATAGCACCCGCTGAAATAGATGACATAGATTTTACTATCAAACTTTCCATATAGAGATACTATATCACCATTTGGGATTGTTAGAGTTGTTGAAGTCTTGTGTGGGAAAATACCCTACTGATTTTCTAATACTTGGTAACCCACAAGATGACTTCTGTCCCATTATCTTTGGTAGACCTTTCTTGAACACCATCAATGCTTGAATAGATGGTGAGAAACAAACTGTCGGTGTTAGCTTTGGTAATGAATCTCATGAATTTAATTTTTCCAAGTTTAGTAGAAAACCTCGTAAGAAAGATTTTCCTAGTAAGGATGAAATTATTGGTCTTTATTCTATTGTTGTGCCTACTACTGATCCTTTAGAACAATATTTTCTAGACCATGAAAGAAATGAAATAAATAGAACCTTGTTCGAACAACAACCTCTGCTTAAACACAATCTACCTATTGAAATTCTAGGAGGTCCTCCTCCACCCAAAGGCGATCCTGTGTTTGAATTAAAACAATTACCAGACACTTTGAAATATGCTTATCTTGATGAGAAAAAGATATATCATGTTATTATTAGTGCTAACCTTTTAGAACATGAAGAAGAAAGATTATTGAAAGTTCTAAGGAAGCACTGAGCTGCTATTAGATATACTCTTGATGATCTTAAGGGCATTAGTCCCACTCTATGTCAGCACAAGATTAATATGGAAGTTGATGCTAAACCCGCTGTTGATCACCAACATCGATTAAATACGAAAATGAAAGAAGTGGTAAGAACAGAAATATTGAAACTTCTGGAAGCAGGTATAATCTATCATATAGCTGATAGTAGATGGGTAAGTCATGTTCACTGTGTCCCTAAGGGAGGTATAACTGTTGTTCCTAATGATAAGAATGAACTTATTCCACAAATAATTGTCACAGGATAAATAATGGTGATTGATTATAGAAAATTAAACAAAGCAACTAGAAAAGATCATTATCCTCTGCCTTTTATTGATCAAATGCTAGAAAGATTATCTAAGCACACACATTTTTCCTTCCTTGATGGATATTCTGGTTTTTCACAAATACATGTTTCACAACCTGATCAAGAAAAGACCACTTTTACTTGTCCTTTTGGAACCTATGCTTATAAACGTATGCCTTTTGGTCTATCTAATGCACCTGCTAGCTTTCAAAGATGTATGACTGCTATATTCTCTGATTTTTGTGAAAAGATTGTTAAGGTTTTTAGCAATCTTGAACGAGTTTTGCAGAGATGTGAGCAAACAAATCTTGTATTGAATTGGGAGAAGTGCCACTTTATGGTTAAAGAAGGTATTGTTTTGGGCCATAAAATTTCTGAAAGAGGCATTGAGGTGGATAAAGCCAAGGTTGATGCAATTGAGAAAATGTCATGTCCTAAGGATATCAAAGGTATTTGTAGTTTCCTCGGTCATGTTGGTTTCTATAGGAGGTCTATCAAAGACTTTTCTAAAATTTCTAGGACTCTAACTAATCTTTTGCAAAAGGATATTCATTTTGTTTCTAATGATAATTGTTTGGAAGCCTTCGAAACACTCAAAAAAGCCTTAATTTCTCCACCTGTTGTTCAACCACCTAACTGGAACTTGCCTTTCGAGATTATGTGTGATGCTAGTAATTATGCTATTGGTGTTGTTATAGGACAAAGATTTGAAAAGAAATTAAATGTTATCCATTATGCTAGTAAAACTCTAGATAGTGCTCAACGAATTTATGCTACTACTGAAAAAGAATTCTTAGTAGCGTTGTTTGCTTGTGATAAATTTAGATCCTACATTGTTGATTCTAAAGTGACCATGTACACCGATCATGCTGCTATAAAATATCTATTGGAAAAGAAAGATGCTAAACCTAGACTCATCAGGTGGGTTCTTGTGCTACAAGAATTTGATTTGCACATCACTTATAGAAAAGGAGCAGAGAACCCCGTAGCTGACAACTTGTCTAGGCTTGAAAATGTTCTTGATGACCCACAACCTATTAATGATAGCTTTCCTGATGAACAATTAGCTGCAATAAATGTTTCTAATAGTACACCTTGGTATGCTGATTATGCTAATGCTATTGTTGCTAAATATATACCACCTAGCTTCACATACCAACAAAAGAAAAAGTTCTTCTATGATTTAATACATTACTTTTGGGATGACCCACATCTTTATAAAGGAGTAGATGGTATTATTAGACGTTGTGTACCTGAGCATGAACAGGAAAAAACCCTAAGGAAGTGTCACTCCGAAGCTTATGGAGGACATCATGCGGGAGACAAAACCACTCATAAGGTATTGCAATCTGGGTTTTATTGGCCTACTCTCTTCAAGGATGCCCGTAAGTTCGTCTTATCATGTGATGAATGCCAAAGAATATGTAATATTGGTAAGCGTCAAGAAATGCCTATGAATTATTCACTTGTTGTTGAACCATTTGATGTTTGGGGATTTGATTTCATGGGACCTTTTCCTTCCTCTAATGGGTATACTCATATTTTGGTTGCTGTTGATTATGTTACTAAGTGGGTAGAAGCTATTCCAACTAGTAGTGCTGATCACAACACCTCTATTAAAATGCTTAAGGAAGTTATTTTCCCAAGGTTTGGAGTCCCTAGATATTTAATGAGTGACGGTGGTTCACACTTTACTCATGGTGCTTT
Source organism: Triticum dicoccoides (assembly GCF_002162155.2). Classification (NCBI taxonomy): domain Eukaryota; kingdom Viridiplantae; phylum Streptophyta; class Magnoliopsida; order Poales; family Poaceae; genus Triticum; species Triticum dicoccoides. The sequence goes on along the minus strand of NC_041387.1, from coordinate 246,373,443 downwards.
CCGTAAAATGCTTGCTAAGTATGATGTTAACCATAGAATTGCATCACCTTATTATCCTCACTCTAGTGGTCAAGTTGAACTTAGCAATAGAGAAATAAAACTAATCCTACAAAAGACTATCAATAGGTCCGAGAAGAATTGGTCTAATAAATTAGATGATGAACTTTGGGCTTATAGAACAACATACAAAAATCCTATGGGTATTTCTCCTTATAAAATGGTATATGGAAAAGGTTGTCATTTGCCTCTTGAGTTAGAACATAAATCATATTTGGAAATTAAAGAACTCAACTATGATTTCAAACTTGCTGGTGAAAAGAGGTTATTTGATATTAGCTCATTAGATGAATGGAGAACCCAAGCTTATGAAAATGCAAAGTTATTCAAAGAAAAAGTTAAAAGATGGCATGAGAAAAGAATCCGAAAGCGTAAGTTCAAGGTAGGCCAATATGTTCTTTTGTACAAGTCTCGTTTTAGATTCTTTGCAGGAAAACTCCTCTCCAAATGGGAAGGACCCTATGTTATCGAGGAGGTTTATCGACCTGGAGCTATCAAAATAAATAATGCCGAAGGTACTAACCTGAAGGTTGTTAATGGGCAGCGAATAAAACATTATATCTCAGGTACACCCATTAATGTTGAAAGCAATACATCCAAACTATGACACCGGAAGAACACATAAAATAAACATTCTGGAACACTCCAGAATCGTGAAAAAAAGGAGGTACATGATACGGTAAGTAAACGGACTTCAAAAAATCCGCAAAAATATTTTTTGCAGTTTTGGAATATTTAAAAAATTAGGAAAATAAGAAACTACCAGGAAGTGCCCACCTCGGGTACTTTCCAGCCTGTGTTTTTCTTCCGTTTTGCTTCTTTCCCAAGTTAAAAAAAATCTTTATATACCCCCCGAACTTGTTGACCTCCGTATCGCGAAGAAATCTCCTGTTTTCTTTTCTCGCTATTTTCTGTCAGATCTGTTGAGCCATGCGTCATGTATTTTTCTTCCTCTAACAATATGGAAGATGGTGCTTGGTTGATGAAGATAGAGCTGAAGAGGGAAGAGCCTTTTGGAGCACCCAAGGAGGACAAGAGCAACGAGGCCACCTGTCGGCATTCTGGGAACGGGGTTCCCCAGACTAGCCTGCCTGCGGCCTACGGCGTGGCTCAAGGGGTGGCCCAGCGTGGCCCATCTTCATCAGCACGAGCTCAAGACCCTTGCGAGGTGCCAAGCCTCATGGGGCGGACGACAGGAGGTTCCTCAGGCACGGCCTCATCAGGCTGGCTCGCGAGGAGGCAGAAAGATCAAGGCGGGGTACCTCACGAGGTGCCCATGACACAAGCCATGACGACCAAGGGCGCCAGGCGGGCGCCAGCCCGCGCAGTGTCCTTCTTTCCTCTTTGGTGCAAAGGGAGCAAGCGCAGGCGAGAGCATCAAGCAAAGGCATCCATTTCGGTGCAACAAGACCAAGACCAGCAGAATGGCAGGATGGAGGTCATCGTGGAGCCCAAGCCGGCGTCACCACCAGAGCCTTTGGCAGGCAAGGACCAACTTTAGTCAGGATAAGTGTACTAGATGTTCCCCTTCAAAATGGCCAGTTGTTGGCGCCCTTCCCGCTCAATATTTGGGAGGAGGCCCAGGGCCTTTGCCTATAAATAGGACTAGCCACCACAAGATAGAAAAAGGGGATCCTCACGAGGAAGCCAGTAGAAAGAGCGACCGAACTTCCCTTTGCGGTTCATCGCACCAGCCAAGAATAGACCCTCGCGAGGCTGTTGTCCCTTGTATTGTTCATCATCTACCCAAGAGGCAATCCACCACACCACACACTGGAGTAGGGTATTACACCGCAATGGTGGCCTGAACCAGTATAAACTCTGTGTCTCTTGTGTTGTTCTTTTGATTGCTTAGATCCTAGCGCGGTGGCGAGGCGCATGCAGTAGAAGGCTTAATCTCCGCGCGCACCCCAGAGTTCGAACCTAGAGGGTCTGCCAGAACCCGAAATCCGACATTTGGCACGCCGGGTAGGGGTGCGCCGGAGCTCCTCCTTCCGCCGACCCGCTCTCCGCTGACACCATGACTCGCCCTGCGATGAGAGGGGCGCTGTCCGATCCGGTCGTTAGTACTAGCGCGGGGGCCAGGGGGCTCCAAGCCTTGGCCCCAGCCTTGCGACAAGTGCGGTGGCCGGACAAGTTACCGGCGGCTTCCGTGGCCCCTTGGGAAGAGCTGCGCAACCTCTTCCTCGCCAGGCACGATGCACCGGCGCCCCCGGTCGTCGCGGCCCTCCTGGGCGGCTCGCATGCGCCACCTTCGGGCCGCCACGTCAAGCCGTTCGTCTGCCAGGTCGGTGCCGCCTCCACGCGGCAGGGGGCTCCCTCAGGTCGGTCGGCGCCCAAGGCCGATCTGGCCTTTAGCTCGAGGACCACCCCTCCAACTCGGTCTGCTCGGGCGCACTCCCGATGCTGTGCACTCCCACCATCTGCCAAGTGGCCGTCACTAGGACTCTCATCAACGGCGGCTCGGGCCTCAGCATGCTCTCGATTGAAGCCTTCAGCATCCTCCACATACCGCTGGAATGGCTTCGGCCCAGCCGGCCCTTCGTGGGCGTTGGGGGCGGGTCCTCCAGCTCCCTGGGGCAAATCCGTCTCCCGGTAACCTTCGGGGCCTACGACAACTTCTGCATGGAGCTAATCAACTTCGACATCGCCCCCATCGGCCTCCCATACAACGCCATCCTTGGCTATCCGGCGCTAGCCCGGTTTATGGCTGCGACTCACCCGGCGTACAACCTCATGAAAATGCCCGGGAGCAGCGGCGTCCTCACCGTGTGCGGAGACACCGGGGATGCGTTGCAAGCGCTCAATCTCGCCTTCAAGGCGGAGGCGTCGGTGCAACCTGTTGACTCGGATGCCCCTGAGCCCAAGGGGGCTGCGCCGGCCAAGAAGAAGCAGTTGTTCACCCAAGACAAGGCAGAAACCAAGCAGATGCTGGTTGACGAAGACGGATCCACCGACGCCACCTTCACCATAGGCGCCAACCTCGAGACCGAGCAGGAGGAGGCCCTAGTCAAGTTCCTGCGTGCAAACAAGAATGTATTCGCATGGGAGCCCGATCAGCTGGCGGGGATCCCTAGAGGCGTAATCGAGCACCACCTCAATGTGTGCCCCAATGTCCGACCCGTGAAGCAAAAAGCAAGGCGGCAGTCCACGGAAAAACAGGCTTTCATCGTCCAAGAGACCCGCAAGTTGGAAGCTGCAGGGGTCATTCGCGAGGTCCGGTACCTGGATTGGTTGGCCAACCCAGTCGTTGTGCCAAAGAAAGGGGGAAAGGAACACATGTGTGTCGACTTCACCAACCTCAACAAAGCTTGCCCGCAGGATCCGTTTCCGCTCCCCCGCATTGATCAGATCATCGACTCCACCGCTGAGTGTGACCTGTTGTGTTTCTTGGATGCCTTCTCTGGGTATCACCAGATCAAGATGGCGGTAGAAGATGTGGAAAAAAGGGCCTTTCTAACCCCGTGTGGGGTGTACTGCTACACATGCATGCCGTTTGGGTTGCGCAATGCAGGGGCGACCTTTCAGCGGCTGATGCACATCACCTTGGGCCCGCAGATCGGGAGGAACGTTGAGGCTTACGTCGATGATATTGTGGTGAAGTCTCGCGAGGCCAAGACCCTGATACAAGACCTGGAGGAAACCTTCGCGAGCCTCAACGCCATGAGCCTGCGGCTCAATCCAGAGAAGTGTGTGTTTGGGGTCCCCTCAAGCAAGCTCTTGGGATTCCTCGTGTCCCACCGAGGCATCGAGGCTAACCCAAAAAAGGTCAAGGTGGTCGAGGACATGAGCCCGCCAAAGACCCTCAGAGAAATGCAGAAGCTCACTGGGCGCGTGATAGCACTGGGACGCTTCATCTCCAAGTTGGGGGAGCAAGCGCTGCCTTTCTTCCAGCTGATGAAGAAAAAGGGACCCTTTGAATGGACTGAAGAGGCCGATAAGGCGTTCCAAGACCTCAAGAAGTACCTAACCAGCCCTCCGGTAATGGTGGCCCCGCGCCCTCAGGAACCCCTGGTGCTCTACCTTGCAGCCACTCCCTACTCCGCCAGCGCAGCCCTGGTGGCGGTTAGGGAGGAGCGTCGGAGCAAAGCCACGGCATCTGCCCGGGTCGAGATGAAGCGTGAACAAGGAAGATCCACGGAGACCGCTGCCGCTGCCGAGAAGGATCAGCCGCCGCTGGGGAACACACTTGAGACAACGGAAACCCCTCCCCCTAGCGACCGGCCGCTGGGGGCTCCCCTGTCTCAGGAGGTGCCACGGTTTCCGGTTGGCGCCATCGACACCAGCATTCCCAACCTCGTTGAACATCCTGTGTACTTCGTCAGCACAGTGTTGCGGGACGCAAGGGCGCGGTACCCCATGCCTCAGAAACTTCTCCTTGCGCTATTGGTGGCCTCGCGCAAGCTGCGGCATTATTTTTAGGGCCACCCCATCAAGGTTGTCTCAGCGTACCCTTTGGAAAGGGTGCTCAGGAGCCCTAACTCAGCTGGAAGAGTCGCTGAGTGGAACATTGAACTGCAAGTGTTTCAGCTCGAATTCAGCACAACCAGAGTCATCAAGGGGGCCGCCTTGGCAGATTTCGTAGCAGAGTGGGCGGAGGCGCCGGGCCTCAAGGCTGATGTGGATCGATCCTTCTCCCCAGGAAGTGAGGCACCGGGCGGTTGGGTCATGTACTTTGACGGGGCGTTCTCCAGGCACGGCGCGGGGGCTGGTGCGGTGCTTATATCTCCTACCCAAGACAAGCTCTACTATGCTATGCAGCTCTGTTTCCAGCACGGAGAAAAGGTCTCCAACAACATAGCAGAATATGAAGGCTTGATAGCAGGCCTGAAGGCCGCGGCCGCCCTCGGAGTAAAGCGTCTTACCATCAAAGGTGACTCACAACTCCTCGTCAACTTCTCCAACAAAGTATATGAGCCGAGGTATGAGCACATGGAAGCCTACCTTGCGGAGGTCCGCAGGATGGAGAAGCAGTTCTGGGGGCTGGAGTTACAGCACGTGCCCCGTGGCACCAATCAGGAGGCCGATGACATCGCCAAACGAGCATCCATGCGACTACCTCAGGAGCCTGGCATCTTCGAAGAACGGCTCTTCAAGCCCTCGGCCACGCCATCACTGTCAAGCACGGTGCAGCCTCGGGAGGAGCTCCCCCAGCCGCCAGCCTCGGGAGCCCCGGTCTGGGGCCCGGCCTCAGGGGCGCATCTGCTCTTGACAATGGAGCCTCAGGAGGGGTGCTGGATCACGAAGCTCCGGAGCTATCTAACACAAGGGATCTTGCCAGAGAAGGAGGAGGAAGCGGAGCGTGTGGCGCGGCAGGCCACATCATACTGCATCAGAAATGGAGAGCTCTACCGAAGGCGACCGAATGATGTGTCCCTGTGCTGCATCTCTAGGGGGCAAGGGAAGGAACCGCTGGTGGATATACACGGTGGAGACTGTGGACATCATTCATCATCGCGGACCATCGTTGGCAAGGCGTTTCGCAGTGGATTCTATTGGCCCACTGTGCTCAGTGATGCCGTTGAGCTGGTGAAGGCTTGCGAGGCCTGCCAGTTCCACACCAAGCAGATCCATTAGCCGGCTGGAGGTCTGCAAACTATACCCCTCTCGTGGCCATTTGTAGTCTGGGGGCTAGACATCCTGGGCCCATTTCCTCAGGCGCTAGGGGGCTATCGCTACCTCTACATCGCCGTGGACAAGTTCACTAACTGGGCTGAAGTGGAAGCCGTCCGCACCATCCCTGCAGGGTCTGCGGTCAAGTTCATCAAGGGCATCCTGAGCCGGTTCGGGGTGCCAAACCGCATCATCACTGACAACGGTTCGCAGTTCACCAGTAACCTCTTCAGAACATACTGTGCTAACCTTGGAACGCAGATATGCTACGCTTTGGTGGCGCACCCCCGGAGCAACGGTCAGGCCGAGCGGGCCAACGCGGAGGTCCTGAGAGGCCTCAAGACCAGGACATTCAAGAAGAAGTTGGAGGCTTGTGGCCGAGGCTGGTACGACGAGCTTCAGGCCATTTTGTGGTCCATCCGCACAACCGCGACCAATCCAACCGGTGAGACCCCATTCTTCCTGGTCTACGGAGCTGAAGCGGTCCTCCCTCACGAGGTCAGACGTTGCTCCGCATGGGTCCTGGCGTTCGACAAGGCGCAGCAGGACGCCATGCGGGGGATGGACCTCGTGCTGGGGGAGGAGCGTCGACGGGAAACCGCGCGCCGAGCGGCAAGATACCAGCAAGCGCTGCGGCGATACCATTGCTGCAACATCCGCCCCAGGACTCTCGAGGTAGGGGACCTCGTGCTCAGGCGGGTTCTCTCCAGGGAGGGACTGCATAAGCTCTCTCCCATGTGGGAGGGCCCGTTCAAGGTTGTTCATGTTTCCAGGCCCGGCTCCGCGCGCTTGGAGACTCAGGAGGGGGTACCCGTCCAGAACGCGTGGACCATTCAGCACCTCCGGAGGTTTTACCCCTAAACGGCCCAGAGCCTGTGAAGAAGGCAAACGCCTGTGAAGATGCTGCGATTTGGAAAAGGCCCACGGCCTGTGAAGAAGGCGAACGCCTGTGAAGATGCTGCGTTTTGTAAAAGGCCCAGAGCCTGTGAAGAAGGCGAATGCCTATGAAGATGTTGCGTTTTGGAAAAGGCCCAGAACCTGTGAAGAAGGCGAACGCCTGTGAAGATGTTGCATTTTGGAAAAGGCCCAGAGCCTGTGAAGAAGGCGAACACCTGTGAATATGTTGCATTTTGGAAAAGGCCCAGAGCCTGTGAAGAAGGCGAACGCCTGTGAAGATGTTGCCTTTTGGAAAAGGCCCAGAGCCTGTGAAGAAGGCGAACGTGTCACGCCCAATATGCGACCCTATCCAAAGGGAACTCGAAGGTCCCACCAAGGATAGACCCGCATATTGAAATGCTCTTGCAAGGTGGATATCATTACATCAACATTACATTATAGATGGGGATACATACATAAGGCATACAATGCCACACGAATACAACATCACAGTACATAAGATCATCATCCGACTACGGATGAAACGCAAACAGAAACTCAAACGACATCCACCCTGCTAGCCCAGGCTGCCGACCTGGAACCTATCCCCTGATCGAAGAAGCAGAAGAAGAACTCAACGCAAGCAAGCATCGCTCTCGCGTCATGATCATTGCATAACCTGTACCTGCAACTGTTGTTGTAGTAATCTGTGAGCCACGAGGACTCAGCAATCCCATTACCATGGGTATCAAGACTAGAAAAGCTTAAAGGGAAAGGAAGGGGTAAACTGGTGAGGCTGTAGTAGCGACTAAGCATATATGGTGGCTAACATACGTAAATAAGAGGGAGAAGAGAGCAAGCAGAACGGTCGTGAAACTAGCAATGATCAAGAAGTGATCCTGAACTCCTACTTACGTCAAACATAACCCAAAGACCGTGTTCACTTCCCGAACTCCGCCGAAAAGCGACCATCACGGCTACACACGGGGTTGATGCGTTTTAATTCGGATCTGGTGTCAAGTTATCTAAAACCGGACATTAACAAATTCCCATCTGCCTATAACCGCAGGCACGGCTTTCGAAAGATTATACCCTGCAGGGGTGTCCTAACTTAGCCCACGATAAGCTCTCGCGATCAACGAAGGATATTCCTTCTCCCAGGAAGACCCGATCAGACTCGGAATCCCGGTTTACAAGACATTTCGACAATGGTAAAACAAGACCAGCAAGACCGCCCGATGCACCGACAATCCCGATAGGAGCTGCACATATCTCGTTCTCAGGGCAACACCGGATGAGCAATCCGTACAACTAAAACCAGACCTCAAGTTTCCCTGAGGGGGCGCTGCAAAGGGCTCTAGTTCGGACCAACACTTAGACAAGCACTGGCCCGGGGGGGGCTGTAATAAAGATGACCCTTGGGTTAATTACTCCCAAGGGAAAAGTAGGTGGTGGTGAGGCAAATGGTAAAACCAAGGTTGGGCCTTGCTGGAGGAGTTTTATTCAAAGCGAACTGTCGAGGGGGTCCCATAAATCACCCGACCGCGTAAGGAACGCAAAATCCGGGAACATAACACCGGTATGACGAAAACTAGGGCGGCAAGAGTGGAACAAAACACCAGGCATAAGGCCGAGCCTTCCACCCTTTACCAAATATATAGATGCATTAATAATATAAGAGATATTGTGATATCCCAACCAAAATCCTGTCCACCATGGAGCAATCTTCAACTTCACCTGCAACTAGCAACGCTATAAGAGGGGCTGAGCAAAGCGGTAACATAGCCAAGCAATGGTTTGCTAGGAAGGGTGTCAAAGGTTAGAGGTTCATGGCAATTTGGGATGGCTTGAGGAACAATCGATAGGTAGCGCAGCAAAGCGATAGAACGAAGCAACTAGCATAGCAATGATAGTAGTGATATCCAGGGTAGTGGTCATCTTGCCTGAGATCCCGATAGGAAGAAGAACGAGTCCATGAAGAAGATGAACGGGAGTAGTCGAACAAATCCTCACAATCGCAACATTACCGAAACTAAGAAGCAACACCGGAAAGAAATAAACAACATGGTAAATGCACGAGCATAATCATGGCATGATGCACAAACAAGTATGATGCATGACCGGTTTAATAAGGCATGGCATGGCAAAGTGCAACAAGCAGTACTACAAGTTAAGTGGAGCTCAATATGCAACGAGTTGCATATTGACGAAACACCACATCTGAGTTATTTAGTTCGCTCTCGTTTAGGTACACAACCATGTTAAATATTGTTAAACATGGCAAGGGGGCTAGGGTTTAGTCTCTAGGGGGTTTTGGAGCATTTCGGGGCCTCAGATCGACATCGGATGGCTCTGGATTGAGGAGAAGTGTAGGAGGGCTAGACGGGCTGTGATGAGAGGCCTCGGGCTGAGAGGAGAGGAGAGAAGAGAGGCCCGGCAACAGCTTCCGGATACCGAAAACGTCCGACGCTAGACCGACTATATCGCGGTTGTAGGTTTAACGGTTGGGCAGTCAAATGGACTCCGAATGCGACGAAACTTGACAGGCGGCCTGTCTACACTATAATAAGACCGCACGACAAGTTGCAACCCATTCCAAGAACATTTTTATGCCACTTATAAAATAATATTTCGGAGGTGCCGCGGGCGCGTGCGAGTGTGACCGGGCTCAGAACGGACAACGGAGAGAATCGGCGGAACCCGAACGGATGCAAGTTTTGAAAAACATGCAGATGGAATACAGATGAAGTGCAGATGATGACATGAGACGAGATGCATAACAACAACGAAATGCAAAACAACAGACAAAAACCCAACCACGGAGGAAATAATAAATCACATAGCCAGAAAAGGCAAGAGTTGGAGTTACGAATATGGAAAGTTGCATCCGGGGCGTTACAACACTCCACCACTACGAGAGGATCTCGTCCCGAGATCTAGGATGGCACCGGAGAGAAAAGGAAGAGGAAGATAAGTGGTAAAACTAAGTTGCGTCTTCGACCAATGAGTGAAACCACGAACCTTGAGAGGTTGAGCAATTAGAGATGAACGAGATTGCAAACAATCCGTTAGAAAAGAGGAACAAGGAACATTACGAGAACTTGAAGGTTGCCAAGACATGAATGACGAGCACAATGGACAAGAAGGAATTGAAACTACTCTGGTTGAAACGAGATGAAAGAGGAAGAATTCGGGCAGCACTCCGGTTGAACATGGAAGGAATGATAGACACAACACTCCGGTTAAGTGGATAAGCATGGAAAAGAACATGATCTTGACAAAACAAGATGATGAGTGAAGAGAACAACATCACAATGCCTTCGGAAGAAAGAATAGAAGATAGATCACTGGAATAAAAGAATGGAGAAGAAAATGCCAACTTGTGCCACCAATGAGCTTGGAAAGCACCCTTCCAAGATGGTTACAATGGGGTTGTTGGAAAACCAACAACGAAAAGAATAAGCTTGTAGTGGGCTTATGGAAACATCTCAAGACTATGAGATGACATTCTGCCACTAACAAAAAAACAATTGCTTATTTGAGATCAACGAAGAGATGAAAAACCTCTTTCACCGAGAAGGATATGGAGAAAGCTTGGATCAATGATAAGCACCACAAATAGCAACATTCCCAATGGAAGGCTTTAGGTGAAATATGACACAAGATAACTCCAACAAAGAGATTGATGGATTTAAAATACCTCATTCTTGACAACATGAATCACGAAGGGAAATTGTCAAGAGTGACATAACACCACCTCAAAAGATAAGGTAGAGAGAATTGCACTTTGGAATGCAAGAAGAAGAATACTTGAACTCCTCAAAACAAAACATGTGTTGAGCACCATGTTTATTTTGAAGTATGGCTTAACGGATCATAACTTCAAGAGAAATCTTGAAGAACAATTGAAGAATGAAAAGAATCCTTGATGAACCATCATGTAGCGCCTCCATGAAGAACTCCGGTAATGAAAGGATGATAGAAAGAAAGAGAAGTTGGAAACACAAGGTGAAGCCTTGCAATGATTTAGATGGAGCTTTGCGATGATATAACCGAGAAAACTTGGAACTCCGAAAAGAAAAGATGAACACTAGAACCGAGAATTACTTCATCATGAACAATCTTTGGAAGAAAAGAATTGAATCACCTCGAGGAAGTAAGAATAAGATTTATTGTATGCTTATCCTTCTTCAAATTTAATTGATGACAAGCAACGGATTTGGCATACTACTTATTCTCGTAGAAAGGATTAAGAGGGATATAGCACAAACTTGAGAAGGTATTGATGGAACCACCGGTGGGATTTGGAAACAACGAATATTTGATATCATAACGGAGGAACAGAAATACTGAATGAACCACCGCAAGAATTGAAAATGAAAGTAGAAAAGGCACAATTCACCGGGAAGAATGAAGATACTTGAGGGGATTTAGATACAAGTGAACGAAGATATCATGAGCTTATTAGAGGTAAGATTTGGAGAACAAAAGTTGAAGGTTGAGAATGAGTAATATTCAGAAATGATGGCATATGGATTGTCAAGAAAGGAAGCGACTCCTGAAATGCATCAGATGGTTGAAAAGAATTCTCATAATCGAAAACAATTATGAGAGGATGGCATCAAGCTTGAACTACGCACCTTTGGAAGAGCGGGTAAGGATTTAAGAGGAACTCTTCTTCGGTCTTCACATGTTGAGAATGATGATGAGAACCACCATGAATTGTTGAGATACTCCGGGAGAATGAAAAGCGAAGGGGGTTGAGCAAACGATGAAAAGAGTTTGAAAGATCTTGGAGAAAGACATATGACTGATGATAATTCATTCTTACGTCAAACTTCGAAAGACTTTGGGAATGGCTCCGGGAAAATTAGAAGAGTCAGGTAAGATCCTGGAAAAAGACCTGTGGGTTAGGGCCCACTAAAAGATACACCGTTGAACAATTGATTGAAAGGGGGGATTGCACCGGTTGAATTAAATGACTTGAATGAGATAACAACCTCAAAATATATTGAACGTATTGAGAATGGAAACACAAGTCTTGTGAGATATCTTCAGCACTCCAGAACAAATGAATAGACAGAGGTGAGTGATTGAGAGGTGCATCGGCATGAGAAAGCATTAGAAACGAGGAAAGGAATATGATCAACACTGAAAGCTTGAAATTAATCCACCGGAGAAGAATACGAGAATGAAGAATGATGAACTTGAAGCTCGTGAGCATCTTCACGAGGGATCACCGGATCAGAACATTGATTGAAAAGAGTGAATAGACTTCACATGAATAAATGGATACTTGATTAACATATATGAGTCCTTGCAGAAAAAGGGTGGGAGGGCGGGAAAACAAAGACAACTTGGGACGGATGAAACGGATACCGTTGAGAAAACTTAGAATTGATCTTGCGGATGTTAAAAATGATCGGATCCACTTGAAGAGAAGCACGCCGGTTGGAAAAGAATTAACATGACATCCTCAATGATCAAGAAGGATTAGCACTCCCATAGAAATATGAGAACACCATTTAGGAAAGGTATGGATTCAACACTTGACTTTGAAGCAACTCGAATACCACAAATAAAACAAAACAAAGGATTGGCTTGCAGTAATAAGCCGGAACAAACATATGATAGAGATTTCGTCCGAAGTTTTCATGGTGGGGCCCACACGGGCTCGATTGTACAGCACCATCATGTACAAGGCAGTGCACATGACATACGAAGTGTCCCCGAACCAGCATAGCCAAGGGTTCTTTAAGACACAACGAGACCACTGTAAAAACGACCGTGGAAAGGCAGACCACTAGACGTCAAACCCCAATCTCATATCATGCATCTGTCGAAAAGATATTCTAGGAGCTACTTGAATTCCCACCTATAAAACTCCAGAAACTTTCTGGTTATGCAATCTGGTGTTGGGGATACAGGGGAAGCAATATATATCTCACCCAAAACTAACAATCCCTACATCCAGTTGTATCCATCTGTCAACACATAACCAAGAAACCTTCGGACATCGTGTACCTCAACCTTCGAAAAGCATCCGTTATACGAGTTATGGAAATACTCCCGAACTCCCCAGTACTGGGTGACATCGAGGTTATCTCACCAACAACTGCATAAAAGAGATTTTCGATGTCGGCAAAACTCGGGTATTCCAGAACTGCAACGATAAAATTGTGACGACAACACCTCGGAGCTCAACTCCCCGGGTCAAAGCCACATAATAGACAGGAGGCACCAAGAACAATGTTCTCGTCACAAAACCATCGGAACGATTCCAAGATACCCGCGTGATCCTAAAAAAAATTAGTGAAATTTGAGGAGAGGAAAGTCAAAACATCTACGTCAGGAGACCTCACCAGAGCGGCGAAGGGGGCTGAGGAGTAAAAAGAATCCTACTCTCCGATATATATAATCCTAAGACTCAAAATAGTTTTCTTCTAGACTCAACAACGGCCAACAATCAAGGGGGCTCCTAAGGTCGGTCGAGGCTCTGATACCAACTTGTCACGCCCAATATGCGACCCTATCCAGAGGGAACTCGAAGGTCCCACCAAGGATAGACCCGCATATTGAAACGCTTTTGCAAGGTGGATATCATTACATCAACATTACATTATAGATGGGGATACATACATAAGGCATATAATGCCACACGAATAGAACATCACAGTACATAAGATCATCATCCGACTACGGATGAAACACAAACAGAAACTCAAACGACATCCACCCTGCTAGCCCAGGCTGCCGACCTGGAACCTATCCCCTGATCGAAGAAGCAGAAGAAGAACTCAACGCAAGCAAGCATCGCTCTCGCGTCATGATCATCGCATAACCTGTACCTGCAACTGTTGTTGTAGTAATCTGTGAGCCACGAGGACTCAGCAATCCCATTACCATGGGTATCAAGACTAGCAAAGCTTAAAGGGAAAGGAAGGGGTAAAGTGGCGAGGCTGCAGCAGCGACTAAGCATATATGGTGGCTAACATACGTAAATAAGAGCGAGAAGAGAGCAAGCGGAACGGTCGTGAAACTAGCAATGATCAAGAAGTGATCCTGAACTCCTACTTACGTCAAACATAACCCAAAGACCATGTTCACTTCCCGGACTCCGCCGAAAAGCGACCATCACGGCTACAAACGCGGTTGATGCGTTTTAATTCGGATCTGGTGTCAAGTTATCTACAACCGAACATTAACAAATTCCCATCTGCCTATAACCGCAGGCACGGCTTTCGAAAGATTATACCCTGCAGGGGTGTCCCAACTTAGCCCATGATAAGCTCTCGCGATCAACGAAGGATATTCCTTCTCCCAGGAAGACCCGATCAGACTCGGAATCCCGGTTTACAAGACATTTCGACAATGGTAAAACAAGACCAGCAAGACCGCCCAATGCGCCGACAATCCCGATAGGAGCTGCACATATCTTGTTCTCACGGCAACACCGGATGAGCAATCCGTACAACTAAAACCAGACCTCAAGTTTCCCTGAGGGGGCGCTGCAAAGGGCTCTAGTTCGGACCAACACTTAGACAAGCACTGGCCCGGGGGGCTGTAATAAAGATGACCCTTGGGTTAATTACTCCCAAGGGAAAAGTAGGTGGTGTTGAGGCAAATGGTAAAACCAAGGTTGGGCCTTGCTGGAGGAGTTTTATTCAAAGCGAACTGTCGAGGGCGTCCCATAAATCACCCGACCGCGTAAGGAACGCAAAATCCGGGAACATAACACCGGTATGACGGAAACTAGGGCGGCAAGAGTGGAACAAAACACCAGGCATAAGGCCGAGCCTTCCACCCTTTACCAAATATATAGATGCATTAATAATATAAGAGATATTGTGATATCCCAACCAAAATCCTGTCCACCATGGAGCAATCTTCAACTTCACCTGCAACTAGCAACGCTATAAGAGGGGCTGAGCAAAGCGGTAACATAGACAAGCAATGGTTTGCTAGGAAGGGTGTCAAAGGTTAGAGGTTCATGGCAATTTGGGATGGCTTGAAGAACAATCGATAGGTAGCGCAGCAAAGCGATAGAACGAAGCAACTAGCATAGCAATGATAGTAGTGAGATCCAGGGTAGCGGTCATCTTGCCTGAGATCCCGATAGGAAGAAGAACGAGTCCATGAAGAAGATGAACGGGAGTAGTCGAACGAATGCTCACAATCGCAACATTACCGGAACTAAGAAGCAACACTGGAAAGAAATAAACAACATGGTAAATGCACGAGCATAATCATGGCATGATGCACAAACAAGTATGATGCATGACCGGTTTAATAAGGCATGGCATGGCAAAGTGCAACAAGCAGTACTACAAGTTAAGTGGAGCTCAATATGCAACGAGTTGCATATTGATGAAACACCACATCTGAGTTATTTAGTTCGCCCTCGTTTAGGTACACAACCATGTTAAATGTTGTTAAACATGGCAAGGGGGCTAGGGTTTAGTCTCTAGGGGGTTTTGGAGCGTTTCGGGGCCTCAGATCGACATCGGACGGCTCCGGATCAAGGAGAAGTGTAGGAGGGCTAGACGGGCTGTGACGAGAGGCCTCGGGCTGAGAGGAGAGGAGAGAAGAGAGGCCTAGCAACAGCTTTCGGATACCGAAAACGCGCGACGCTAGACCGACTATATCGTGGTTGTAGGTTTAATGGTTGGGCAGTCAAACGGACTCCGAATGCGACGAAACTTGACAGGCGGCCTGTCTACACTATAATAAGACCGCACGACAAGTTGCAACCCATTCCAAGAACATTTTTATGCCACTTATAAAATAATATTTCGGAGGTGCCGCGGGCGCGTGCGAGTGTGGTCGGGCTCAGAACGGACAACGGAGAGAACCGGCGGAACCCGAACGGATGCAAGTTTTGAAAAACATGCAGATGGAATGCAGATGGAATGCAGATGAAGTGCAGATGATGACATGAGACGAGATGCATAACAAGAACAAAATGCAAAACAACAGACAAAAACCCAACCACGGAGGAAATAATAAATCACATAGCCGGAAAAGGCAAGAGTTGGAGTTACGATTATGGAAAGTTGCGTCCAGGGCGTTACAGAACGCCTGTGAAGATGTTGCGTTTTAGAAAAGGCCCAGAGCCTGTGACGAAGGCGAACGCCTGTGAAGATGTTGCGCTTTGGAAAAGGCCCAGAGCCTGTGAAGAAGGCAAATGCCTGTGAGGTTTATCCTTCCGAGAAAGGCCCGGAGCCTGTGAAGAAGGACAATGCCTGTGAAGCTCGCCGCCCTTGACACTCTCACGTAATAATGAGTTGGGGCTGTACACACCCCGGAGTCCCAGGAGCGCCGGCCTTAGGCCCTGGGGCTCCCTCCCACGCCCAGTGGCAGCACTTAGCTCCGCGCTAGTGAGAAGACGTCGAAGACTAGATTAGGTGCCGGACGCGGCTTTTCTCATTTGCTTTCTGCAGTTGGCTTGTTCATCCCCATTCGAGGCTTTGCTGAAGTTGTTGTCGTCTTTGGTTTGTGACTCTTTGCCTTTCTCGCTCTCCTGCCCCGATTTCTCTCGCGCAAGTCTCGCGAGGGAGCACCGCGGGCACCCTCGCGAGTGTTTTCTGCCCTTGTCGTTCGAGGCTTCCCAACCCGGGTCCACTACAGGAGCACCCCTCCAGTCCGTGCCCCACGGGCACCGCGACACAAACATAGGGCCTGGGTCGATCGCCTCCACGGCTGAGGCCAGAAACTACCTCTCCAGACTAACCCTCGCAGGACATGGAATGTTCGACGGAGCCTCAGCCTCGGGAAGCAAGGGCCACGACAAGCCCTCCCCCCGAGCTAAGTAATTTCTGCGCGCAGGCGCGCGGCACAAAGGCACAATACCAGGATAGCGGAAGCAGTACGATAATTAAACAACAATAGTCCAAGCACACCCTCGCTGGGCCCTACACTACTATCTTTTTGCACAGGGAAAGAGAAAAAAACAAAACATGCGTGACTCGCCCGACACCATCTCACGGGAGAGACTCGAACTGCCTCCGGAGGTCAGGAGGACTCCGTCTCGTGCTTCACAAGGGCGCGACGGCGGGCGGACCCGCTACCTCCCTCCAGGCGGGCGCAGAGGCTGATCGTGGCCACTACTCGAGGAGCCGCTGCCCGAAGAAGAGCCGTCGAAGCTCGATGAACCTCGACCGCCACCGGCCGCGCGTGCGCTGTCGTCTTCATTGTCGCCGGGGCTGGACCCACGGCCGCGGTCGTCGTTCCCAGGCCAACACCCAGCGCGGCGACCATCTTCCCTGAACACTGATAGAGGCAAAGGTGTCCCGTCTTCCGATGAGATGATGGATATCACTTTGGTAGCAGTCGACTTTGACGATCCGACTACGAACGTGCGAGGACGTCGCGCCTTAGCAATCGCTAAACCAACTCCGAGAGGTTATTGACCACGCTGGAGCACGATCAACCTGACCACGAGGGTCTGTTTCCTGCAAGCAAACGAAGAACAAGCAAGAAACTGAGATTGCAATCTGGATATTGCGAATATAAGATGAAAGCTTTATTTATCAAGGTGGGGTTCTGTGACGTCTTTGTCTGGTCGTTGAACACAAACGAAGTACGCGAAGTTGCAGCTATGGCAAACTTTTAATCTAAACAAAACCCAAAGTCTAAACGATGCCCTAAGGGCTGTATATATGGAGGAAGAGGGGGGGAATTTCGTGGCCCTTGGTGGAGGGGCCCGAAATCAACCCTATCTCTTGTTTCCCCACACATACGGACTCTAAAAATAGCCTATACTTATGTATTTCGAAATTACATGGGCCTGGCCCAATAATAAGGTGACGCAGCACCTAAAATAGCCTCGGGACGAAATTTATGAAGTGGCATCTTGTATATTTCGTCCAAGGCTTCATGCACCCATTATGGTGGCTTCAAAGTCCTGAAATCATCACTTGTAACTCCGTTCTTGTTCCCCTTGCGCATGCCATCATCTCCATGCTTGTTCTTGCTCCAATGTTCATCCTTCTCCAAGCTAGGCCCTTCATTTGTAAGCAAAACAAATGTATCCATTTTCGGCAGCATCATATTCTCATGAACATTGGAATCATTACCAAGAAATGAAAGTACCTGGTAATTTAGTTGGCGTGCACGAGCTCTAGTAATTGGTCCAGTATGTATAGCAGCAGGGGCTGTGGGTGTAACAATTGTATTGATGTCCTCATCATCCTCCCCTTCTTGAAATTAAGTCGTCCTCGACGGAAGTTCATCTTCCTCACCCAAATAAGGCTTCAAATCTGCAATGTTAAAAGTGGGACTAACCCCAAAATCTGCAGGCAGCTCAAGTTTATATGCATTATCATTTATTTTCTCTAACACCTTAAAGGGACCATCAGCATGTGGCATTAACTTTGATTTACACAAATCAGAAAATCTATCCTTACGCTAATGTAACCAAACAAGATCTCCAGGTGCAAACATAACATGTTTTCTACCCTTATCTCCAGCAAGTTTATATTTAGCATTCATACGCTCAATGTTTTCCTTAGTTAACTCATGCATTTTTAAAATCAATTTAGCACGTTGTTTAGCATCAAAATTAACCTTCTCCGAAGATGGAAGAGGCAACAAATTAATAGGTGCACGAGGTAGGAAACCATACACAACTTCAAAAGGGCACATCTTAGTAGTAGAATGCATTGAACGATTATAAGCAAATTCAATATGAGGCAAGCATTCCTCCCACATTTTCTTATTATTCTTGAAAACAGCCCTAAGCATAGTAGACAGCGTTCTATTGACTACTTCAGTTTGTCCATCAGTTTGGGGGTGACAAGTAGTACTAAAAAGCAGTTTAGTCCCCAACTTAGCTCATAAACATCTCCAAAAGTGGCTAAGAAATTTAGTATCACGATCTGAAACAATAGTATTTGGCACACCATGCAAGCGAATAATTTCACGAAAGAACAAATCAGCAACATTAACAGCATCATCGCATTTATGACATGGTATAAAGTGTGCCATTTTTGAGAATCTATCCACGACAACAAATATGCTATCCCTCCCCTTCTTTGTTCGAGGTAAACCTAAAACAAAGTCCATAGATATATCCTCCCAAGGAACACTAGGTACAGGCAAAGGCATATATAAACCATGAGGATTGAGTCGTGACTTAGCTTTTTGACATGTAGTGCAGCGAGCAATAAAACGCTCAACATCCCGTCTCATCTTTGGCCAAAAGAAATGTGTAGCAAGTACGTCCTCCGTCTTCTTCATGCCAAAGTGTCCCATTAATCCTCCTCCATGCGCCTCCTGCAACAACAAAAGACGAACGGAGCTAGCTGGAATGCATAGCTTGTTAGCATGAAACACAAATCCATCGTTAACGACGAACTTGTTCCACATTCTTCCTTCTTTACAATTCTGCATTACATCTTTAAAATCAGCATCATGCACATATTGATCTTTGATGGTCTCCAAACCAAATATTTTGAAGTCAAGTTGTGAAAGCATAGTGTAGCGGCGAGACAATGCATCAGCAATAACATTTTCTTTTCCCTTCTTGTGTTTAATGACATAAGGAAAAGTCTCAATGAATTCAACCCGTTTAGCACGTCTGATTCAGTTTAGCTTGACTTTTAGTATGTTTCAAAGATTCATGATCAGAATGTATAACAAATTCTTTGGGCCATAAATAATGTTGTCATGTTTCTAAAGTCCGAACAAGAGCATATAATTCTTTATCATAAGTAGAGTAATTCAGACTAGGCCCACTCAATTTTTCAGAAAAGTATGCAACAGGTTTGCCATCTTGTAATAACACACCGCCTAATCCAATTCCACTAGCATCACATTCAAGCTCAAAAGTCTCCTTAAAATCAGGAAGTTGAAGTAAAGGAGCATGTGCCAACTTATCTTTCAATACCGAGAAGGCTTCTTCCTGTGCGGTACCCCAAAGAAAAGGCACATCTTTCTTTGTAAGCTCATTGAGAGGTGCAGCAATGGTGCTGAAATCTCTCACAAAACGCCTATAGAATCCAGCGAGGCCAAGAAAACTCCTCACTTGTGTGACCATTTTGGGCTGCGGCCAACTCTCAATAGCTTCAATCTTGGCTTTATCAACTTCAATTCCCTGTGGAGTAACAACATAGCCAAGAAAAGATACTCGGTCGGTGCAAAAGGTGCACTTCCCAAGGTTACCAAACAAACGTGCATCACGTAGAGCAATAAAAATAGCATGTAAATGTTCCAAACGTTCTTCCAAAGATCTGCTATAAATCAATATGTCATCAAAGTAAACTACCACAAATCGTCCAATGAAAGCACGTAAAACTTCATTCATTAATCTCATGAAAGTACTAGGTGCATTAGTTAACCCAAAAGGCATGACTAACCACTCATATAATCCAAACTTAGTTTTAAATGTTGTTTTCCATTCATCTCCCAATTTCATACGAATTTGATGGTATCCACTACGCAAATCAACTTTGGAGAATATTGTAGAGCCACTCAATTCATCAAGCATATCATCTAGCCTAGGAATAGGATGACGATAACGAATAGTAATATTATTAATGCCTCTACAATCAACACACATACGTGATGTACCATCCTTTTTCGGCACTAGAATAATAGGAACAACACAAGGACTAAGGGATTCACGTATATAACCTTTGTCGAGAAGCTCTTGTCCTTGACGCATAATCTCCTTCGTCTCCTCTGGATTGGTACGGTATGATGCACGGTTTGGCAGTGAAGCACCGGGAATTAAGTCAATCTGATGCTCAATCCCTCGAATAGGCGGTAATCCCGGTGGCACGTCTTGTGGAAAGACGTTAGCGAACTCCTGCAAAATGTTAGTGACAGCAGGTGGCAAAGAGGAAGGCACGTCCTCAAATGAAAATAATGCCTCTTTGTACACAAAAGCATAGCAAACAGATTTGCTGAAATCTAGATCATCAATATCAGATTTGGTGGCAAATAAACATGCACTTTTCAATTTAATTTTAGAAGCAACACTAGATGGTTTATTATTAGGCTTCATTTGTTGCTCAAATTCTTTTGCCACAATCTGATTTTCACTCTTATTCTTCTCCTGTTTTGCTTTATTAGCTCTATCAATATCATCTTTCAAAATGGAATCAGGAGTCATAGGAAGCAAAGTAATATTTTTATCCTTATGAACAAGAGTATAGTGATTGTTTCTACCATGGTGTACAGAGTTTTTATCAAATTGCCATGGTCTACCAAGTAATAAGGAACATGCTTGCATAGGTACCACATCACAATCAACATAATCAGCATATGTAGAGATACTAAAATGCACACGAACAGTACGTGTTACCTTAACCTTGCCGCTGTTGTTGAACCATTGGATGTAGTAAGGATGTGGATGTGGTCCTGTGGTGAGAGAAAGCTTCTCCACCATCTCCATGCTAGCCAAGTTGTTGCAGCTCCCTCCGTCTATTATGACGCGCACAGAACGTTCCTTCACAACTCCCTTGGTATGGAACAAATTGTGCCTCTGATTTTGCTCAGCTTGTGTGACCTGCACACTCAAAACGTTGAGCAACAAAACATTCATACCTGTCAGCGTCTTCAGGAGCCATGTATTGTGTCTCATGATCAGAATCTTCTCCACCATGTTCTTCACGTGTAATAAGAGCCAAAGTCTCCTCATCATAGTCACTAGCGGACTCATATCCACCATCTGCGGTAGCAATCATCACATGCGGAGATTTGCATTCTCTCGCATAATGACCTCCTCCCTTACAACGACGACAAATAATATCACTTGTGTGCCCTGTTGATGCCATGGAAGAAGAAGAACTCTGTCCAGGCCCAGCAGGTGCGCTCTTGGCAGATAATGGTGGTTGTGCTTGTTTTCTTGTATCACGACTGGAGGAGGCGCCTGATTGAGGTGCTGGTGCAGTTGAAGTAGAAGATGCACGTGGTGTCCATGATGAAGGTCGGCCTGCAGAAAAGTTAGATCGCACCAATGCTTGTCGATCCTGCACTTCACGTTCAGCTTTACAAGAAAGATGGAATAAACGAGTGATATTAGTATACTCCTTATAGTCTAGAATGGTATGAATCTCTCTATTTAATCCACCCAGAAAATGTGCAAGCATAGCTTCATTCTCCTCAACAATACCACATCTAATCATGCCAGTTTGTAATTCCTGATAATATTCTTCTACAGAATTTTTCCCTTGTCTTAAACGCTGCAATTTTTGAAGTAATTCACGTTCATAATATGGTGGAACCCAACGCGTACGCATAGCAGTTTTCAAAGCAGCCCAAGTAGTCGGAATAGGATATAATCTACAATGTTCAGACCACCATACACATGCAAAACTAGTGAAAGCACAAATAGCAGCAGCAACCCGTCTCTCCTCGGGATATTGTAAACATGTAAAACGTTGTTCAGTTTCTAACTCCCAAGTAAGATATCTACCCTCAAATGGTGGAATATTCAATTTCAGTTTAGGAATATGGACATCATCTCGTACCTGAGGTGGTGGTGCAGGCCTACCATTACGAATATATACCTGAGGTCGACCTGCTGGTGGTGGTGCTGGTGGGTGCACGTAGTTCTGATTTTGATCAACCTCATCCTCATAATCGCCCGCATACTCATCATCCTCCTGGGTACCAGCAGCAGCAGTAGCAGGAGCCAAAGAAGCATCAATAACAGGAACAACAACACCAGAAGTTTGGCCATCCTCAATAGGAACACGCTTCGCTCGTCCATACTGATTTGGAAGGATGCATTGTTGTTGGTGTTGCAGAGGTGCGATAGGTGCAGCCGGCGGCGGCGGTGGTAAACGCGCGAGCAATTCATTAAACTTGCTATCAAGCTTTGTTTCGAACGTCTTCTCCATGCCATCTATCTTCTCCATGGCCTCGTCAAATCTGTTTAGCACATCTTGCACCTGTCCACTCATCATTTGCTGAAATTTATCATGTAGCTGTTTGTTCGTCGGGTTCTCTCAATCAGTCTCATCGGCTTGTAATCCTACCATGGTTAGCAGCAAATAGAAACACACAAGAATATGATCCTACAGACTACTAAGAAGTGGTGGTGGTGTATCACAAACGCGTCAAGCAAATCTCAAATTCTTACCAGTTCTTACCCAGTAGCAGGTGGTGATCGGCAACCGTTGTAGTCAAAACTCTCAAAGATTGGATAGAGCGATTACCAGGGAGAGTCAAACGCACAACGTAGATGTATGTGGAACTGGGAAGGCTTATAATATGGTAGCAAAAGGGGTCAGCAAAAATCAATTCAGAGATGCAAAGTTGAATAAACGCTCAACGACGTTACTGTGCTGGTCCTAGGCTAGACGCGAGCCTAGAACACTAACAAAATCACGGCACTGCACGTAAACAAGGGAAAAGCACACTCTGGAAAAAAAATCGCTCTTTTTTTTGCGCTCTTTTTTTTGCGCTGGTTTTTTTTCGCGAAAAATCACTATAATGGCGAGTGTCTCAAAACTCTTCCTAGGTCAAACTGACAGGATGGGCACGAAAGTTTTTTGACCAATTTTTTTTTCGTTTTTTCGACTGCCCGGACCCAAAAACTGGAAACGGGTCAAAACAAACTTCCTATAATGGCACCTGTCTCAAAACACTCAGAAACACCTAAAAATAGGATAGCCAGAATTTTTTTCGAAAAATGCGTTTTCGAAAAATTTTGGGCCTAAACGGAGGGTGGTTTCCAGACTTTTTTTTCCGAAACCTACTCCGGCAAGGAAACACGAATCGGAAACTAGATGGATCTCGAAAACACACCTAATATGCAAGGAACTCGGATTGGTGGTGGATATATGGTGGTGGTATATGGCAGCAGTGGTGGTATATGGCAGCGGCGGTAATATATGGATATGGATCGGTGGTGGTATATGGATCCGGATTGGTGGTGGTATATGGATACGGATTCGGAGCGGTGGTTGTAGGTGACAGGGGCGATGATGACGGTGCGGTGGCGGCGTGACAACTTATGACCAGAACTCGAAACTCTAAAAGACTAACCCTAAGACCAGCAACTAGATAAACGATGCAACCACAAATTCAACAAAGCAAAACCCTAAAAAGATTATGCAAAGGCTCTGCTTGGTTCGGATATGATGAACTAACCCTAATTTTTTTTGGCTTTTTCGTGGACTGTAGGTATGAAGAACAGACTCGATCTAAACTACGAAAAACTGTAAAATCTCACCGAGCAACCTGGAAATCTGATACCACTTGATAGAGGCAAAGGTGTCCCGTCTTTCGATGAGATGATGGATATCACTTTCGTGGCAGTCAACTTTGACGATCCGACTACGAACATGCGAGGACGTCGCGCCTTAGCAATCGCTAAACCAACTCCGAGAGGTTATTGACCACGCCGGAGCACGATCAACCTGACCACGAGGGTCTGTTTCCTGCAAGCAAATGAAGAACAAGCAAGAAACTGAGATTGCAATCTGGATATTGCGAATATAAGATGAAAGCTTTATTGATCAAGGTGGGGTTCTGTGACGTCTTTGTCTGGTCGTTGAACACAAACGAAGTACGCAAAGTTGCAGCTATGGCGAACTTTTAATCTAAACAAAACCCAAAGTCTAAACGATGCCCTAAGGGCTGTATATATGGAGGAAGAGGGGGGGAATTTCGTGGCCCTTGGTGGAGGGTCCCGAAATCAACCCTATCTCTTGTTTCCCCACACATACGGACTCTAAAAATAGCCTATACTTATGTATTTCGAAATTACATGGGCCTGGCCCAATAATAAGGTGACGCAGCACCTAAAATAGCCTCGGGACGAAATTTATGAAGTGGCATCTTGTATATTTCGTCCAAGGCTTCATGCACCCATTATGGTGGCTTCAAAGTCCTGAAATCATCACTTGTAACTCCGTTCTTGTTCCCCTTGCGCATGCCATCATCTCCATGCTTGTTCTTGCTCCAATGTTCATCCTTCTCCAAGCTAGGCCCTTCATTTGTAAGCAAAACAAATGTATCCAATTTAGGCAGCATCATATTCTCATGAACATTGGAATCATTACCAAGAAACGAAAGTACCTGGTAATTTAGTTGGCGTGCACGAGCTCTAGTAATTGGTCCAGTATGTATAGCAGCAGGGGCTGTGGGTGTAACAATTGTATTGATGTCCTCATCAAACACCCTCACGTAGAGGGTGGCATCACCGTCGAACTTGAAGTGCAGGGTGCACCGCCGGATCAGACCACGCGCGCAGGCAAACGTTTGCCAGCCGCGGGTCAGGGCCAAGCTCCCGGCTTCAGAGACCTCCAGCGAAGCCCAGGAGGCTCGGCCGCAGCAACCGTCCGCCTGAAGCCAGAGGCTGCCCGGGGCGCCATCCGGAAGCTCACCTAGGAGGAAGCGAGGAAGTTGGAGTCGGGTGCTGGCCAGTTCCGCCGCCCACACGACGAACTCCGGCAGTACTTCTGCCGAGTGGGAGCGCGGCCTAGGGGGTCGTGCGGCCGTAGCATGTCCCCTAGCGGCGGCCGGACGCCCTTCACCACGCGAAAGATCGCCTCCGCGACCGCGGGGAGCCACCATGGGAGTCGCGGGGTGTTTGCAGGGACGGCCTCGACCACGCTTGGGTGGAGGAGAGTCAAGCTCTACCTGGCGGGCCTTCCCTTTCTCCGCGGCCGAGAACCTCTTTGGCGGAGCCATGAAGAAGGAAGAGAAGCGAGAGGGAATGGACCAGAAGGGCAGGCGCCTTCCCGTACTTATAGCCAGAGGAGGCCAACCGCCGGCCTCCATGATCACAGGTAATCATGACCCGCTTAGCATGCAGGGACTTGTCAGCTCGCGCAGTTGCCGAGGCATCATGGGGGAGCGGAGCCACCCAAGTCCAATCAAGAGCCATGCGGCGCCCAAGGCTGCAGGCTATTAGGGCCCACGACACTTCGCGCTTGCCCCTTCGCTTCTCTGCTCAGCCAAGCCCGGGCGCGCTTTGGGCCCAGGGGCTACTGTCGGCGTTCTGGGAACGGGGGTCCCCAGACTTGCCTGCTTGCGGTTTGTGGCGTGGCTCAAGGGGCGGCCCAGCATGGCCCATCTTCATCAGCATGATCTCAAGACCCTCGCGAGGGGCCAAGCCTCGCGGGGCGGATGACATGAGGCTTCCTTAGGCACGGCCTCGTCATGCTGGCTCGCGAGGAGGCGGAAAGATCAAGGCGGGGTACCTGACGAGGTGCCATGACGCAAGCCATGACGACCAAGGGCGCCAGGAGGGCGCCAGCCTGTGCAGTGTCCTTCTTTCCTCTTTGGTGCAAAGGGAGCAAGCGCAGGCGAGAGCATCAAGCAAAGGCATCCATTTCGGTGCAACAAGACCAAGACCAGCAGAACGGCAGGATGGAGGTCATCGTGGAGCCCAAGCCGGCGTCACCACCAGAGCCTTTGGCAGGCAAGGACCAACTTTAGTCAGGATAAGTGTACTAGATGTGATAGAGGCGGAGGTGTCCCGTCTTTCGATGAGATGATGGATTTCGCTTTGGTGGAAGTCGACTTTGACGATCCGACTACGAACGTGTGAGGACGTCGCGCCTTAGCAATCGCTAAACCAACTCCGAGAGGTTATTGACCACGCCGAAGCACGATCAACCTGACCACGAGGGTCTGTTTCCTGCAAGCAAACGAAGAACAAGCAAGAAACTGAGATTGCAATCTGGATATTGCGAATATAAGATGAAAGCTTTATTGATCAAGGTGGGGTTCTGTGACGCCTTTTTCTGGTCGTTGAACACAAACGAAGTACGCGAAGTTGCAGCTATGGCGAACTTTAATCTAAACAAAACCCAAAGTCTAAACGGTGCCCTAAGGGCTGTATATATGGAGGAAGAGAGGGGGAATTTCGTGGCCCTTGGTGGAGGGGTCCGAAATCAACCCTATCTCTTGTTTCCCCACACATACGGACTCTAAAAATAGCCTTACTAATGTATTTCGAAATTACATGGGCCTGGCCCAATAAAAAGGTGACGCAGCACCTATAATAGCCTCTGGACAAAATTTATGAAGTGGCATCTTGTATATTTCGTCCAAGGCTTCATGCACTCGTTATGGTGGCTTCAAAGACCTGAAATCATCACTCGTAACTCCGTTCTTGTTCCCCTTGTGCATGCCATCATCTCCATGCTTTCTCTTGCTCCAATGTTCATCCTTCTCCAAGCTAGGTCCTTCATTTGTAAGCAAAACAAATGTATCCAATTTAGGCAGCATCATATTCTCATGAACATTAGAATCATTACCAAGAAACGAAAGTACCTGGTAATTTAGTTGGCGTGCGCGAGCTCTAGTAATTGGTCCAGTATGTATAGCAGCAGGGGCTGTGCGTGTAACAATGGTATTGATGTCCTCATCATCCTCCCCTTCTTGAAATGAGGTCGTCCTCGACGGAAGCTCATCTTCCTCACCCAAATAAGGCTTCAAATCTGCAATGTTAAAAGTGGGACTAACCCCAAAATTTGCGGGCAGCTCAAGTTTGTATGCATTATTATTTATTTTCTCTAACACCTTAAAGGGACCATCAGCACGTGGCATTAGCTTTGATTTGCACAAATCAGGAAATCTATCTTTACGCAAATGTAACCAAACAAGATCTCCAGGTGCAAACACAACATGTTTTCTACCCTTATCTCCAGCAAGTTTATATTTAGCATTCATACGCTCAATGTTTTCCTTAGTTAACTCATGCATTTTTAAGACCAATTCAGCACATTGTTTAGCATCAAAATTAACCTTCTCCGAAGATGGAAGAGGCAACAAATCAATAGGTGCACGAGGTAGGAAACCATACACAACTTCAAAAGGGCACATCTTAGTAGTAGAATGCAATGAACGATTATAAGCAAATTCAATATGAGGCAAGCATTCCTCCCACATTTTCTTATTACTCTTCAAAACATCCCTAAGCATAGTAGACAATGTTCTATTGACTACTTCAGTTTGGCCATCAGTTTGGGGGTGACAAGTAGTACTAGAAAGAAGATTAGTCCCCAACTTAGCCCATAAACATCTCCAAAAGTGGCTAAGAAATTTAGTATCACGATCTAAAACAATAGTATTTGGCACACCATGCAAGCTAATAATTACACGAAAGAACAAATCAGCAACATTAACATCATCATCGCTTTTATGACATGGTACAAAGTGTGCCATTTTCGAGAATCTATCCACGACAACAAATGTGCTATCCCTCCCCTTCTTTGTTCGAGGTAAACCTAAAACAAAGTCCATAGATATATCCTCCCAAGGAACACTAGGTACAGGCAAAGGCATATATAAACCATGAGGATTGAGTCGTGACTTAGCTTTTTGACATGTAGTGCAGCGAGCAATAAAATGCTCAACATCCCGTCTCATCTTTGGCCAAAAGAAATGTGTAGCAAGTACGTCCTCCATCTTCTTCATGCCAAAGTGTCCCATTAATCCTCCTCCATGCGCCTCCTGCAACAACAAAAGACGAACGGAGCTAGCTGGAATGCATAGCTTGTTAGCACGAAACACAAATCCATCGTTAATGACAAACTTGTTCCACATTCTTCCTTCTTTACAATTCTGCATTACATCTTTAAAATTAGCATCATGCACATATTGATCTTTGATGGTCTCCAAACCAAATATTTTGAAGTCAAGTTGAGAAAGCATAGTATAGCGGCGAGACAATGCATCAGCAATAACATTTTCTTTTCCCTTCTTGTGTTTAATGACATAAGGGAAAGTCTCAATGAATTCAACCCATTTAGCATGTCTACGATTCAGTTTAGCTTGACTTTTAATATGTTTCAAAGATTCATGATCAGAATGTATATCAAATTCTTTGGGCCATAAATAATGTTGCCATGTTTCTAAAGTCCGAACAAGAGCATATAATTCTTTATCATAAGTAGAATAATTCAGACTAGGCCCAGTCAATTTTTCAGAAAAGTATGCAACAGGTTTGCCATCTTGTAATAACACACCTCCTAATCCAATTCCACTAGCATCACATTCAAGCTCAAAAGCCTTATTAAAATCAGGAAGTTGGAGTAAAGGAGCATGTGTCAACTTATCTTTCAATACCGTGAAGGCTTCTTCCTGTGCGGTACCCCAAAGAAAAGGCACATCTTTCTTTGTAAGCTCATTGAGAGGTGCAGCAATGGTGCTGAAATCTCTCACAAAACGCCTATAGAATCCAGCGAGGCCAAGAAAACTCCTCACTTGTGTGACCGTTTTGGGCTGCGGCCAACTCTCAATAGCTTCAATATTGGCTTTATCAACTTCAATTCCCTGTGGAGTAACAACATAGCCAAGAAAAGATACTCGGTCGGTGCAAAAGGTGCACTTCCCAAGGTTACCAAACAAACGTGCATCACGTAGAGCAATAAAAACAACATGTAAATGTTCCAAATGTTCTTCCAAAGATCTTCTATAAATCAATATGTCATCAAAGTAAACTACCACAAATCGTCCAATGAAAGCACGTAAAACTTCATTCATTAATCTCATGAAAGTACTAGGTGCATTAGTTAACCCAAAAGGCATGACTAACCACTCATATAATCCAAACTTAGTTTTAAATGCTGTTTTCCATTCATCTCCCAATTTCATACGAATTTGATGGTATCCACTACGCAAATCAACTTTGGAGAATATTGTAGAGCCACTCAATTCATCAAGCATATCATCTAGCCTAGGAATAGGATGACAATAACGAATAGTAATATTATTAATGCCTCTACAATCAACACACATACGTGATGTACCATCCTTTTTCGGCACTAGAATAATAGGAACAGCACAAGGACTAAGGGATTCACGTATATAACCTTTGTCGAGAAGCTCTTGTACTTGACGCATAATCTCCTTCGTCTCGTCTGGATTGGTACGGTATGGTGCATGGTTTGGCAGTGAAGCACCGGGAATTAAGTCAATCTGATGCTCAATCCCTCGAATAGGCGGTAATCCCGGTGGCACGTCTTGTGGAAAGACATCAGCGAACTCCTGCAAAATGTTAGTGACAGCAGGAGGCACAGAGGAAGGCATGTCCTCGGATGAAAATAATGCCTCTTTGCACACAAAAGCATAGCAAACAGATTTGCTGAAAACTAGCTAATCAATATCAGATTTGGTGGCAAATAAACATGCACTTTTCAATTTAATTTCAGAAGCAACACTAGATGGTTTATTATTAGGCTTCATTTGTTGCTCAAATTCTTTTGCCACAATCTGATTTTCACTCTTATTCTTCTCCTGTTTTGCTTTATTAGCTCTATTAATATAATCTTTCAAAACGGAATCAGGTGTCATAGGAAGCAAAGTAATATTTTTATCCTTATGAACAAGAGTATAGTGATTGTTTCTACCATGGTGTACAGAATTTTTATCAAATTACCATGGTCTACCAAGTAATAAGGAACATGCTTGCATAGGTGCCACATCACAATCAACATAATCAGCATATGTAGAGATACTAAAATGCACACGAACAGTACGTGTTACCTTAACCTTGCCGTTGTTGTTGAACCATTGGATGTAGTAAGGATGTGGATGTGGTCTTGTGGTGAGAGAAAGCTTCTCCACCATCTCCATGCTAGCCAAGTTGTTGCAGCTCCCTCCGTCTATTATGACGTGCACAGAACGTTCCTTCACAACTCCCTTGGTATGGAACAAATTGTGCCTCTGATTTTGCTCAGCTTGTGTGACCTGCACACTCAAAACGTTGAGCAACAAAACATTCATACCTGTCAGCGTCTTCAGGAGCCATGTATTGCGTCTCATGATCAGAATCATCTCCACCATGTTCTTCACGTGTAATAAGAGCCAAAGTCTCCTCATCATAGTCACTAGCGGACTCATATCCACCACCCTCGGTAGCAATCATCACACGCGGAGATTTGCATTCTCTCGCATAATGACCTCCTCCCTTACAACGACGACAAATAATATCACTTGTGTGCCCTGTTGATGCCATGGAAGAAGAACTCTGTGCAGGCCCGGCAGGTGCGCTCTTGGAAGATAATGGTGGTTGTGCCTGTTTTCTTGTATCACGGCTGGAGGAGGCACCTGATTGAGGTGCTGGTGCAGTTGAAGTAGAAGATGCACGCGGTGTCCATGATGAAGGTCGGCCTGCAGAAAAGTTAGTTCGCGCCAATGCTTGTCGATCCTGCACTTCACGTTCAGCTTTACAAGCAAGATGGAATAAACGAGTGATATTAGTATACTCCTTATAGTCTAGAATGGTCTGAATCTCTCTATTTAATCCACCCAGAAAACGTGCAAGCATAGCTTCATTCTCCTCAACAATACCACATCGAATCATGCCAGTTTGTAATTCCTGATAATATTCTTCTACAGAATTTTTCCCTTGTCTTAAACGCTGCAATTTTTGAAGCAATTCACGATGATAATATGGTGGAACCCAACGCGTAAGCATAGCAGTTTTCAAAGTAGCCCAAGTAGTTGGAATAGGATATAATCTACAATGTTCAGACCACCAGACACATGCAAAACTAGTGAAAGCACAAACAGCAGCAGCAACCCGTCTCTCCTCGGGATATTGTAAACATGTAAAACATTTTTCAGTTTCTAACTCCCAAGTAAGATATATATCAGGAACATATCGACCCTCAAATGGTGGAATATTCAATTTCAGTTTAGGAATATGGACATCATCTCGTACCTGAGGTGGTGGTGCAGGCCTACCATTACGAATATATACCTGAGGTCGACCTGCTGGTGGTGGTGCTGGTGGCTGCACGTAGTTCGGATTTTGATCAACCTCATCCTCATAATCGCCCGCATACTCATCATCCTCCTGGGTACCAGCAGCAGCAGTAGCACGAGCCAAAGAAGCATCAAAAACAGGAACAGCAGCACCAGAAGTTTGGCCATCCTCAATAGGAACACGCTTCGCTCGTCCATACTGATTCGGAAGGAGGCGTTGTTGTTGTTGTTGCAGAGGTGCGATAGGTGCAGCCGGCAGTGGTGGTGGAAAACGCGCGAGCAATTCATTAAACTTGCTATCAAGGTTTGTTTCGAACATCTTCTCAATGCCATCTATCTTCTCCATGGCCTCGTCAAATCTGTTTAGCACATCTTGCACCTGTCCACTCATCATTTGCTGAAATTTATCATGTAGCTGTTTGTTCGTCAGGTTCTCCCAATCATTCTCATCGGCTTGTGATCCTACCATGGTTAGCAGCAAATAGAAACACACGAGAATATGATCCTACAGACTACTAAGAAGTGGTGGTGGTGTATCACAAACCCGTCAAGAAAATCTCAAATTCTTACTAGTTCTTACCCAGCAGCAGGTGGTGATCGGCAACCGTTGTAGTCAAAACTCTCAAACCTTGGATAGAGCAATTACCAGGGAGAGTCAAACGCACGACGTAGATGTATGTGGAGCTGGGAAGGCTTATAATATGGTAGCAAAAAAAAGATCAGCAATAATCAATTCAGAGATGCAAAGTTGAATAAACGCTCAACGACAGTACTGTGCTGGTCCTAGGCTAGACTGTACTAGAAACGCGAGCTTAGAACACTAACAAAATCATGGCACTGCACGTAAACAAGGGAAAAGCACACTCTGGATTTTTTTTTGCTGTTTTTTTTGCGCTGTTTTTTTTTTGTGAAAAATCACTATAATGGCGAGTGTCTCAAAACTCTTCCCAGGTCAAACTGACAGGATGGGCACGAAATTTATTTGACCAATTTTTTTTTCGACTGCCCAGACCCAAAAACTGGAAACGGGTCAAAAAATACTTTCTATAATGGCGACTGTCTCAATACGCTTAGAAACACCTAAAAATAGGATAGCCAGAAATTTTTTCGACAAGTGCGTTTTCGGAAAATTTTGGGCCTAAACGGATGGTGGTTTCCGGACTCTTTTTTTTGTTGAAACCTACTCCGGCAAGGTAACACGAATCGGAATCTAGATGGATCTCGAAAACAAACCTAATATGACAAGAACTCGGATTGGAGGTGGATATATGGTGGTAGATGGCAGCGGTGGTGGTATATGATAGAGGTGGTGGTATATGGATACGGATTCGAAGCGGTGGCGGATAAGCGGTGGTGGTAGATGGCAGGGGCGATGATGATGGTGCAGCGGCAGCATGACAACTTATGACCAGAACTCGAAACTCTAAAAGACCAGACTCTAAGACCAGCAACTAGACACGACGATGCAACCGCAAATTCAACAAAGCAAAACCCTAAAAAGATTATGCAATGGCTCAGACTGGTTCGGATATGATGAACTAACCCTAATTTTTTTTGTGGCTTTTTCGTGGACTATAGGTATGAAGAAAAGACTCGATCTAAACTACGAAAAACTGTAAAATCTCACCGAGCAACCTGGAAATCTGATACAACTTGATAGATGCGGAGGTGTCCCGTCTTTCGATGAGATGATGGATTTCGCTTTGGTGGAAGTCGAATTTGACGATCCGACTACGAACGTGCGAGGACGTCGCGCCTTAGCAATCACTAAACCAACTCCGAGAGGTTATTGACCACGCCGGAGCACGATCAACCTGACCACGAGGGTCTGTTTCCTGTGAGCAAACGAAGAACAAGCAAGAAACTGAGATTGCAATCTGGATATTGCGAATATAAGATTAAAGCTTTATTGATCAAGGTGGGGTTCTGTGACGCCTTTGTCTGGTCGTTGAACACAAACGAAGTACGCGAAGTTGCAGCTATGGCAAACTTTAATCTAAACAAAACCCAAAGTCTAAACGGTGCCCTAAGGGTTGTATATATGGAGGAAGAGAGGGGGAATTTTGTGGCCCTTGGTGGAGGGGTCCGAAATCAACCCTATCTCTTGTTTCCCCACACATACGGACTCTAAAAATAGCCTATACTAATGTATTTCGAAATTACATGGGCCTGACCCAATAAAAAGGTGACACAGCACCTATAATAGCCTCTGGACGAAATTTATGAAGTGGCATCTTGTATATTTCGTCCAAGGCTTCATGCACTCGTTATGGTGGCTTCAAAGACCTGAAATCATCACTCGTAACTCCGTTCTTGTTCCCCTTGCGCATGCCATCACCTCCATGCTTTCTCTTGCTCCAATGTTCATCCTTCTCCAAGCTAGGCCCTTCATTTGTAAGCAAGACAAATGTATCCAATTTAGGCAGCATCATATTCTCATGAACATTAGAATCATTACCAAGAAACGAAAGTACCTGGTAATTTAGTTGGCGTGCGC
The DNA here is from genome assembly GCF_002162155.2 of Triticum dicoccoides. Lineage (NCBI taxonomy): Eukaryota > Viridiplantae > Streptophyta > Magnoliopsida > Poales > Poaceae > Triticum > Triticum dicoccoides. The sequence continues at coordinate 246,339,725 of NC_041387.1, read as the reverse complement.
GAGCTCTAGTAATTGGTCCAGTATGTATAGCAGCAGGGGTTGTGGGTGTAACAATGGTATTGATGTCCTCATCAAGATGTTCCCCTTCAAAATGGCCAGTTGTTGGCGCCCTTCCAGCTCAATATTTGGGAGCAGGCCCAGGACCTTTGCCTATAAATAGGACTAGCCACCACAAGATAGAAAAAGGGGATCCTCACCAGGAAGCCAGTAGAAAGAGCGACCGAACTCCCCTTTGTGGTTCATCACACCAGCCAAGAACAGACCCTCGCGAGGCTGTTCTCCCTTGTATTGTTCATCATCAGCCCAAGAGGCAATCCACCACAACACACACTGGAGTAGGGTATTACACCGCAATGGTGGCCTGAACCAGTATAAACTCTGTGTCTCTTGTGTTGTTCTTTTGATTGCTTAGATCCTAGCGCGGCGGCGAGGCACATGCAGTAGAAGGCTAGATCTCCGCGCGCACCCCAGAGTTCGAACCTAGAGGGTCTGCCGGAACCCGAAATCCGACACCACCAGAGATCAAGTGCCGGTGATCGAGCAAGCCCTGCCTGCCGATGAGGAAGAGGAAGAGGAAGATATCCTTAAACCTTACTATGCTCATCTTACCCCCACTAAGATTGCAGCCTTCAGAATCATTGAAATTGTTCATGTGCAAAATAAGTACCCCACTCGTGAAAATACTCTGCATCAAGAGCACATCACCTCCATCCGGAGTGTCATCCGTAGATTGAAGAATCTCTTGGTCCTTAAGGACCGGGTATCTGCTACTTCATCACAGCCACCTCCTTCTTCATCACCAAAAGGGAATTGAGTATCTGGTATGGGCACTCCCCTTGGCTTTCGCCAAGCTTGGGGGAGGTGCCCCGGTATCGTATGATCTCCACTATCTTTTTCCTTTACTTTTGTAAGTTCGATCCATAGTTATCTTTTGCTTTAGATGAATAAAAGTTTAGTTCGATCCTTTCTTTTCGAGAGTTTGCTTAGTGATCTATCTTTGTAATCGTGTACGATATATATAATAAAGTTTAGTTTGAGTTTGCTTTCTTTTACTTTCTTGTTTCAATGAAAAGAAAGGAAATAAATGAAAAATATCATATGCTAATCTTATGGTAAGTGATGACATTACACAAGGAAAAGTATAAGTAGAGAATTTTATTGTAGATTGACAAACATAGGATTGGTCAATGATGCAACTCATGAAAGAATTAATAAGGGAAGAGAAGATTCACATGCAAATACACTATCCTGGAAATCTTTTATGATTGTGAGCATCCATCAAAATATTATAGCCAAAATTGTTGACGCTGGACAAGGAAGACAACATAATGATTTATGTTTGTTCATATTCACATAGAAGCTATATTGTCATAGATCCTTCAACATGTGGTCGTTGCCCCTATCTTTGCTAGCCAAAAAAATTGCACTAAGTAGAGATACTACTTGTGCATCCAAAACCCTTAAACCCAAATCTTGTTTTGAGAGTCCACCATACCTACCTATGGATTGAGTAAGATCCTTCAAGTAAGTTGTCATCGGTGCAAAAAGGGTAATAGAAATTTCTTCTAAAAGTGTGAGATCATTTATTGTAAGAAAAAATTGAGCGTTGTACGAACTTGTGATGACGAAGAATAAAAGCGACAGACTGCATAATAAAGGTTGCCATCATAAGGGGCAATATAACCTGACGTTCTCTTGCACTAATGGGTTGAGCATACAAACAAAAAGCGCATGGCAACCTCTTCTTACCTCTGCGAAGGGCCTATATTTTACTTTTATGTATTTACTTTAATGCAAGAGTCAAAGTTTTTCCCTCTATTCCTTTTTATTTTCTCCTTTGGAAAGCATCATGTGGTGAGGAAAGATCTAGCACATATATCCAGTTCAATATGGGTAGCATGAGTTATTATTGTTGACATCACCCTTGAGGTGAATACGTTGGGAGGCAAAACTATAAGCCCCTATCTTTCTATGTGTCCGGTTGAAATGTTTTGCACGCGGTGAGTGTTAGCAATCATAGAAGACTAAATGATGGTTGAGTATGTGAACTTGCCAAAAGGCTCCATTACGTGACCCTTCCTGAAAAGATGATGAATTGTAGTTGCAAAGTTGACTGAGAACATAGTTTGTTGGTTTCCAATAGAGTTTATACCTTATACTTCGATGTTGTGATGAATTGTTACTTGTTAATGAGAAGTCTATGATAAAAGCTCTATAATAAAAGTTTTATGTTAAAGTTTGTTGCTGTTATAATAAGTTACATGATCCTACTATGTCCGTAATTTTGTTTTTATCGACACCTCTCTCTATAAGCATGTGGACATGTTTTTCGATTTCGGTTTTCGCTTGAGGACAAGTGAGGTCTAAGCTTGGGCGAGTTGATACGTCCATTTTGCATCATTTTTACCTACTGTTATTTATGTTGTTTTACCGCATAATAATGCTTTTTGGAGTAATTCTAATGCCTTTTCTCTCACAATAGGCAAGGTACACACAAGAGGGGAGAATTCTGGCAGCTGGAAATCTGGACCTGAAAAAGCTACGTTAGGCTACCTATTCTGCACAACTCCAAATGAGCTGAAACTTCACGAGGATTTTTATGGAATAAATAAGAAATGCTGGAGCAAATAAGCACCAGAGGGGCCACCCTGGTGAGCACAAGACACCAGGGCGCGCCTGGGCCCCCAGGCCGCCCTGGTTGGTTGTGCTCAACGAGACCCACCTCCGGTGCCCCTTCTAGTACATAAGTCATTTTAACCTAGAAAAAAAATAAGGAGAGGACTTTCGGGACGAAGCGCCGCCATCTCGAAGCGGAACCTAGGGAGGAGCACTTTTGCTCTTCGGCGGAACGATTCCGCCGGCGGAACTTCCCTCCCGGAGGGGCAAATCATCGTCGTCGTCATCACCAACAACTCTCCCATCTTGGGGAGGGCTATCTTCATCAACATCTACAATGGCACCATCTCCTCTGAAACCTAGTTCATCTCTTGTGTTCAATCTTTGTATGGTTTATTTAGTGTTTGTGGGTGACGAGTAGTGTTGATTACATCTTGTAGTTGATTACTATATGGTTTATTTGGTGGAAGATTATATGTTCAGATCCATGATGCTATTTAATACCCCTTGATCTTGAGCATGATTATCATTTGTGAGTAGTTACTTTTGTTCTTGAGGTCACAGGAGAAATCATGTTGCATGTAATCATGTGAATTTCATATGTGTTCGATATTTTGATGATATGTATGTTGTGATTCCCTTAGTGGTCATGTGAATGTCGACTACATGACACTTCACCATATTGGGGCCTAAGCGGATGCATTGTGGAGAAGTTATTAGATGATGGGTTGTGAGAGTGACAGAAGCTTAAACCCTAGTTTATGCGCTATTCCGTAAGGGACCGATTGGATCCAAAAGTTTAATGCTATGGTTAGAATTTATTCTTAATACTTTTCTCGTAGTTGCGGATGCTTGTGAGGGGGTTAATCATAAGTAGGAGGTTTTTTCAAGTAAGAGAAGCACCTAAGCACCGGTCCACCCACATACCAAATTATCAAAGTAGCGAACACGAATTAAGCCAACATGATGAAAGTGACTAGATGAAATTCCCGTGTACCCTCAAGAACACTTTGCTTGTCATAAGAGACCGTTTTGGCCTGTCCTTTGCCTCAAAAGGATTGGGCTACCTTGCTGCATGATAAGTCACAAGTATAGGGGATCGCAACAAATTTCGAGGGTAGAGTATTCAACCCAAAATTATAGATTCGACACAAGGGGAGCCAGAGAATATTTGAAGGTATTAGCAGCTGAGTTGTCAATTCAACCACACCTGGAGATTAATTATCTGCAGCAAAGTGATCAATATCAAAGTAGTATGATAGTTTTGATAATAGTAGCAACAACAACAGTAACGGTAACAGTGATAGCAGTGATTTTGTAGTAGTAACAATAGCAGTAGCAGTAGTAGTAACTTAGCAAGAACAATATAAGGTAATTTCATAGGCATTGATTGGTGACTCATTGGATGATATTTATCATGAGACAATCATAACCTAGGGCGATACAACACTAGCTCCAGTTCATAAATATAATGTAGGCATGTCTTCCGTAAATAGTCATACGTGCTTATGGAAAGAACTTGCATGACATCTTTTGTCCTACCCTCTCGTGGCAGCGGGGTCCTATTGGAAACTAAGGGATATTAAGGCCTCCTTTTAATATTGAACCGTAACAAAGCATTAACACACGATAAATACATGAACTCCTCAAACTACGGTGATCACCAGGAGTGGTCCTGACTATTGTCACTCCGGGGTTGCCGGATCATAACACGTAGTAGGTGACAATAACTTGCAAGATCGGATCTAGAACATAGATATGATGGTGATAACATAAACGGTTCAGATATGAAATCATGGCACCCAGGCCCAAAGTGACAAGCATTAAGCATGGCAAAGTCATAGCAACATCAATCTCAGAACATGGTGGATACTAGGGATCAGTGCCTAACAAAACTAACTAGATTACATGATGAATCTCATCCAACTCCTAACCGACCAGCGAGCCTACGGAGGGATTACTCACTCCCGGTGGGGGGCATCATGGAATTTGCGATGGAGATGTGTTGGTGCTGACGAAGATCGAAGATCCCCCTCTCCGGAGCCCCAAACGGACTCCAGATCTGGCCTCCTGATGAAGAACAGGAGACGGCGACGGCTCCATCTCATGAAACGCGATAATTCTTTCTCCCTGATTTTTTCTGGAAATATGTGATTTTATAGTGTCGGCTTCAGGGTCATCGGGGCCACCGGGTGGGGACGACCCACCTGTGCGCGCCCTAGTGGGTTGTGCCCACCCAGGTGCCCCCCCAGCGGTGGTTCTTGGCTCCAGATATTTTCTTTTATTGCATAAAAAATCCTCGCAAAGTTTTGTTCCATTCCGAGAACTTTTATTTCTGCACAATAACAACACCATGGTAGTTTTGCTGAAAACAGCGTCAGTCTGGGTTAGTTTCATTCAAATCATGCAAATTAGAGTCCAAAACAAGAGGAGAAGCGTTAGGAAAAGTACATATGTTGGAGATGTATCAACTCCCCCAAGCTCAAACCTTTGCTTGTCCTCAAGCAATTCAGTTGATAAACTAAAAATGAAAAAGAAAAACTTATATGAACTCTTTTGCTCTTGTTTCATAAATAAGCTTAAACAACACCCATGTTTTCAACAAAGATTATAACTAACCATGTTGACAATAGCTCTTAAAAAATTTATTAACTCATATCAATGACATAATCAACTAGAGAGCAATAATAAGATATCTCAAATAGCAACCCATTGTCAAAACAACCATCATACAATATGACAATAGTGGTATCTCGCTAGCCCTTTCCGAGACCGCAAAACATAAATGCAGAGCACCCCCAAAATTGAAGCAACGACTAAACATTGTAATTCATGGTAGAAAAGATCCAGTCATGATGCACCCAACATTAGCTACACACAATGCATCAACATGACAGCAGTGCTATCAGGTTCTGGCGCTTATTTGAGAAGGTGATGACACAACATAAAAAGTAAATAGATAGTCCCTTCGTAGAGGGAAGCAGTGATTTGCAGAGGTGCCAAGGCTCAAGTTTTTAAAACAGAGGTGAATGAAATTTTGGGACATGCACCCTTCTCATTTACTTCATGACTATCAGTTATCAATATCTTCCATGCTAAACACGCTAGTGGCGGTTCCCAAGCGGTAAAGTAAAGGTGATGACTCCATTGGGAGTTTTTGTTTGATTATTTGAGAGATCAATTATTTTTGTAGTTTGGGACAGGGCATCCCTATTACCACCCTTTTCTCGTGTTATGGTGAGTGAATAAACACTCGACCTGAGAGTAACCCGCTTAGCATGGAAGATACCGACTACCTCCTATCGTTCCATGAACGATCTTGGCACACAAAAAGGATGTTTATTTGAAGTTTTTAGAGATGGCACATGCAAATTTACTTAGGACGGCAGGGTAATACCGCATATAGGTAGGTATAGTGAACACATCTAGAATAACTTGGGTTCAAGGTTTTTGATCTACAAGCAAAGTTCCCACTTAGTACAGGTGAAGGCTAGCAAATAGGTTGAGAAGCAGCAAGCTAGAGAGCAACAACGGTCGTGAACATGCATTATACATAAGTAACATTGGATACTAGCATGAGTAGGATATTAACACCATGAACATAAATATCATAGAGGCTATGTCGGTTTTGATTCAACTACATGCATGAACATGTGCAAAATCAAGCCAGTTGAACATTCAGAGGAGGATACCATATCATCATACTACATCACAATCATTTTAATGCAATGTTGATATCCAAGATAAGTCGTTATTCACTCCTAGCTACTTATGCATGACATGAGAAACTATAATCTCTAATTGTCATTGCAAACATGTTTAATCATAATAGGTTGAATCATGGAAACTAGGTTAAGCATATTTACAAAAACAGAACAAGTCGAGTTCATACCCATTTCTCTTTGCCATGGCCAATTCATCGAATATCGTCATTATTTACTTTCACTTGCACGATCGAACAATTTGAAAATAATAATAGTGCAACAGTGTCGTGGACTAAGCTGGAATCTGCAAACATTTTATTCAACGGGAGAAGACAAGGTAATATGGGCTCGTATCAGATCAATAATAATGCAAATGAGAGCCACTCAATAGTTTCATCGTGGTCTTATCCTCGGTATGACTGAATAAAAAGAAGAAATTCAGAGAAACACACTGAAATATTTTTAGAGTTTTCGGTTTTTCGTAAGCAAGCTAATGAAAAGATAAAATAAAAAAAAAGCTATTTCCACGGGAAAACTCCCAACGAGTAAAAGAAGAACAACGAAATCTTTTTGGGTTTTCTTTTTAGTGCTACTACAATTTAAACTAGGAAGAAAAATAAAAAAGAAGCAAGAAACATATTTTTGGATTTTCTTAATGTTTTTCAAACACACAAGAAGAAAGTGAGAAAATAAATTTAACATGGATGATACAATGAAAAAGTGTGAACACCGACAACTGGAATGAAATGTGTGAACATGAATGTAATGTCGGTGGAAATATGTACCCAAGCTTAGGCTTTTGGCCTAACTTGGTCTAGGGCCACTCGTAGAAGCCGTAAGGTCCAATGTTGAAGTGCCGTGTAGCAGGCACCTAGGGGTCCCACTGCTGAGGCTCCTCCTGTGCCACAGCCAGGTTGTTTCGGTAAGCGACAATGTCGTCAGGCATAATCATGTATCCCCCCTGGCAACATGATCTAACAAAGCAGGTGCAGGCAAGGGAATAATATCATGAGATTTTACACTGAAAACTAAGTTATAAGGCATATCAATATCAGGGTAATCAGCAGCAATAAACTGGTGTCCTCCATAACTACTCTATGTAAGTAAGCCCTGAGCAAAGGATGATCATGCTGGCGTATTTGCATGTTAAAGTGAGTCGCCAAGCGAGTAGTGTAAATGCCCCCATGTATTTTACCCTTAGATCTGTTAAGGTGAAGGCGACGTGCCAGAATAGCTCCCAAGCTATAAGTGTTGTCGCCATGAAGTGCGCGATGCAAAACAGCAAAGTCTAGGGCGCTAAGTGCACCCACCTTCTCTCTCTCGCTAGCAAGCACTTTGCAATAAATATAGCAAAATAATGCACCGCATGAAACTGCAAGCTAACAGCCGTGGTGCTTGTCGGTGTCAAAACCGGCGGATCTCGGGTAGGGGGTCCCGAACTGTGCGTCTAGGCGGATGGTAACAGGAGACAAGGGACATGATGTTTTTACCCAGGTTCGGGCCCTCTCGATGGAGGTAAAACCCTACTCCTGCTTGATTAATATTGATGATATGGGTAGTACAAGAGTAGATCTACCACGAGATCAGAGAGGCTAAACCCTAGAAGCTAGCCTATGGTATGATTGTTGTTCGTCCTACGGACTAAAACCCTCCGGTTTATATAGGCACCGAAGAGGGTTAGGGTTACACAGAGTCGGTTACAATGGTAGGAGATCTACATATCCGTATCGCCAAGCTTGCCTTCCACGCCAAGGAAAGTCCCATCCGGACACGGGACGAAGTCTTCAATCTTGTATCTTCATAGTCCAAGAGTCTGGCCAAAGGTGATAGTGCGGCTATCCGGACACCCCCTAGTCCGGGACTCCCTCAGTAGCCCCTGAACCAGGCTTCAATGACGACGAGTCCGGCGCGCATATTGTCTTCGGCATTGCAAGGCGGGTTCCTCCTCCGAATAATTCATAGAAGATTTTAAACACAAGGATAGTGTCCGGCTCTGCAAAATAAGTTCCATGTACCACCGTAGAGAGAATAATATTTACACAAATTCAATCTGCTGACGTATTCTGTGGCGTGACATCACACCACGGCCAAACCTTTATTCGAATTGTTTTTACTGTCCCACCCCAGCGCGTTTAGCGAGGCGGTTTCCTTGGCACGTCTTGTCAAAGCAGAGATCGTGTCCCCTTATTCCGGGATTCTCATCAATACCGGCGTGGGTAACCTAGTCGTGCCCGTTGGCACGTCTCCTCTGTCAAAGGCGAGTCCCGAACGGTCACGGGGAAGGCTCTTGGTATTCAACCTCTTTATAAAGAGACCAAGGCTCCACTCCTTTCTTTCAATCTCAATCGAATCCGCCCCTCGCCTCGAGTTCCAACACCCAAAGCTCCAGATTCAGGTGCTTCGGACCTTCGACGATGTCCGGCTTCGACCTACAAGGCCGGTGGATGCCTTCCTCCGTTACGGAAGAAGACGTGCTAAAGCTAAGAGATGCCAGGTATCTAACCGGCGAAATTTCGCATAGGCTGCCTGCCCAAGGGCAGGTTATTCCCACTCCCAAGCCTGGTGAGAGCATGGTGTTCGCGTCTCACTTTCTTCGGGGGCTAGGCTTCCCGACGGATCCCTTCGTGAGGGGACTCATGTTTTACTATGGGTTGGAATTTCATGACTTGGATCCGGAGTCCATCCTCCACATCTCATCGTTCATTGTCATATGCGAAGCCTTCCTCCGCATTACCCCTCACTTCGGATTGTGGCTCAAGACCTTCAAAGTGGAGCCGAAGATGACAAGGGGCAGCAGGCAGAGTGCGGAGGGGCTGTTATAAGCAAGAATGCTGATGCACCATGGCTCGAGGGCTCTTTTCAAGAGGAGCTCAGCCTATGGCAACAAGAGTTTTATATCACAGCTCCCAGGGGCACCAAATGGGTGGCGCCACCTGCCTTTCGCTCGGGTCCTCCACCGCGGCTGGCGTCATGGGTCAATAAAGGACTTGACTGGGGGCCGTCCAAGGACGTTCCCTTGTTGCAGGGCCGCATTCAAGACCTCCTAGAGAGAGAAATCACTCTGGTCGCAGTAGTGCAGGTCATGCTGATTCGTCGCACCTTGCCCTGCAAACGTCACCCCCTCCGCCTGTGGGAATTTAACCCAGAGGGACCACGAGCTCTCCAACATTTTATGGGTGCGACGCTCGTGGAGATGTACAAGCTTTTCTTCGGATCACAAGCGATGTGTCCGGACTTGACCGAGGACGCAGGTCTGAGCTGCAATCGCCCGGATACTCAAGTAAGTAGCCCTGTACCCGGACACGCTATCCCATATTTATCACGAACTTGCCCTTTAAAAGAGTTGTCCCTTGAACAGGAGTGAATAACGAAAGCAAAGTTAATCAGGTGTCCGGCCGCCCTCCCTGAGACCACGCCGGATCCCGTGTTAACCAGGATGCTGGAGGTTGTGCCTTCGGAAGAAAGTGAAGGGGGAACAAGGAAGCCACCGCCTCCGTGAAGGAGGCTGTCAGGAAAGGAGGGATCAAGAATCCCTCCATCCAAGGGAAGAAGGGGACCGGCTCTGAGGACCCTGAGACCATGGTCTCAAAGCAGGGGAAGAAATCTTCGTCAGAGGGTCCTGTGCCAAGAGATGCCTCGGCCTCATTGTGCCCCCAAGGGGATCAGCCCTCCACCGAGTTGTATGTAAAAAAGGGGAGTTCTTTTTAAAATACAGGATATCCATGCCCTATTTCTGATGAAGATAACCAAAATTTTACCTTGTAGTTCGGATCTCAGCCCTTCTCAGCAGAGCTCATCTTCGGGGATCTTCGTCCGGAGATGATAGAGAGCGAGGCGCCTCCCCCTGCCGTACCGTCTTACGAGGCGGGCGACCCTGAGGTGTCGTCGCGGAGGGTTTCTCCGAGTCCGACGAGGCTGGAAGGCAGTCATATGTCCCCTCAAAGCCCTCCGTGTTCGGCCTTCGAAACAGGCCATCAGACGAGTCCGGCACCACCTGCTGTACGGTCGGAGGAGCTGAAGGATCTGCTCGGGCGAGCGTCTATCTCAGAAGATCACCGTGCGTTAATGGGTATGGTGATTGAAAGTATTTCATCCGCTGAGAGCGGATTGCATGAAACCGTCAGAAATTGACTGACAGGTTTTGAGGTACGCAAAATGAAGTACCTACTGACAGTTCCGCATATAAGATGCGCCCTGTGTAGATAGTAGCCCCTGAGGCTCGGTGTGTTGTCAAAAATGACAGCGCGCCGAGGATCATAATCCCAGGTATAATGTGTCGCCCTTCCTATGTAGGTGGAGAAGGGTCCGGTGGCTAGACGGACTGATGAATTTGCCGAACTAAAGCGGCAACTTTACATGGCGGATGCTAACATCGCGCTTGTCAATAAGCGACTTGACGAGTCACAAGGTATGCAATTTCTCCGCGGACACCTGGTAAGGGAGCTTGATGCCCGTGCCTTACAACATGTATGCTTGATGCAGATGGTGCCGCTGCCATGGAGAACCTTCGGGCGGAGCTCGCCCGAGCCAAGGAGCAAGCCAGAAAGAGTGATGCGGCTGCCTTAAAGGCGGCCGAAGAGCTAAAAGCCGAACAGGCTGCTCACTGCCAAAGCAAGAAGGAAATGGCCGAGATGGCCGTGAAGTTAAAGAATGCTGCCGACCGCTGCAAGCTTCTTGAAAAAGAAGATCGAGCGGTGCAAGAGGACCTGAAGAAGGCCACCACCAAGGCAAGGATGCTCGCTCTGCGATGAGAGCTATGAAGGAGGAGCTGTGTCAGGCCGGAGATATCGCGGCTGGAAAGCCCTTTCTGCTGCAGAAGAAATTCGTGGATCCTAAATATGCTCAGTTGGACCGGCTGTGGAGTATGGAGGATGCTTATCTGGACTTGGCGGCAAGTGCCGCGGACGCGGCCGAACACTTCCGAGATCAAAAGGATCACGAAATGGAAAAGGTTTTTTGGTCGCAGTTCCATAATCTAGAGCGCCCACTTCCATTAATCGATCGCTTGGCGAATGGGCGGAGCTAAATAGGTTATCCGGACTTGCCATGAAGGATGTCATGAGTCTTTTGTGGCCGAAAAGGCCCGAGCCGAAGAGTTATTTTGGCTTGGTGCAGCAGTTCCTTGGTGCGGTGCCGCATATCAATGCAATGAGGAGGTCGACATGCATAGAGGGTGCAAGGATGGCTCTTGCCCGTGTCAAGACATACTGGGCGGAGATGAAGGCCACCGATGTTGCATCCCAAGATTCGGACGGAAGCCGAGTACCTGTCGAGCACTATTTTCAGGAAGTTCTGCAAGGCGCTCGTTTAATAGAGACACAGTGCTCGAAGGATATTATGTTCGAATAACATGTATGATTGTGAAACAATGTATCGATCGAATATAAAAGCTTTTTATACTTGCGCCTTCAAGAATTAAATACCTCCTGTGCGGCCGCTCATGTATATGTATATATAACCTGAAAGATGGCAGTCTTCGGCTTCAGCCCCCACGCATATAATGCGGGGGTGTTTGCAAAAGGCGCATTTTCACACTTGATCCAGCGTCTTGGTCCTATAAAGGAGGTGGTAGCGTAAAAAACTAGGCAACCGGACTATAATGCTTTATCACTTTCACTTAGCCATAGGAGTTTGACAGTGGGGCTACTATATAGCCCCTAGGGGCACCGCCCTCACCCGAATTCGGGGCGCGTATGTGCCTGACCGGGAAATGGCCCTTCGTCAATGCGGAGGAATCCTATAGATTCCGGCTGGTCATCAAGTGGTTGACCAGTCTCACGCTATATCATGATAGTCAGTTTTCGGCTTTCTCTACTGAGGTGCTCGCCTGGCCGAACCGGGGCACAATCGCAGTAGTTTTCCTGGTGTCGCCTTAGCCGATAGAGCGGAACGTAAGGCAGCAAAACACAGGAGCCGGGCAAACCCAACATTTGACCAAAGACATGATTCGGAGCTGATGCATATAAGGCCTAACTCGAGACACCGAACACTCCCTAAGGTATTCGGTCTTTGTGAAAACGGGCCAAACAACGCCCTTGGTAATAAGCCACTGGTGTCCAGGTACGCGCAAAATTTTGACGTGGCCCATGCCAAAACGCCAGCCTCCTCCTCGGTTATGGGAAGAAATCAGGGGATGTGTATCAACAAGAGATAGTAAAAAAGGTTTACGCAGGGTCTTAATCTGAAAAGAATCCTTGTTACGGGTCCCTACTGCACGTCTGCACCTGTGTCTCCGTTGTGCCGTATCCTGGACGGGTGTAGCACAGTGTTCATCTGTAAAAGAGAGGAACTTAGTTGAAAAAGATCGTGCGGAAATGTACGTTATGTTAAATAAACAAAGTACAATTCAAAAATGAATAAAATTGAGCTTTATTGTCCCTTGTTGTACATGCGTGGAGCCCCTTGTACAGGGGTATGCGGCTAGTAACCCTTGTATGTTTACGCCGGGCTCATCTAGCCGTGTCCGGGGTCTGAACGACCTGTTTAGGTGCTTTGATCGGTGCAGCCGGCTTAGAGTGTGGCTGTCAAGGCAGTCACACCATCTTCCACGCTCGAGGAACACTCGGTATTTCCCTTTAAGGATATGATGCCTCGTGGACCAGGCATTTTAAGTGTAAGGGATGCATAATGCGGTATTGCGTTAAAGCGGGCGAAAGCTTCGCGTCCCAGTAGTGCTTGGTAGTTACTTGTGAACGGGGCGAGGTGGAAGGTGAACTTTTCGCGGCGGAAGTTGTCAGGTGAGCCGAACACAACTTCTAGCAGTAGAGAGCGCGTACAATGGGCATATGGGCCTGGCATTACCCCTTCAAAGGAAGTGTTGATATGGCGAATTTTGGTTGGGTCTATCCCCATTTTGCGGATTGTGTCCTGGTATAGCAGGTTTAGATCACTGCCGCCATCCATTAGGACTTGTGTGAATTGGAGTCCGTTAATTATCGGATCTAATATCAGGGCAGTCCATTCTGCATTCCGGGTACTTCTAGAGTAATCCTGATGGTCGAAGGTGATTGGTTTTAACAACCAGTGGCAGGACTCCTCTGGGATAGGCCGTATGGCGTGTACCTCTATGGGCACCGCTCTATTTTTTCCCTTCTGTCGTGTGAAGTGAGTTTACCGTTTTGACTTCTTGTGGGAAATTCTTTTGTTTTCCGGTGCTCTTCTTGTGGGGTTCGTCATCGTCCTCGCTTGGTGTGTAGAGCCCCTTGTGTTCGGCGTTGAGTTTGCCGGACTACTTGAATACCCAACAATCTCTGTGGGTATGGTTTGCAGGCTTCCCGGGAGTACTATGGATTTGGCATATCTTGTCCAAGATTTTGTTTACGTTAGATAGCTCGTCCCTATTATCCTTAAGGGGCAGTTTTTTATGATTCTGCCGAGAGCTTTTGAATCCGGCGTTGACTGTCGTGCTCTTCGGGGTGTTTCCCTTGGTCCGGCGCTAGTCCTTGCTGCGTCGCGGTTTCCCATTTCCATCCCTGACTTCGGATGTACTTGGGTCGCTGGTACTGCACCTTGCCAACCAGCTATCCTCTCCCGCACAAAAGCGGGTTATGAGGGTTGTTAATGCGGCCATTGTTCTTGGCTTTTCTTGGCCGAGGTGTCTGGCGAGCCATTCGTCTCGGATGTTGTGTTTGAAAGCTGCTAAGTCTTCGACGTCCGGACAGTCGACTATTTGGTTCTTTTTAGTAAGGACTCTGTTCCACAATTTTCGGGCTGACTCTCCGGGTTGTTGAGTTATGTGACTTAAATCATCTGCATCCGGAGGTCAGACATAGGTCCCTTGAAAATTTGCCCAAAAAGCGTCCTCGAGCTCCTCCCAACTTCCAATGGTGTTTTCGGGGAGGCTTTTGAGCCAATTCCAGGCTGGCCCTTTGAGCTTGAGGGGTAAGTATTTTATGGCGTGGAGGTCATCTCATCTAGCCATGTGTATGTGGAGGATGTAATCCTCAATCCAGACTCCAGGGTCTATTGTTCCGTCGTATGCCTCTATGTTTACGGGCTTGAATCCCGCTGGAAATTCATAATCCAGAACCTCATTGGTGAAACATAGGGGGTGTGCGGCACCCCTATATTTAGGTGTACCGTAATATTCGGATACTTGATGTGTTACATTGCTTACTAGAGCTTGCTTTCTTGGCCCATAGATAGATCTAACTAGGCCATCTTTTTGATGCGAATCCGTGTGCGGATCGCATGCCGGCTTGTGTGCAGCGCCATTTGCCGCTCTATGTTTGCCATGGGGCTGTCTATCCGACCGAGTGGTCTCCTTGTTCTTTAATTGCGGGGGCTCTACGGCCTCCTCATCAAATTCAGGCAGTAGTCTTCGCTTCGGGTAGCTCTTTGTTCGGCGACTATCGCCGTATTTGTCTGGGGTGTTGAGTACTTTGCTCCATCTGATTCTGAGCGCATCTTCCGCTGTTTTGAGCTGCCGCTTCTGCTTTTTCAGGCTATGCGTAGTGGCGACAAGCCTTTTGTGGAGGTTCTTCTGCTTCAGCGACTTGTCCGGCGTAAAATTGTCCGGACTGTTATCTTCACTGGGGACGGATTGTTTATCCAGGTTGTCCTGTTCGGACGGTTGCTCGATGGCATGTTCGTCGTCCACCAGTTCACCCTGCTCTATGGCTGGGTCTGTATGGCCGCAGTCTTTGTCGAGGCGGGATTTTGAGCGGTGCTTACGTCGCCGTTTTGACTGTTTTTCGAGGGAATGATCCCTCGTGGCGTCCCATTGTTCCTCGTCGTCGCTTCCTTTAGGTGTGTCCACCATGTATACATCGTGAGATGAGGTGGCTGTCTAGTGCCTTATAGGTGCTAGTTCATGCTTATCTCCTACATCGTCATCCATACCATCGATGTCTTCGGAGTCGAAATCGAGCACGTTGTTTAAACTTTCGACAGTGACTGCGAAGTGGGTGGTGGGTGGGCTTTGAATTTTTTCGTCGTCCGCATCCCAACCTTGTTGGCCATAGTCCGGCCAGGGCTCTCCTGATAAAGAGAGAGACTTTAGTGAATTCAGGATGTCGCCAAAGGGCGAGTGCTGAAAGATGTCCGCGGTGGTGAACTCCATGATCGGCGCCCAATCGGATTCGATTGGCAGGGGCAGGTTCGGAGTCCGGAGAGGAGTCTGGCACCTTGGAGTCACGAGCTTCGCGAAGGACAGGGTTGGTATTCGGCTTAATCGCTGTAGAGATAGCAGCCCCCGAGGCAGTGTCCAGCCACCCGTCCTCGATTGGCGCAGTCGGCTCCGAGCTAAGGGTCGGAGCGGACACTTGTGCGGCCTCCAGGGCACTGTCCGACGGCAGAGCTAGATCATGCCCATCGTGACAGTGCGGCGCGCTTGGCTGTGGCTCGAACTCGTCGAAGATCAAGTCTCCGCGGATGTCATGCGTATAGATAAAACTTCCAAATCTGACCTGATGGCCAGGGGCGTAGCTTTCAATCTGCTCCAGATGGCCAAGCGAAATGGCCAGCAGTGCAAAGCCGCCGAATACGAAGATCTGTCCAGGGAGAAAAGTCTCACCTTGGACCGCATCATTGTCGACGATCGGAGGAGCCATCAGGCCTAAAGATGACGACACAGAGGAACTCTTAATGAAAGCACCAATGTCGATGTCAAAACCGGAGGATCTCGGGTAGGGGGTCCCGAACTGTGCGTCTAGGCGGATGGTAACAGGAGACAAGGGACACGATGTTTTTACCCAGGTTCGGGCCCTCTCGATGGAGGTAAAACCCTACTCCTGCTTGATTAATATTGATGATATGGGTAGTACAAGAGTAGATCTACCACGAGATCAGAGAGGCTAAACCCTAGAAGCTAGCCTATGGTATGATTGTTGTTCGTCCTACGGACTAAAACCCTCCGGTTTATATAGGCACCGAAGAGGGTTAGGGTTACACAGAGTCGGTTACAATGGTAGGAGATCTACATATCCGTATCGCCAAGCTTGCCTTCCACGCCAAGGAAAGTCCCTTCCGGACATGTGACGAAGTCTTCAATCTTGTATCTTCATAGTCTAGGAGTCCGGCCAAAGGTGATAGTTCGGCTATTCGGACACCCCCTAGTCCGGGACTCCGGCCAAAGGTGTACGTTTGTCCGAACATTCGTTTTAATGAACGTTGTTTGTCAGTTTGTCGCAGACAGCGAACGTTCGTTCGTTAGCCTGTTCGTCTAGTTTTATTTTTCCAGGGTTTTTCCGCGATTATTTTCGATCGCAATTTCTGCCCTGATCTTCGATCTAGTTTATCTTTTTCCTCGTTTATCCAAATCTGATGAAATAAGCACCCTAAATATTCATCTCGAAGCCCTCTTTCTGTTTAACCAACTTGAACAAGATTTTGGTACTGTAAAATTTGACTTTAGTTCAGATTAGTAAATGAATTTTGTTTCTTTCGTAGTTTGAGTTTCGTTGCTCCGTTTGACTTGATTCTTTTTGCACACCGGAGTTCTTCAGTTGAACTTTATGGTTAGACCTTTTATTTGAGTTTTACCCGTGATTATAGCTTGAGTGCTTATGTATGTTATTGTTTGTTTGCGATAGAATACCCGGAGTGTGAAGCGTGCTACTACGAGTCTCTAGGTTTTGCAGATCATCAGCGAGGCAAGTAACACTTTGATCATATCCCTTTATTACCCAGTTTTTATGCATTATTTTCAACCCTCAAACATTGCATGGTTAGGATCTGAATAACATGTGGGTTTGGGAAGTAGATGATGAGGTAGAACCTATCGCCCTTTTATTATCAAACCTTTGGGAGTTACTTCTATGTTATGCTCAGGATTGCTATGCTATGCTCGTAGACATGGATTGGGTGAGTGTATCCATGACAGATGTGAGTATTGTTAATTAATGGTTAACTTAAGGTGGCTAATTAAATACACATCTGGGTGGATTGGTTGAGGCACCCTGGAGGACCCAGTGGTTGTCAGGGCATCTGGAGAACCCAGTGCTTGCCCAAGGGGATCCCGGAGTACCCGTGTGATCATCCTATGGAATGCCACCTAGGCTCAAAGGGGTCATAACATTATTCATGCTAGAAACTTCCGTGTGCAGCCACAAGCCATTATGGGCTCTAGCATAGTTTAATAAGTTGTGTGACCTCTTTCAGTGGTAGACTAGCAGATGTAGGGGATGTAGGTGGTACTGTCTACCCAGAGTAAAGAGTTAATGCTTCTGAAAGACTGTGTCTCGGTCATCCGTTAATCAAACATCATGAAGTGCGAGAAATTCAATGAAGGAGATCGATTCTTGTGGGGAAAAGTGTGCAAACCTCTATAGAGTGTACAAACTAATCATGGTTAGCCGTGTCCCCGGTTATGGACATCTTGAGTATCTGGTTCTTGGATTGTCATGTTGATCTCATCACTCTAAATTAATTTGATTGGGTTAATTGATGTTTCTTAATTGGGATTGAGTTGGAGGAACCTTCTCAATGTTTAACAACCACCATGATAGTTAAATAAAACTTATTACTTTGTTGTAGGAAAAAATTGGCTTTATGCAAAACTGTAACATAGAGCTTTCCACCAGCCATATATGCATGTAGTGATATTATTTACCTATTCATTACTCTATGTGTTACATTGCCAGCATATTCCATGTGCTGGCCCGTTTCGGGCTGCAACATATCATGTTGCAGACTTTTCAGACGACGAGTAAGGTGCATAGGTCGTGGTCGTTCACTCAGCTATGTCGTTGGAGTTGATGGACTCACTTTATCTTCCAAGCCCTACGCTGTTACCGTATTTAGATGGCCTTAAGCCATATTATTGTAATAAGTTCTCTTTTGAGACAATTTATGTAATAAGTGTGTGATTGAAACTCTTTTATAAATCCTCGAGTATTGTGCGTGTTAGCATTCCCGATCCAGGGATGATACTGATGCACAGAGACTAGACTGTTTGAGGTCTGGTCGCTACAAGATGGTATCAGAGCACACGCTGACTATAGGATACGACCACTAAGCTAAAACCATAGGTCACTCTTCTCTACTCATTTCTGACTCCTCTCCCTTTTCCACACTATAGGATGGCGGACTCAAGGAACAAGTTTAGACAACCGGATGAAGACACTCCTTTTGGACGACACTTGAAGGAAGTTACTAGGTATCTGAACATCGGAATACCAAGTTTCACCGAGACCTACATTGCCACTTTACCAGAAGAGAGTGTTGGATGATTCGAGTTCAAGTTCTAGGAAGGACGTTCATGCCAGTCACTGAGCCCATAGAGTTTTCCTTTGATGCACCAAGCTGGAGTCTAGGAAAGAGCATGGCAGCCCACATCGCCATGGGATGCCTTGGAGAAGTTTACCACAAGGATCTTAAGGATACTATATACCAGATATGTGGGCGCCGAGATGAGCAATGGGAGATGATCAGCACCAGGAGGGACAGGTCCATTGCAGCTTTCATCCAGGAGTTAAACCAGCACATTCGTCGCGAGGAGAACCAGATGTGCGCAGGCATGATAGATCTGAAGAAGACAATGACTAGGACTACGGAGTTGGAGGAGGAACTCAAGTCTACATGTGATGGATATGAGGAGGAAATGATGATACTAGTGGAGAAGAATGACAACCTGACGAGGAAGTTAGGAGTATTCATGGGAGACCCCGTACAAGGAGGAGATGATGACGATTCCAAGGACATCCGTTCGGAGGACTACATCATCATCGATGAAACCGACTCAGACCCCGACTACAGCTTCGATGACTACGTTGATGAAGCTGGAGCGGATATCATGGAGTCTTCCACCATTTAAAACTTATAGTCGACCACCATATCAGTAGTAGTATTCCCCCATGTATATAGTATAGTTCGAGCACTTTTGTAACGATAGTTAGACCGATTGTATGCCCATGTGTGAATTGATTGAAGTGATATGATTTTGTTTGTCTCATGTGCATATGGGTAGTGTTTCCCCTTAGACCTCATTCTATTCTGTTTTCTCACCTTTTCTAAACCCATCAGATGCCTCCGAGACGTGACAATGGATTTGCTTTCTGATGAGGACATCAATACCATTGTTACACCCACAGCCCCTGCTGCTATACATACTGGACCAATTACTAGAGCTCACGCACGCCAAAAAAATTACCAGGTACTTTCGTTTCTTGGTAACGATTCTAATGTTCATGAGAATATGATGCTGCCTAAATTGGATACATTTGTTTTGCTTACAAATGAAGGGCCTAGCTTGGAGAAGAATGAACATTGGAGCAAGAACAAGCATGGAGATGATGGCATGCGCAAGGGGAACAAGAACGGAGTTACAAGTGATGATTTCAGGACGTTGAAGCCACCATAATGAGTGCATGAAGCCTTGGACGAATTATACAAGGTGCTACTTCATAACTTTCGTCCAGAGGCTATTCTAGGTGCTGCGTCACCTTATTATTGGGCCAGGCCCATGTATTTTCGAAATACATAAGGATAGGCTATTTTTAGAGTCCATATGTGTGGGGAAACAAGAGATAGGGTTGGTTTCGGACCCCTTCCCCAAGGGTGACAAAATTCCCCCCTCTTCCTCCATATATACAGCCCTTAGGGCATCGTTTAGACTTTGGGTTTTGTTTAGATTAAAGTTTGCCATAGCTGCAACTTCGCGTACTTCGTTTGTGTTCAATGACCAGACAAAGACGTCTCAGAACCCCACCTTCATCAATAAAGCTTTCATCTTATATTCGCAATATCCAGATTGCAATCTCAGTTTCTTGCTTGTTCTTCGTTTGCTAGCAGGAAATAGACCCTCGTGGTCAGGTTGATCGTGCTCTGGCGTGGTCAATAACCTCTCGGAAGTTGGTTTAGCGATTGCTAAGGCGCGACGTCTCGCGCGTTCATAGTCGGATCATCAAGGTCGACTCCCACAGAAAACGATAGCCACCATCTCATTGAAACATCGGGACACCTTTGTCTCTATCAAGTGGTGTCAGATTTCCAGGTTGCTCTGTGAGATTTTACAGTTTTTAGTAGTTTAGATCGAGTTTGTTCTTCATACCTATAGTCCACGAGAAAGCCACAAAATGAAAAAGCCACAAAAAAATTAGGGTTAGTTCATCATATCCGAACCAATCTGAGCCTTTGTATAATCTTTTTAGGGTTTTGCTTTGTTGAATTTGCGGTTGCATCGTTGTGTCTAGTTGCTGGTCTTAGCGTCTAGTCCTTTAGAGTTTCGAGTTCTGTCACAGTTTGTGACGCCGCCGCCGCACCATCTTCATCGTTGTTGCCATATACCACCACCGCTGCCATATCACACCAACGCTGCCATATACCACCGATCCAGATCCATATACCACCATCGCTACCATATACCACCACCGCTGCCATATCCTACCACCATATATCCACCACCAATCCGAGTTCCTTTCATATTAGGTTTGTTTTTGAGAGCCATCTAATTTCCGATTCGTGTTTCCTTGCTAGGACAAAATTCTGGTGCCGCTGCTATTTCTGTTGGTGCTTCTGTAGCTCCTGTTGCTACTGCAGAGTTGGAGGACTATTACGAGGATGAGGTTGATCAAAATCAGAACTATGTGCAGCCACTAGCACCACCACCAGCAGGTCGACCTCAGGTATTTATTCGCAACGGTAGGCCTGCACCACCACCACCTCAGGTACGAGATCATGACCATGTTCCTAAACTGAAATTGAATATTCCACCGTTTGAGGGTAGATACATTCCTGATGTATATCTTACTTGGAAGTTAAAAACTGAACAATGTTTTACATGTTTATAATATCCCGCGGAGAGATGGGTTGTTGCTGATGTTTGTGCTTTCACTAGTTTTGCATGTGTATGGTGGTCTGAACATTGTAGATTATATCCTATTCCAGCTACTTGGGCTGCTTGGAAAACTGCTATGTGTACTCGTTGGGTTCCACCATATTATCAACGTGAATTGCTTCAAAAATTGCAGCATTTAAGACAAGGAAAAAATTATGTAGAAGAATATTATCAGGAATTACAAACTAGCATGATTAGATGTGGTATTGTTGAGGAGAATGAAGCTATGCTTGCACGTTTTATGGGTGGATTAAATAGAGAGATTCAGACCATTCTAGAGTATAAGGAGTATACTAATATCACTCGTTTATTTCATCTTGCTTGTAAATCTGAACGTGAAGTGCAGGATCGATAAGCATTGGCGCGAACTAACTTTTCTGCAGGTCGACCTTCATGATGAACACCTCGTGCATCTTCTACTTCCACTGCACCAGCACCTCCATTAGGTGCCACCTCCAGCCATGATACAAGAAAGCAGGCACAACCACCACTATCTACCAAGAGCGCACCTGCCGGGCCTGCACAAAGCTCTTCTTCTTCCATGGCATCAACTGGGCACACAAGTGATATTATTTGTTGTTGTTCTAAGGGAAGAGGTCATTATGCGAGATAATGAAATCTCAGTGTGTGATGATTGCTACTAAGGATGGTGGGTATGAGTCCGCTAGTGACTATGGTGAGGAGACTTTGGCTCTTATTACATGTGAAGAACACGGTGGAGATGATTCTGATCATGAGATGAAATACATGGCTCCTGAAGACGCTGACAGGTATGAATGTTTTGTTGCTCAATGTGTTTTGAGTGTGCAGGTCACACAAGCTGAGCAAAATCAGAGGCATAATTTGTTCCATACTAAGGGAGTTGTGAAGGAACGTTCTGTGCGCGTCATCATAGACAGAGGGAGCTGTAAGAACTTGGCTAGCATGGAGATGGTGGAGAATCTCTCTCTCACCACAAGACCACATCCACATCCTTACTACATCCAATGGTTCAACAACAACGGCAAGGTTAAGGTAACACGTACTGTTCGTGTGCATTTTAGTATCTCTACATATGTTGATTATGTTCATTGTGATGAGTTACCTATGCAAGCATGTTCCTTATTACTTGGTAGACCATGGCAATTTGATAAAAATTCTATACACCATGGTAGAAAAAATCAGTATACTCTTGTTCATAAGGATAAAAATATTACTTTGCTTCCTATGACTCCTGATTCCATTTTGAAAGATGATATTAATAGAGCTAATAAAGCAAAAAAGGAGAAGAACAAGAGTGAAAATAAGATTGTGGCAAAAGAATTTGAGCAACAAATGAAGCCTAACAGTAAACCATCTAGTGTTGCTTCTGAAATTAAATTGAAAAGTGCATGTTTATTTGCCACCAAATCTGATTGATGAGCTAGATTTCAGCAAATCTGTTTGCTATACTTTTGTGTGCAAAGAGGCATTATTTTCATTCGAGGACATGCCTTCCTCTTTGCCTCCTACTGTCACTAACATTTTGCAGAAGTTCACTGACCTCTTTCCACAAGACGTGCCACCGGGATTACTGCCTATTCGAGGGATTGAGCATCAGATTGACTTAATTTCCGGTGCTTCATTGCCAAACCGTGCGCCATACTGTACCAATCTAGAGGAGACGAAGGAGAATATGCGCCAAGTACAAGAGCTTCTCGACAAAGGTTATATACGTGAATCTCTTAGTCCTTGTGTTGTTCCTATTATTCTAGTGCCGAAAAAGGATGGTACATCGCGTATGTGTGTTGATTGTAGAGGCATTAATAATATTACTATTCGTTATCGTCATCCTATTCCTCGGCTAGATGATATGCTTGATGAATTGAGTAGCTCCACAATATTCTCCAAAGTTAATTTGCGTAGTGGATACCATCAAATTCGTATGAAATTGGGGGATGAATGGAAAACAGCAATTAAATCTAAGTTTGGATTATATGAGTGGTTAGTCATGCCTTTTGGGTTAACTAATGCACCTAGTACTTTCATGAGATTAATGAACGAAGTATTACGTGCTTTCATTGGACGATTTGTGGTAGTTTACTTTGATGACATATTGATTTATAGCAGATCTTTGGAGGAACATTTGGAACATTTACGTGATGTTTTTATTGATCCATGTGATGCACGTTTGTTTGGTAACCTTGGGAAGTGCACCTTTTGCACCGACCGAGTGTCTTTTCTTGGCTATGTTGTTCCTCCGCAAGGAATTGAAGTTGATAAAGCCAAGATTGAAGCTATTGAGAGTTGGCTGCATCCTAAAATGGTCACACAAGTGAGGAGTTTTCTTAGCCTCGCTGCATTCTATAGGCGTTTTGTGAGAGATTTTAGCACCATTGCTACACCTCTCAATGAGCTTACAAAGAAGGATGTGCCTTTTGTTTGGGGTACCGCCCAGGAAGAAGCTTTCACGGTGTTGAAAGATAAGTTGACACATGCTCCTTTACTCCAACTTCCTAATTTTAATAAGACATTTGAGCTTGAATGTGATGCTAGTGGAATTGGATTAGGAGGTGTGTTATTACAAGGTGGCAAACCTGTTGCGTACTTTTCTGAAAAATTGCGTGGGCCTAGTCTGAATTATTCTACTTATGATAAAGAATTATATGCTCTTGTTCGGACTTTAGAAACGTGGCAACATTATTTATGGCCCAAAGAATTTGTTATACATTCTGATCATGAATATTTGAAACATATTAAAAGTCAAGCTAAACTGAATCATAGACATGCTAAATGGGTTGAATTCATTGAGACTTTCCCTTATGTCATTAAACACAAGAAGGGTAAAGAAAATATTATTGTTGATGCATTGTCTCGTCGCTATACTATGCTTTCACAACTTGACTTCCAAATATTTGGTTTGGAGACCATCACAGATCAATATGTGCATGATGCTGATTTTAAAGATGTATTGCAGAATTGTAAAGAAGGAAGAACATGGAACAAGTTCATCGTTAATGATGGATTTGTGTTCCATGCTAACAAGCTATGCATTCCAGCTAGCTCACTTCGTCTTTTGTTGTCGCAGGAGGCGCATGGAGGAGGACTAATGGGACACTTTGGCGTGAAAAGATGGAGGACGTACTTGCTACACATTTCTTTTGGCCAAAGATGAGACGGGATGTTGAGCGCTTTGTTGCTCGCTGCACTACATGTCAAAAAGCTAAGTCACGACTCAACCTCATGGTTTATATAGGCCTTTGCCTGTACCTAGTGTTCCTTGGGAGGATATATCTATGGACTTTGTTTTAGGTTTACCTCGAACAAAGAAGGGGAGGGATAGCATATTTGTTGTCGTGGATAGATTCTCGAAAATGGCACACTTTATACCATGTCATAAAAGCGATGATGTTGTTGATGTTGCTGATTTGTTCTTTCGTGAAATTATTCGCTTGCATGGTGTGCCAAATACTATTGTTTCAGATCGTGATACTAAATTTCTTAGCCACTTTTGGAGATGTTTATGGGCTAAGTTGGGGACTAAACTGCTTTTTAGTTCTATTTTTCACCCCCAAACTGATGGACAAACTGAAGTAGTCAATAGAACATTGTCTACTATGCTTAGGGATGTTTTGAAGAATAATAAGAAAATGTGGGAAGAATGCTTGCCTCATATTGAATTTGCTTATAATCGTTCATTGCATTCTACTACTAAGATGTGCCCTTTTGAAGTTGTGTATGGTTTCCTACCTCGTGCACCTATTGATTTGTTGCCTCTTCCATGTTCGGAGGAGGTTAATTTTGATGCTAAACAACAAGCTGAATTGATTTTAAAAATGCATGAGTTAACTAAGGAAAACATTGAGTGTATGAATGCTAAATATAAACTTGCTAGAGATAAGGGTAGAAAACATGTTGTGTTTGCACCTGGAGATCTTGTTTGGTTACATTTGCATAAGGATAGATTTCCTGATTTGCACAAATCAAAGCTAATGCCATGTGTTGATGGTCCTTTTAAGGTGTTAGAGAAAATAAATGATAATGCATATAAACTTGAGCTGCCTGCAGATTTTGGGGTTAGTCCCACTTTTAACATTGCAGATTTGAAGCCTTATTTGGGTGAGGAAGATGAGCTTCCGTCGTGGACGACTTCATTTCAAGTAGGGGAGGATGATGAGGACATCAATACCAATGTTACACCCACAGCCCCTGCTGCTATACATACTGGACCAATTACTAGAGCTCGCCCACGTGAACTAAATTACCAGGTACTTTCGTTTCTTAGTAATGATTCTAATGTTCATGAGAATATGATGCTGCCTAAATTGGCTAAATTTGTTTTGCTTACAAATGAAGGGCCTAGCTTGGAGAAGAATGAACATTGGAGCAAGAATAAGCATGGAGATGATGGCATGCGCAAGGGGAACAAGAACGGAGTTACAAGTGATGATTTCAGGACGTTGAAGCCACCATATTGAGTGCATGAAGCCTTGGACGAATTATACAAGATGCTACTTCATAACTTTCGTCCAGAGGCTATTCTAGGTGCTGCGTCACCTTATTATTGGGCCAGTCCCATGTATTTTCAAAATACATAAATATAGGCTGTTTTTACAGTCCGTATGTGTGGGGAAACAAGAGATAGGTTGGTTTCGGACCCCTTCCCCAAGGGCCACGAAATTCCCCCCTCTTCCTCCATATATACAGCCCTTAGGGCGTCGTTTAGACTTTGGGTTTTGTTTAGATTAAAGTTCGCCATAGCTGCAACTTTGCGTACTTCGTTTGTGTTTAATGACCAGACAAAGATGTCTCAGAACCCCACCTTTATCAATAAAGCTTTCATCTTATATTCGCAATATCCAGATTGCAATCTCAGTTTCTTGCTTGTTCTTCGTTTGCTCGCAGGAAATAGACCCTCGTGGTCAGGTTGATCATGCTCTGGCATGGTCAATAACCCCTCGGAAGTTGGTTTAGCGATTGCTAAGGCGCGACGTCTCGCATGTTCGTAGTCGGATCATCAAGGTCGACTCCCACAGAAAACGATAGCCACCATCTCATCAAAACATCGGGACACCTTTGCCTCTATCAAGTGGTGTCAGATTTCCAGGTTGCTCGGTGAGATTTTATAGTTTTTAGTAGTTTAGATCGAGTCTGTTCTTCATACCTATAGTCCATGCAAAAGCCACAAAACGAAAAAGCCACAAAAAATTAGGGTTAGTTCATCATAACCGAACCAATCTGAGCCTTTGCATAATCTTTTTAGGGTTTTGCTTCGTTGAATTTGCGGTTGCATCGTTGTGTCTAGTTGCTGGTCTTAGCGTCTAGTCCTTTAGAGTTTCGAGTTCTGTCACAGTTTGTGCCGCCGCCGCCGCACCATCTTCATCGTTGTTGCCATATACCACCACCGCTGCCATATCGCACCAACGCTGCCATATACCACCGATCCAGATCCATATACCACCATCGCTACCATATACCACCACCGCTGCCATATCCTACCACCATATATCCACCACCAATCCGAGTTCCTTTCATATTAGGTTTGTTTTCAAGAGCCATCTAACTCCGATTCGTGTTTCCTTGCCTGAATAGGTTTCGAAAAAAAAAGAGTCCAGAGACCCCGGGCAGGTTTTAGGCCAAAATTTCGGCGACCGAAAATATTTTTTCCCTATCCTATTTTTAGGTCCCAGGGAGTGTTTTGAGACATTCGCCATCATAATGCTTTTTTGTCGCACTTTTTCGTGGTTGCTGCCCTGATTTCCGGAAAAAAAATTGGCAAAAAAATCTCGTGCCCATCCTATCAGTTTGACCTGGGAAGAGTTTTGAGACACTCGCCATTATAGTGATTTTTCGCAAAAAAAAGAGGAGCGCAAAAAAATAGAGCGAAAAAAATTCCAGAGTGTGCTTTTCCCTTGTTTCCGTGCAGCACCGTGATTTTGTTAGTGTTCTAGGCTCGCGTCTCTAGCACGGTCTAGCCTAGGACCAACACAGTACCGTCGTTGAGCGTTTATTCAACTTTGCATCTCTGAATTGATTATTGCTGACCCTTTTTGCTACCATATTATAAGCCTTCCCAGCTCCACATACATCTACGTCGTGCGTTTGACTCTCCCTGGTAATCGCTCTATCCAAGCTTTGAGAGTTTTGACTACAACGGTTGCCGATCACCACCTGTTACTGGGTAAGAACTGGTAAGAATTTGAGATTCGCTTGACAGATTTGTGACACCCCACCACCACCATATTCCAGTAGTCTGTAGGATCATATTCTTGTCTGTTTCTATTGCTGCTAACTATGGCAGGAACACAAGCCGACGAGAGTGACCGGGAGAACATGACGAACAAGGAGCTTCATGATAAGTTACATCAAATGTTGGGTCAACAGGTGGAAGACGTGATGGCCAGCTTTGGATAGGCATTGGAGAGGATGGATGACATTTGAGAAGACAATTGACACAAAGTTGGACGCCAAGTTCGATGAATTACTTAAACGTGTCCCACAACCAGTCCTACGTCGCGATACAGTAGGGCGAGCACAGCGTGTTCCTATTGAGCCAGGACAAAATTCTGGTGCCGCTGCTACTGCTATTGGTGCTTCTGTAGCTCCTGTTGCTACTGCAGAGTTGGAGGACTATTACGAGGATGAGGTTGATCAAAATCAGAACTATGTGCCACCGCCAGCACCACCACCAGTAGGTCGACCTCAGGTATTTATTCGCAACGGTAGGCCTGCACCACCACCTCAGGTACGAGATCATGACCATGTTCCTTAACTGAAATTGAATATTCCACCGTTTGAGGGTAGATACATTCCTGATGTATATCTTACTTGGGAGTTAGAAACTGAACAACGTTTTACATGTTTACAATATCCCGCGGAGAGACTGGTTGCTGCTGCTGTTTGTGCTTTCACTAGTTTTGCATGTGTATGGTGGTCTGAACATTGTAGATTATATCCTATTCCAGCTACTTGGGCTGCTTTGAAAACTGCTATGCGTACTCGTTGGGTTCCACCATATTATCAAAGTGAATTGCTTCAAAAATTGCAGCGTTTAAGACAAGGAAAATTTTTTGTAGAAGAATATTATCAGGAATTACAAACTAGCATGATTAGATGTGGTATTGCTGAGAAGAATGAAGCTATGCTTACACGTTTTATGGGTGGATTAAATAGAGAGATTCAGACCATTCTAGAGTATAAGGAGTATACTAATATCACTCGTTTATTTCATCTTGCTTGTAAAGCTGAATGTGAAGTGCAGGATCGACAAGCATTGGCGCGAACTAACTTTTCTGCAGGTCGACCTTCATCATGGACACCGCGTGCATCTTCTACTTCCACTGCACCAGCACATCCATTAGGTGCCACCTCCAGCCATGATACGAGAAAGCAGGCACAACCACCACTATCTGCCAAGAGCGCACCTGCCGGGCCTGCACAAAGCTCTTCTTCTTCCATGGCATCAACTGGAAACACAAGTGATATTATTTGTCGTCGTTGTAAGGGAAGAGGTCATTATGCGAGAGAATGAAAATCTCAGCGTGTGATGATTGCTACTGAGGATGGTGGGTATGAGTCCGCTAGTGACTATGGTGAGGAGACTTTGGCTCTTATTACACGTGAAGAACACAGTGGAGATGATTCTGATCATGAGACGCAATACATGGCTCCTGAAGACGCTGACAGGTATGAATTTTTAGTTGCTCAACGTGTTTTGAGTGTGCATGTCACACAAGCTGAGCAAAATCAGAGGCATAATTTGTTCCATACAAAGGGAGTTGTGAAGGAACGTTCTGTGCACGTCATCATAGACGGAGGGAGCTGCAACAACTTGGCTAGCATGGAGATGGTGCAGAATCTCTCTCTCACCACAAGACCACATCCACATCCTTACTACATCCAATGGTTCAACAACAGCGACAAGGTTAAGGTAACACATACTGTTCGTGTGCATTTTAGTATATCTACAATGCTGATTATGTTGATTGTGATGTGGTACCCATGCAAGCATGTTCCTTATTACTTGGTAGACCATGGCAATTTGATAAAAATTCTGTACACCATGGTAGAAACAATCAGTATACTCTTGTTCGTCAGGCTAAAAATATTACTTTGCTTCCTATGACTCCTGATTCCATTTTGAAAGATGATATTAATAGAGCTAATAAAGCAAAACATGAGAAGAATAAGAGTGATAATCAGATTATGGCAAAATAATTTGAGCAACAAATGAAGCCTAATAACAAAACCATCTAGTGTTGCTTCCGAAATTAAATTGAAAAGTGCATGTTTATTTGCCACAAATTTGATATTGATGAGCTAGCTTTCAGCAAATCTGTTTGCTATGCTTTTGTGTGCAAAGAGGCATTATTTTCATTCGAGGACGTGCCTTCCTCTTTGCCTCCTGCTGTCACTAACATTTTGCAGGAGTTCGCTGACGTCTTTCCACAAGACGTGCCACCGGGATTACCACCTATTCGAGGGATTGAGCATTAAATTGACTTAATTCCTGGTGCTTCACTGCCAAACCGTGCACCATACCGTACCAATCCGGAGGAGACGAAGGAGATCATGCGTCAAGTACAAGAGCTTCTCGACAAAGGTTATATACGCGAATCCCTTAGTCCTTGTGCTGTTCCTATTATTCTAGTGCCGAAAAAGGATGGTACATCGCATATGTGTGTTAATTGTAGAGGCATTAATAATATTACTATTCGTTATCGTCATCCTATTCCTAGGCTAGATGATATGCTTGATGAATTGAGTGGCTCTACAATATTCTCCAAAGTTGATTTGCGTAGTGGATACCATCAAATTTGTATGAAATTGGGGGATGAATGGAAAACAACATTTAAAACTAAGTTTGGATTATATGAGTGGTTAGTCATGCCTTTTGGGTTAACTAATGCACCTAGTACTTTCATGAGATTAATGAATGAAGTTTTGCGTGCTTTCATTGGACGATTTGTGGTAGTTTACTTTGATGAGATATTGATTTATAGCAGATCTTTGGAGGAACATTTGGAACATTTACGTGTTGTTTTTATTGCTCTAGGTGATGCATGTTTGTTTGGTAACCGTGGGAAGTGCACGCTTTGCACTGACCGAGTGTCTTTTCTTGGCTATGTTGTTCCTCCACAGGGAATTGAAGTTGATAAAGCCAAGATTGAAGCTATTGAGAGTTGGCCGCATCCCAAAATGGTCACACAAGTGAGGAGTTTTCTTAGCCTCGCTGGATTCTATAGGCGTTTTGTGAGAGATTTTAGCACCATTGCTGCACCTCTCAATGAGCTTACAAAGAAGGTTGTGCCTTTTGTTTGGGGTACCACCCAGGAAGAAGCTTTCACGGTGTTGAAAGATAAGTTGACACATGCTCCTTTACTCCAACTTCCTAATTTTAATAAGACATTTGAGCTTGAATGTGATGCTAATGGAATTGGATAAGGAGGTGTGTTATTACAACATGGCAAACCTGTTGCATACTTTTTTGAAAAATTGAGTGGGCCTAGTCTGAATTATTCTACTTATGATAAAGAATTATATGCTCTTGTTCGGACTTTAGAAACATGGCAACATTATTTATGGCCCAAAGATTTTGTTATACATTCTGATCATGAATCTTTGAAACATATTAAAAGTCAAGCTAAACAGAATCGTAGACATGCTAAATGGGTTGAATTCATTGAGACTTTCCCTTATGTCATTAAACACAAGAAGGGTAAATAAAATGTCATTGCTGATGCATTGTCTCGTCGCTATACTATGCTTTCACAACTTGACTTCAAAATATTTGGTTTGGAGACCATCAAAGATCAATATGTGCATGATGCTGATTTTAAAGATGTATTGCAGAATATTAAATAAGGAAGAACATGGAACAAGTTCGTCGTTAATGATGGATTTGTGTTCCGTGCTAACAAGCTATGCATTCCAGCTAGCTCTGTTTGTCTTTTGTTGTTGCAGGAGGCGCATGGAGGAGGACTAATGGGACACTTTGGCGTGAAGAAGACGGAGCACATACTTGCTACACATTTCTTTTGGCCAAATATGAGACGGGATGTTGAGCGCTTTGTTGCTCGTTGCACTACATGTCAAAAAGCTAAGTCATGACTCAATCCTCAAGGTTTATATATGCCTTTGCATGTACCTAGTGTTCCTTGGGACGATCTATGGACTTTGTTTTAGTTTTACATCGAACAAAGAAGGGGAGGGATATCATATTTGTTGTCGTGGATAGATTCTCAAAAATGGCACAATTTATACCATGTCATAAAAGCGATGATGCTGTTAATGTTGCTGATTTGTTCTTTTGTGAAATTATTCGCTTGCATGGTGTGCCAAATACTATTGTTTCAGATTGTGATACCAAATTTCTTAGTCACTTTTGGAGATGTTTTTGGCCTAAGTTGGGGACGAACTGCTTTTTAGTTCTACTTTTCATCCCCAAACTAATGGACAAACTAAAGTAGTCAATAGAACATTGTCTACTATGCTTAGGGCTGTTTTGAAGAATAATAAGAAAATGTGGAAAGAATGCTTGCCTCATATTGAATTTGCTTATAATCGTTCATTGCATTCTACTACTAAGATGTGCCCTTTTGAAGTTGTGTATGGTTTCCTACCTCGTGCACCTATTGATTTGTTGCCTCTTCCATGTTCGGAGAAGGTTAATTTTGATGCTAAACAACATGCTGAATTGATTTTAAAAATGCATGAGTTACCTAAGGAAAACATTGAGCGTATGAATGCTAAATATAAACTTGCTGGAGATAAGGGTAGAAAACATGTTGTGTTTGCACCTGGAGATCTTGTTTGGTTACATTTGCGTAAGGATAGATTTCCTGATTTGCACAAATCAAAGCTAATGCCACAAGCTGATGGTCCTTTTAAGGTGTTAGAGAAAATAAATGATAATGCATATAAACTTGAGATGCCTGCAGATTTTGGGGTTAGTCCCACTTTTAACATTGCAGATTTGAAGCCTTATTTGGGTGAGGAAGATGAGCTTCTGTCGTGGACGACTTCATTTCAAGAAGGGGAGGATGATGAGGACATCAATACAATTGTTACACCCACAACCCCTGCTGCTATACATACTGGACCAGTTACTAGAGCTCGCGCACGCCAACTAAATTACCAGGTACTTTCGTTTCTTGGTAATGATTCTAATGTTCATGAGAATATGACGCTGCCTAAATTGGCTACGTTTGTTTTGCCTACAAATGAAGGGCCTAGCTTGGAGAAGAATGAACATTGGAGCAAGAACAAGCATGGAGATGATGGCATGCGCAAGGGGAACAAGAACAGAGTTACAAGTGATGATATCAGGATGTTGAAGCCACCATAATGAGTGCATGAAGCCTTGGACGAATTATACAAGATGCTACTTCATAACTTTCGTCCATAGGCTATTCTAGGTGCTGTGTCACCTTATTATTGGGCCAGGCCCATGTATTTTCGAAATACATAAGTATAGGCTGTTTTTTGGAGTCCGTATGTGTGGGGAAACAAGAGATAGGGTTGGTTTTGGACCCCTTCCCCAAGGGCCACGAAATTCCCCCCTCTTCCTCCATATATATAGCCCTTGGGGCGTCGTTTAGACTTTGGGTTTTGTTTAGATTAAAGTTCACCATAGTTGCAACTTCGGCGTACTTCATTTGTGTTCAACGACCAGACAAAGACGTCTCAGAACCCCACCTTCATCAATAAAGCTTTCATCTTCTATTCACAATATCCAGATTGCAATCTCAGTTTCTTGCTTGTTCTTCGTTTGCCCGCAGGAAACAGGCCCTCGTGGTCAGGTTGATCGTGCTCCGGCGTGGTCAATAACCCCTCGGAAGTTGGTTTAGCGATTGCTAAGGTGCGACGTCTCGCACGTTAGTAGTACAATTGTCAAGGACGTCTCGCACGTTCGTAGCCACCATCTCATCGAAACATCAGGACACCTTTGCCTCTATCACTTTCCCACTGGAGCTCACTCAGTTGATCCAGCAGCAGAATACCTTGATGCAGCTACTAGTTCAGAATGAGAACCAAGGCAACAATAACGACAACCCAACACCACAACATGTTGATCAATTAGTCCATTTCGTACGTCTGAATCGGCCGGTGTTCTCCAGTAGCACGAAGCCGATTGTTGCAGATGATTGGCTCTGCAAGATTGGAAGGGAGCTGACCACTGTAGGATGCACAGATGCGGAGAGAGTGCGTTTTGCCGCACACCAGCTTGATGGACCCGCAGCATCATGGTGGGAGAATTTCACAGCCACTTACCCCATTGACACTGTTACATGGGATCACTTTCAGCATGCTTTTCGCACTGACCATGTTTTAGCAGGAGCTATGAACATGAAGAAGCGCGAGTTTTGCAACTTGCGCCAAGGAGGACGCAAAGTGGGCCAGTATGTGGATGATTTTAGTAAGTTAGCACGTTATGCCCCTGATGACATAGCAATTGATGCCGCCAAGCAGGAGAAGTTTCTGGAAGGACTGAATGATGAGCTAAGCATGCAGTAGATGGTGGCAACCTTCAACAAGTACCAGCAGTTGGTAGATAGAGCTCTTATGATTGAAGGGAAGCAGCAGCAAATAGACAGCCGCAAGAGGAAGTACGGACAAGGGAAGTACAATTCAGGAGCTCAACAGAGACCCCGTTTTACCACGAACCCAGGAGGACACATTCACCATAACCATGGAGGTCATAATTCAAATGGAGGAAGTTCACATAACCATAGTGGCCCCAAGAATGGGAATGGGAATGGAGGAAGCAACGTCCAGAACTGTTCCAACCCAGCAACGCCCACCAAGAAGGATCTAAGTCACATTACTTGTATCAAGTGCGGGAAGAATGGACACTATGCCACCGAGTGTTCCGAAGCAAAGAATGGAAATGGCAATGGAAGCTCTGGGAAGAAGCCCAACCCTTTCAACAGGGGACAAGTAAACCACGTTAGTGTGGAGGAGGTTGAAGCGCAACCAGATGCAGTCATTGGTAAGTTTTTGGTTAAATCATTTATTGCAATCATTCTTTTCGATACTGGTGCATCGCATTCATACATATCAAGGGGATTTGTGGATAAGTATCACCTGCCAACCCAAGCCCTTAGGTCACCCATGTTAGTAACCTCGCCAGGAGCAGAGTATATGGCCAGCCTATGGTGTGATCGGTTACCGTTAAGGATTGGTAACTACGTGTTCCCCTCCGACCTAATAATATTTGAGTCGCAAGGACTGGATGTAATATTAGGCATGGATTGGTTATCAAAGTATGGAGGGAACATTGACTGCGCTAGTAAGTCGATTATGCTCACTACCCCAGAAGGAAGAAGGATTGAGTATGTATCCCGGCATGTGCCGAAGAGGACTCAAGTGAATTCCATATCAGGAGTTGTACAGGAGGAAGTACCAGTGGTGAAGGATTTCCCTGATGTATTTCCAGAGGAGTTGCCAAGCATGCCACCGGATAGAGACATTGAGTTTTTGTTGAGATTTTGCCAGGCACTAGGCCAATATCGAAGAGACTGTATCGGATGCCCGCACAGGATTTGGAGGAAATTAAGAAGCAGATTAAGGAGTTACTGGATAAAGGTTACATTCGACCAAGCTCTTCACCTTGGGGAGCCCCAGTACTTCTAGTGGAGAAGAAGGATGGATCATTAAGGATGGTTGTTGATTATCGTGCGTTGAATGAGGTGACGATCAAGAACAAGTACCCACTGCCGATGATCAATGATTTGTTAGAACAATTGCAAGGATCCAAAGTATTTTCCAAGATCGATCTACGATCAGGATACCACCAGCTAAAGATTCGAGAGCAGGATATACCTAAGACAGCTTTTACCACAAGGTACGGGCTATATGAGTATACCGTTATGTCATTTGGTCTGACTAACGTGCCTGCGTATTTCATGAACATGATGAACAAGGTGTTTATGGAGTTTTTAGATAAGTTCGTCGTAGTGTTCATTCATGATATATTAGTCTACTCAAAGAATGAAGAGGAGCATAAGGAACATTTGCATTTGGTTCTGGAGAAGCTCAGGTGCCAGGTTCAGCAAATGTGAGTTTTGGTTGAAGGTAGTTGCATTCCTCGGACATGTTATATCCGGAGAAGGAATAGTAGTAGACCCCACCAAGGTTGTTTCTATGACTAAATGGGTGGCACCCACGTTAGTTGGAGAGATCCGGAGTTTTCTTGGACTCGCAGGATATTACCGGAGGTTCATTGAGAATTTCTCCAGGATTGCAAAGCCCATGGCAGAGTTGTTGAAGAAGGATACCAAGTTCAAATGGACTGAGGAGTGTGAAGCCAGTTTTCAGGAGTTGAAGACACGTTTGGTTACAGCCCCAGTGCTGATTCTTCCAGATCAACGTAAGGATTATCAGGTGTATTGCGACGCTTCTCATCGAGGACTTGGAGCAGTGCTTATGCAGGAGGGAAGAGTTGTTTCATATGCCTCATGACAGCTTAAACTTCATGAGCAAAATTATGCTACACAAGACTTGGAGTTAGCAGCAGTAGTGCATGCGTTGAAGACGTGGAGACACTTTCTCATAGGAAACCACTGTGAGGTGTACACAGATCATAAGAGTTTGAAATATATCTTCATACAGAAGGAGTAGAACCTCAGGCAGAGGAGATGGTTGGAGATCATTAAGGATTATTATATGAAGTTGCACTATCATCCCAGAAAGGCTAATGTAGTAGCCAATGCTTTGAGTCACAAGAGTTATGCCAATACGCTCATGACCGAAGGATTACCCAAGGAGTTAGTAGAAGATCTTCGCGAGCTACGTTTGGAAATAGTTTCGAGAGGTTATGTAGCAGCATTGGAAATTCATTCCACTTTGATGGACAAGATCAAAGAAGCACAGAAGACTGACAAGGAGATTGCCGAGATAAAGGAAAGGATGAGCAAAGGAAAGGCTAAAGGATTTCGTGAGGATGAGCAAGATACCTTATGGTTTGAGGATCGCGTATATGTGCCTAATGACCCTGAGATCAGGAAGTTGATTCTGCAGGAGCCCCACGATTCGCCATATTCGATTCACCCAGGAAACACCAAGATGTATCTGGATTTGAAGGAAGTTTCTGGTGGACCGGAATGAGGAAGGATATTGCTGAGTATGTAGCCGTATGTGATGTATGTCAGAGAGTTAAGGCAGAGCATCAGAAGCCAGCAGGATTGCTATAGCCCTTGCCAATACCCGAATGGAAGTGGGACAAGCTTGGCATGGACTTTATCACGGGATTGCCTAGGACCCGCTCAGGCTATGACTCGATATGGGTTGTAGTCCATCGGTTGACGAAAGTAGCTCATTTCATCCCAGTGAAGACCACTTATACAAGTGCAAAGTTGGCAAAGATATACATGACCAAGATCGTATGTCTGCATGGAGTTCCGAGGTCCATAGTATCAGATAGAGGAACCCACTTTACCTCAAAGTTCTGGAATCAGTTGCATGAGACTTTGGGTACTAGGCTAGTGTTCAGTACAACCTTTCATCCACAGACAGATGGACAGACCGAGAGAGTCGATCAGATTCTGGAAGACATGTTGAGAGCTTTTGCGCTAGATTATGGATCTAGTTGGGATGAGAATTTGCCGTATGCAGAGTTCTCTTACAACAACAGTTATCAAGCCAGTTTGAAGATGGCCCCTTTTGAACCCTTGTATGGAAGGAGGTGCAAGACACCGTTATTGTGGGATGAAGTTGGAGATCGTCATTTGTTTGGACCAGATTTGATTAAGGAGTCTGAAGAGAAGGTTAAATTGATTCACGACAGACTCAAGGTAGCCCAATCCAGGTAGAAGAGTTATGCGTATTCTAAACGCAAGGAGACAGTTTACGAAGTCGGAGACAGAGTATACCTTCGTGTGTCACCACTTTGATAAGTTAAGTGTTTTGGATTTAAGGGAAAGTTAGCACCACGTTTAGTGGGACCATACAAAGTTTTGGAACGTATGGGAGAAGTTGCTTACAAGCTGGAATTGTC
Source organism: Triticum dicoccoides (assembly GCF_002162155.2). NCBI lineage: Eukaryota > Viridiplantae > Streptophyta > Magnoliopsida > Poales > Poaceae > Triticum > Triticum dicoccoides. The sequence continues at coordinate 246,302,674 of NC_041387.1, read as the reverse complement.
AGAAGGATTGTCAGGTGTTCACAATGTGTTTCACGTTTCCCAGTTGAAGAAGTGCCACACAGAGATGGCTAATATTCCTTTGAGAGATACAGTGCCACTCGAAGCGATTCATCTGGATAGTGTTTTGACCTACGAGGAGAAACCAGTGAAGATTCTCGAGTTTGCCAGCCGAGTCACACGCAACAAGGTTATCAAGTTCTGCAAAGTACAGTGGAGCCACCATACCGAGAATGAAGCCACCTGGGAACAAGAGGAAGACCTACGAAAGGACCACCCGCACCTATTTTCTAACCAACCTGAATCTCGAGGGCGAGATTCATCTAAAGGGGGGTAGGTTTGTAACATCCCAAAATTTCAATTTGGAATGTTATACATAGGTCATCATATGCATATCATATTTTATTGCATTTTGGTTGATCCTAGAAATTCTAAGCAACTCAACGACCCACGAAGAGAGTTAGGGATTTCGTTTATTTTCATATTTGAACTTCCGTCAAATATTGAAAAGAGGATCATTTTGGTTTTAATCATTTTTGTCTCCGAGTATTTCAAATGTGAGAATAAAAGAGAGGAGATAATATGACTTCTCCAAAATAAAAGAAATATTGGAGCAAAAATATTAAAATCAAATTTTATTTCTATTTGGAGTTTTATTGCTATTTTATTTGAATTAGAAAAATTGCATGGTTCCAAAAATTGCATTTTAGGCCAGAAAAATGTTCACTTTATTTTAAATATTTCATTTAGACAGTGAAAATTTGTTTTGGCATTTTTAGAATTTTTTTATATTTATTAGGATTTTTTTCTGTTTGGTGATATTATTTAAAAAAAAGGTTCCCGCCCGACTGGGCCGAAACCCAGCCGAGCAGGTCGGCCCGTTCCGCCGCCGCCTCTGCGCGCCGTGTCCGCGCCGAACTCTGGCAGGAGTCCAGATCGCCGCCGCCGTCCGCTGCCCCCTCTCCCAAGTCGGAGACTAGGGGGACTTTATAAGCCGTCGCCCCAGGCCCCTCTCGCCACCCCGAGTCGCCCCGCTACCACCGCCGCCCCGCGCCGCGAGTCGTCGCCGCCGTCT